>NW_004955405.1:3419790-3809037 GCF_000276665.1 Chinchilla lanigera | reverse complement strand
CTATTTGTTTTCATGAGAAACCACTTTGAAGATATCAATATGTAATACAACAAGCATTGTTAATTTCCTACCACTTTGTTTGTAACTCCGTATTGTCTGTACTGTTCTTTTGCTATGTTGTGTGTGGTTGTGTGTCTGTTGATGTTTTCCTCCTTTTATTTTTAAAATAAAAAAAAGAGATGATGTTTAAATTAATGCACTTAACAACTGTGTGTGTGAAATAGGATACAGACCACAGAGAAGACATCTCATATTGCAAGTCTAGGTTTTAAGGATGTGAATATTTGAAATCAGGAACGTACTAGGGTGGTTTGGAGATAATCTCATGAGGCAACATTAGTCATAAATTTGCTCTTCTGCACCATATGGGGTGATACACCCTTTGGACTTGTGGAAATGAACAAACGGAGCTAGAAGCTCAACAGACAGTCATTGTATTCGGCAACAAGATGATCACTGGTGACCTTTGAAAAAATTTTCCCTAGAATACTGTGATAAAGAAGAGATTGTACATAATGCATGATTAGAAAATGAAGAGAGAAGAGTAGAGGGACAGCTCTTTTGAGTTTGGAGCAAAAGAGAGAGTGAAGTGTTAATGTATCTGGGGATCAAATAAATCTATTGAAAAGGAAAGTGTGTTCTGAGGATAGGGCTTGGTTAGAAAGGGAGAAATTGAAGATGTCATTAATATAAAAAACAATTATAGAGTAATTTTATAAATAGGTCCTATTTGAGTGTAGTGAGAGAGAAGAAAGGATGAATAAATGTAACTGAACTTTGGAGGTAAAAAGAAAGTCTAAATTAGGATAGGATGCATTTATTGTAGAATTAGTCGATTCTGATTGTTTTCTGTAATTTGTGAATACATTGTACACAAAGCCAAGGGGGAAAATGAAGAAAATAAGGATGGGTGGCTTGCATAAGAAACAGACAAGCAGAAGGATCAGACCACTTTGGGGACCTTAGGCAGGCTGCAGAAAAGACATTGGGAAGCAACTGATTTCCATTAAGGAACCTGCTTACTGCTGTAAGATAAAGACTAGGAGAATAGTGCTCCTGGGTAGCTTATGGAATCTCTCCCTTTCACAAATAATTTTTTAATATCTGAGTAAAGTAATACACTCTTAATACTTGATAATTTAGTCACAGGCATAGCAGAGGTACAGGTTAGTCTCAGTGAGACAGGATCCAGCCACAGCCATGCACAAGCAGTCTACAAGGGCCAAGATGCAGAGGAACCTAGGCCCATCTGAAGGGGACATCAGGGCTTGAACAGATGCTCTGCTGGGTCCTAGGAGTTCGGGGTGGCTGGGATTCAAAGGAAGCCTCGAGCTGACTTCAGCTGATTACACAGGATCCTTAACTGGTCATTAATCGATCATTAATTGGTCAGCATCAACAGAAAGGGAACGCAGACACTTTCAGTTTCGTAGATGAAGCTGGATTTAAAGGTGGAGGATGCAGACGATGGGCTCGGCGATTGAAGCTGCTGAAGTGGTGGAGAAGGTGGCAGAGGTGGTGGAAGGAGAGGGTAGCGGATCTGACAGTGCATTCTTACAGATCAACAGGACGGCAGAAAGCAGGTGAATTAACTCTTACCCTGTCTTATCACATAGGTTCATCCTTAAAAAAGTATTTACTATTAAGTTGTAACTGTTTTTATAATTTTTAAAAACTAGATCCTATTAACGGTTAGTTGAAATTTAATCATTCCTTTTCCATATTATTTCCTCAAATCTAGAGTGAGGTTAAATTGATTCCATTAATTGATTTAAAACATCACTTGGAAAGATATCATTGAAAATTTGCTAAGATGAGATAACATTTAAAATTTAGTGCATACAAAATATTTCACAATTATTTTCACTCTGATTCCAGTTTTGTTTTGTCCTAACCTGTGTATCCTTTAGAGAACAGTGATATTGACCTTTACAATTATGAGGGTGCTACAATTTTTACAAGTTGCATAATGGATACTCTTAGTGTGAAAGAAAACACCCGAAGGACTCATGGGATTGATCTCCAGTGGTGTGGGTCCAGATATAGGCTGTGTTCATTGCTCATGGTTGGGATCTTACCAGTTATAAGCTCCCCATTTCTGTTGCTGGGTATCTGTTTTATAGTTTTTAAAATGTTTTGAATATCACTCCCAATTTAGAGTTGTAAGACATTCATCAAGTGATCTAATTAGAGAATTAACTCTAAAAACATTATGTATAATTGTTTCCAGTTTTCTTACTATATAAAAATATGAAATATCATCCTTAACATGCTTAAACTTATTGTTTGTTTTGGTTTTGCTATTGATTAGCATCATGATTAACCTACAGTTAAACTAAATTCTTTCTAGCTGGAGAATGTTTACCCTGATCATTTTTTTCAGAGTACAAATATATCTTTTCAAATTATCAGCTTTCGCATGAAAAAAAAAAACTATGCTTTCTTTTCTTGTATTTTGTTTATATTTGCATAATGGATCTTGGAGTTTAAAGAAAGCATACTAGTTAGATTAATACTTTAAAGGTAAACATAAATGTGTTTACCTAAAACAAATTCTTTGTCTCAGCACTACTGACACCTTGGACCAGATAGTTCTTTGTCATAGGCAGATGTCCTGTAGGGTATTTTATGTTTAGTAGCACCAGTGTTTCTACCTACTGATGCCAGCAGTCATCTAGGCTCTTTCTATTCATGCTTGAGGTTACAAACTTGACAGAACTCAACAATCTCACAACGTCCCCTGTATCATACTATCATGAAGTAGATCCCACTTACAAGATTTTGTAGCACAAACTGTTCCTTACAAGCTTTAATGGGAGTTAGACCTCACATAGATAGAAAGAGGATATTTGGACTAAAAAAGAGATTTAGTTTGTGTGCATACACAATGTGAGGGGTGCAAGTATCACAGACAGCTATGCTAGGCAGAAATATTACAGGCAGTCAGACAGGGCAAGGCCCTCGAGAGACAGAGAAAAGGTGAAACACATCTTCACTGTGGCTGCTGACATATCTGTTAGAGACCAGGCCTCAACATAAAGACAAGATGATCAGGCCTCTATACTTCCTCAAAGGACAAACACCAGGCCTAATGAAACCTAAACAGACATCGGTTGCTGCATGGGTGACCAAAACCTCCGGACCCATCATTTCCTGGAATCAATCTTTTTCCTTTCCATGCACCCTTGTTCCGTGACTTGTTTCCTCACTGCTTCAATATTGCCTAAGCAGCTATAATGTATTCTTATTGGTTGATCAAAGCTATAGACCATGTCATACCCATGTGTATATGGCTCTGTGAAACTTCCCTATAAATTGAAGTCCTCGCCAACCCATTGGAGACCCCACCCGCCTCTCATGAGCTATCCTCTCAATAAATACCTTCCTACTCTGCACCTCTGTTGTTCCTACAATTCATTCTCTGATGTTTAGAGAACATGAACTTGATGTATCAGACATATAACAGGTTGAGAGATCTAATAATTTCTTATTTCATTTTGTGTATCATATGCCGTAACACAAGGAGAAAGAAAGGGAGACAGAGATACACAGAGAAATAGAAAAAGTAGGTTACAGAAATGTAGTCTGACATGAAAGAACTCTGGAATGAATGGGAATTGCTGGAATCCCAGTGGGTCATAAGACTGACTTAGATTGAGTGTGACACGATCACTAGATAAGGTGAATGTAAACTTTCAGAACAGAACCATCAGGAAGAACTGGGGATTTAGCCAGTGGCACAGCGTCTGCCTGGCAAGCGCAAGGTTGTGAGTTCAATCCCCGGTACCAGAAAAAAACAACCAAAAAGCAAAAACAACAACAAAAAAACAGAACAGAACCACAATGTTGGTGCGGCTTTAAGAGTTCCAAAAAGTCTTTGATCCTCACTTTGCGCTTGTGGAGGAAAGAGCAATGATGACTCCTCCTTTGCTAACATGGTTACAAAGAGCAGCAGGCCTGGAAATCACGGTTCCAGAAAGGGATCTCACCTGATTGCACTTCATTACAATGTGAGTCTGCATTTGCTGGTAGTGTCTGAAACAAATGTGCAGCGTGGCCTAAACTCCTCCTTTGTGAAAGCAATTGAGTTCAGCATAGCTACAAACCAAACGTTTCACAAACTTCCGGCAGAAGTGAAATCACAAAAAGAGACTGAGATTTTGATGAGTATAATTTATACTTTACATTTCTGAAATTGCTTTGGTATTAGGAACCTTGAAATGTTTCTAAATTATCTAGCACCTAGTCTACCATTGTTCAGTTTGAAGATCAACTGACAGTACTGAAAGCAAACAAAGACCCAAAATTAAACCCATCAATTTAGCACGTGAGCCTGCTATAGTCATTGAATTTATATTTTAAACAGTCTTTGTGCAGGGATTTGGGGATATTTCTGACCTTAAGTTACTTGCCTAACCTGTAGATGACCTTGTATTCAATTTCAAGAGGAAAAACCAAACATCAAAGCAAAATAAAAACAAAAAAACCTTATGTTTAAAATTCAGAAAAGTGGCCCTTAAAAGAATTTAAAAACTTGGTAACAAAAAATAAGTAAATCACTTTTCTACATATTTAAAAAGTTTAGCCAAAAAGTTAGTGTAATTACATTTCAACTGATATCTTATTGCATTTCCTGAGTCATCAGCCTAGGGAGATTCATTGCTAAAGATGATAATAACAAAGGACTTATTTCCTGACTAGCCACATTAGCCACTTTTGGAACACTAGTGTTCCCTAAATTATCAGCGAAGGATCCCTGGGGTCTTTCAGATGCTCATGTTTCCTTTCTCTTTTCCAAAAGGATTCCAGCACTAGGGTGGTATTTCAATGATCCAGCTGCTCTACCAGGGTACTGGAGACTTGAGCTTCTATGAGAAAATTGACAGGTCACTCTCACACTGAGTCAAAGACAACAGTATACTGTGTTCTTATGGTTTCATCATATTTATGTTATGAATTGTTTAGTACACCTCCTTTTCCACAGTAACACTGAGACACATGAAGCCTGCAGGATGTATCTCAGGTTAATGGCTTCCCTTAGGACCTCCACCATATTTGGGATATTCGTTTCCCAGTGAGTGTGCAGTGAGGTTAGAGGTTGACCCATATATATATGCCAGAAAATGGGTGGATCAACTAAGGCATTAAGGTGTCCATTCCAAAATGTTCATATAGATTCTCTCACAATTATGATCCTAAAACAAATAGATTTCTGTCATCCTACCAGGACAGTTTTTCAGACATATAATGTTCTAGGTGATATAGCTCACTGTAAGCCTTACCAGAGGTCCCAATGCAAAACAAAACCGGTCCTAAAATGTTCAGTGCAGTCTGAATGAAAGAATCACACAGAATTTACTCTGAAACGGGAGAATTCTGATAATAGCCAAAGAAGCAAAAATGAGAATACAAAAATGTAGTCCTTTAAATTTTCTTATGACTAACCAGATTATATTTCTAACTTTGTTTAATGGACACACGTCTTTGTGAGCTTTAGATCTTACCAATCTATTGTCAGTATTCTCATTATTATCATTCTCAAATTCTCTTTTCATTTAACTTTAAAATCTATATGATGGGGGCTGGGGATTTAGCTCAGTGACAAAAGCGCCTGCCTGGCAAGCGCAAGGTCGTGAGTTCGGTTCCCGGTACCGGAGAAAAACCAAAAAAAATAAAATAAAATAAAATAAAATCTATATGATGAATAATCCATTAAATTTATCCATCTCTAAATAAATAGTAGATTTTGAGGTGACATTTTTTCCAGAGATGATACTTTAGTTACTTGACTTAGAAGATTTTAGACATTGTATAACTGATTTTAATGAGAACTAAGCCATATATTTCCAATTGCATCCTTTCCCCCTTCCATCCTTCAGTGAGAATGTTCACCTCACATTGCTTCAAACTGACAAAATCCTAGTTAACACACAGTTCTCAAGATATAACTGAAAGAAGAACTAATTTCTCAGTGAGCCATCCTCTCCCTAGACTTTCTTGATCATTTCTGGGATAATTTATATGAAGAGATTAAATGAAACAACATTATAAAATCTGATTTTATCCCTTTATGATTTTTTGAGTTGAGAAGAGATTAAAATGGCTAGTAAAACTGGAGCATATTTATTTATAATATTACTGTTTTAATTATCCCAATAGAGAACTAATCAGAATCAAAATTAGCACAGGATATATAAGATTAGAGACATTCACTTCTCATCTCTGAAAAAGTGGATCATCATTTCTTTTTCCTACATGTGCAACAAGAGCTAGGAAGCTATGACCTAGGAATATCACGTGGTTTCCTTTACAGGACGCCCTAGAGCTGGCATTTCTCAGTACTCTTCTATACAGAATCTGACTTGAGCTCTTGTTTTTCAGTTATTTATACCCACCTCATTCCCTAAGTAAACAAACAAATGAACATCCATAAATGAATGTGAATCAATACCACTAATAAGAGATGGTCAATATAATTTAAATGTTAGGACTAAGGAAAGGATAACTTAGAAAATTGAGTTTAAGAAGAAAAATAGCATATTACAGTAGAAGTGAGAATATTGTACAATTTTCTCCCAATAAAATGTTTAACACCTTGAGGTCAGGGGTATTTTAAATCTCATTCTCACTAGTGTGTGAAATAGTCCTTATATGCAGTTGGTGCTCAATAAATACTTAATAGTTTGATTAATTTGTGGGAGAAGTAGACCACAAAAAATGATCACCCTATGACAATATTCTCTTTTTTTTTTTTTTTTTTTGGTTTTTCTTCGGTACCAGGAACCGAACTCACGACCTTGTGCTTGCTAGGCAGGCGAAAATATTTTCTTTATTATTGATGAGTACCTTGACACAATTGCCAAGCTCTAGGGAACTGCACCACTGTCAGATTGCTTCATTTGCATGCTGATTTTAAACACCTGGAGCAATGAACCCTTGAAAATCCTTTGTGATGTCCACAGTTAAGTTTGGGCAGTCTCACAGTTCTCAGCAGGGTTGCTCATTGCTGAATTTTTACCTGAGCCCTTTCAGGGTAGAATTGGCTTAACTTATATCTCTTTAGCAGAAATGAATGTCAATCTGACATGTATTCACTGATTATTATTATTTCTTAATTCTCTTACAACATGAAAGGCTAAAATGCAATTCTAATTGCCATAGGACTTTCATACCGGGAAGTCACCTCTTGATTAGCAGCTGTGTAGGCAGGGGGAGGGTGGGGGTATGGAAATTTGGCTAAGAATTCACACAGAAAAGTGCTCCATGTGCTTGGAAATAGCTCAATCAGTACTCAGCGTGCTGTGAAAGCGCTCAACTGGTGCTCAACTTCCAGCATATTTAAATGAGTCAAACGCTTCTTAAAAGTGCTCAACTGGGAGTGCTCAAGTTGTGGTGCTTATTAGTTGAATGCTAATTAACTTTTCTTTTTCCTAGGGTTCACTTCTCTATTAGGCAGACAAAAGTTTTGCCGTTCATATTTTCAGGTTGGACCTGGACTTTGCATGAAAGAGATTTGCATTTTTTTCAGAAAAGGAGAACTCTCATATGTATATTACCCTTCTCACTATTTTTGAGTTTTATTCTCTTACTGGAAGCTATTTTGAGAAGACTAACGTGGCAGAGCTGGCTGTGTTATTTGACCTGATCTAGTGTTTATCTCTCAGACATGGATTTGCTTTTTCCCAAGCATAGTTTCAATCATTTTGCTAACACTTCTCTTCAGAAATGATTTTAAGCCTTAATTTGAGTTGAAGAAACTGTACATCTTTGTGCTGTTTTCCTTAATATCCACATTTCACCTTGGGTGAACTCATTAGTATCTTACTTTTTAAGTTGGAAAGATGAACCCCACAGTGAGCTACATATTAAAAAAAAACTTCATTAGCTGAAAAAAACCTACATTGACTAATTTGCTTAAAATTGGCTTTCAGCTATATGCTTTTAGGATGCACTTTCAGAAAAATATACTATACCTTGTGATTATCTCACCATTGCTATAAACTGAGATGAAGGTTTAAAAGGACTGTTTCCTGTAACAAAATCTCTAGCATAGGAAGGTGCTGTGCACTAGGTGCATGTGAGTACATTGTTTAACACATTCAGGTAAGGTCATATATTTTTCTTACCAGTGTGCATTAAAAAGTAGCAAAAGCCATGGGGCATGTGCATTTATGTGGTAGGGAGATCATGACTTCCCACTGTGCCTGAATCTATTGTTCTGTGTGTTTTTCAGTGCACTGGATACAAAGTAACAGTTGTATCTTATTTCCCCTGAATAGGAATGCAAAGTAGATTCCCAGGTGAAGGGTGCTTTAGCAATATTTTCATGCAAAAGAACACAAGGCCAGCCAAAAGTTTACCTGTCAAGACAGAAACTATCAAAGCATTTAGCTCAGTTGACCTATCTCTTTGTGTCAATGGGGTGTTGAGGTCCCCTGTTACAATAGTGTTATTAATTATATGGGTTTTCATGCTTGTTAAGGTTTGTCTTATATAATTTGGAGCTCTGATATTTGGTGCATACATATTTATGATTGTTATCTCATCCTCTTGCAGTTTTCCCCTGACTAGTATGTAGTGAACTTCTTTATCTCTTTTGATTGTTATCGGTTTGAAGTTTACATTGTCTACAAAGAGAATAGTTACTCCTGCTTTTTCTGGGTTCTTGTTGCATGGAGGATAGTTTTCCATCCTTTGACTTTTAGTCTATGGATTTCCTTTTCAGTGAAATGTGTTTCCTGTATACGGCATATCATTGGATTTTGTTTTTTAATCCACTCTGCCAGTCTGTTTCTTCTGACTGGAGAATTGAGGCCATTTACATTTATAGTTATAACTGATATGTATTGATTTATCAGTGTCATGTTAGTTACTTGAGTTGGTGTCCTACTTTTACCTGTTTAGTTGCTTGCTCTTCTTGACGTTTCATTTCTACTGTTGTTCTTGATACTGTGGTCAGATTTTTCTCTGCCTAGAATATCTTTTAGTACTCTTTGTAATACTGGCTTGGCACTCATGAAGTTCTTCATTTGATCTTTGTTGAGAAAATATTTTATTTCTCCGTTCAATTTGAGGGATAGTTAGGCAGGGTACATCAGTCTTGGTTGGAAGCTGTTCTGTGTCAGGATCTGTAATACTTCGCTCCAAGCTCTTCTCAATTGGATGGTTTGTGCTGAGAAGTTCGCCATGATTGCGATGGGCTTTCTTTTAAAGGTAATGTGTTTCTTTTCCCTAGCAGCTTTCAATATTCTCTTCTTTTGCTGGAGATATGGGAACTTGACGATGATATATCTGGGTGTAGTTTTGTTTTGGTTGTGGTTGTTTGGAGTTCAATATGCCTCATTTACTGTATATCAGGTTCTGTTTCCATACTTGGGAAATTTTCTGGTATTATTTCTGCAAATATTCTTTTCATGTCAGTTGTGTTTTCCCCTGATGTTTCATTGACTCCTATAAGTCATACATTATTCCACTTTGCCTCATCTTGAAGCTGTTGTATTGACTTTTCCTGGATCCTCGTTGATTTTACAAGATCCTTTCTTCACAGTCACTAGCTGCCATGCTGTCTTCAGAGTCTGAGATTCTATCTTCAGCTTCATTCAAGCAGAAGCTTTGTTTGACAGCTTTCAAGGGAAGCTTTGTTTTCCTGGAAGTCCCTTTGAATCTGGTTCATGCATTCTAAGTCCTTTCTATATTTTTCATTTAATGCTTCTGTCCCTTGCCTTTGTTCTTCTATTTTCTTATATGTTTCTTCTTCAGACTTTTTGAGCAGCTCTTTGATAATTATTGTTATTTCATTTTTTGCCTGAGAGATTATTTCTGATCTTATCTTTTCTATGGCCTTATGGAGTTATTTCTTTACTTCCATTGCAATCATTTCAGCTATTTTAGGCATGTGCTTACCAAGTTCTCCTATGTTGATGTCTCCTGGACTTGTTCTGAGTGGGGTGGAGTTCTGGGATTGTGTTTTAGTCTTTTGTTTTGTCATGTTTGCTACTGGATGCAGAAAGCTCAGTTTCCCTCTTCAGTGGCTGCACAGCAAAGGCCACTAGTATCCTTAGTTTTCCTGTTGGTCAGGTTTGCCCTTCAGTGTCTGCTGAGAAGCACTACTTAGTCTGGAGTTTTCTGGCAGTTGTTGATTTGTATCTAGTTATCCCAGGTCTTAGACATGGGCATTGGTGTCAGCTGATGGCAGACCATCTGATCCAGCATCCCCTTGCAGTTCAGGGCATGTGCATGGCCCAGGCTCAGGTTGCACTGGTATGACAATCCCAGTCCAGTGGACCTATGTCCCCAGGCAGTTCATGGTACAGGCAAAACCCAGACACAAACTGCAGGGTCTACAGTTTGTGAACCACCTGATTCTGTATCTCCAGTCAGTTCAGGACACATACAGGAACCAGATGCAGGCTGGATGGGCAGCAATCACAGACTACCCATGCCTATGACTCCCCAGGGGGTCCAGGCACAAGTAAAGCATGAACTTGAACCATGGGACCAGCAGCTCTTGGAGCACTCACTCTCTCAGCAAAGGGTGCTCTCAGGGAGGGCCCACTCGTGGACCCCAGTGAGAGCAGTCCCTGGGGTTTCTGAGTGAGTACCTCCTGTCTGCCGTGGGTACAGGGAGGGCAGAAACTCAGACTGTATGGCGGTGGGGTCCTGGGTCTCCTGTTCTGACCACAGGAAGTAGATGGGAAATACCTGGCTCTCTCTGAGAGTTTCAGCTGGGAACAGTGGCTGTGGGAGTAAAGCACGGACTTGAACCACAGGACTAGCAGCTCTTGGAGCACTCGCTCACTTGGCACAGGGTGCATACCGGGAGGGTCCACATGCACACCCCAGCGAGAGGAGTCCCTGGGGCTTCTGAGTGAGGACCTCCTGTCTACTGCAGGTGCACAGAGGGCAGAGACTCAGACTGTAATGGCGGCAGGGTCCTGGGTCACCTGCTCTGCCCCCAGGAAGTAGATGGGAAATACTTGGCTCTCTCCACAAGTTTCAGCTGGGAACTGTGGTGGTGGGAGTAAAGCATCGACTAGAACCATGGGACCAGCAGCTCTTGGAGCAATTGCTCACTCGGAGCAGGGAGTGTGCAGGGAGGGGCACACACGCACCCCAGTGAGAGCAGTCCCCAGGGCTTCTGAGTGAGGACCTCCTGTCTGGCTCTCTCCACAAGTTTCTCTATTGTTTTCTTTTTTCCAAAGCCAAAGTTCTGGAGCACTGAACAGTTTGTGAAATTCTTAATGAATGCAAACATTATTCTAGCAACTTTCAAATTCAACCTTAAAAATAACTCTGTGATTTAGGATGCACTTTATTTCATAGATGAAGAAATAAAGATGAGTGACTTTTAAGACATGTGGCCCTAGGGAAATGCAGCTTGTCCTGCAGAAACTGATCCAGATTCCACTTCCATGCTGCCTGTCTCCTTATTGTAGTCTGTCTCCTCATTCATGTTCCAAATACATTTTAAATCTGCTAATCTGCTACAACCTTCTCTCTTTTGTATTCTAGAACTCTATTCATATAGCCCAGATCCCTTGTCCTTTCCTATTCTATTTTATCTTATAAATTTCCATCCCAATGTTTCTACTCTGCTCTTCAATCATAAAAGGATGCCCTTCTGCCATGCTGTTTTAAATCCAAGTTCAAAGTTTTAAATATTGACTTTCTCAATGCTGTTAGAATCAAAATGGAACTGCCTGTGTCTAAGAAAAGACACAACGTACAAAGGAAGGATTATTATAATTATTATAAAAGATTCTGCCAGATCCACGACCCTGAACAAAAACCACCACAACCCCACACAACAAATATTTTCAAGGAATATCTGCCCAGTAAATGCCTGTTCAACCTCAGACTGGCACAGCATCACCTTCAGTATTATCCCAAGTTCTAAGATTATGTTAGTATATGTAACCTTCCTCATTTATGTCTTTTAAAACTTCCCCTCTCCTCACCCTCTGAATACACTCAGTTTAATATGGCATGCATAGTCCTACTGAAAAGTATACTCTTTTCCTTTGGAGACTCTCTTTTGCTGATTGTTATTTACATTGAAAAATGCAGTATCACCCTTTCAAATAGATACTTACTTAAAGTAATTAATATTTTAAATTAATAGATCTACAAGTTCATATAATTTTTATTATTGTTTTTTGTTGTTGTTGTTGTTGTTTTCATTTTTTTCTGGTACTGGAAACCAAAGTCACCCTTGTCAGGCAGGCACTGTGCTGCTGAGCTAAATCCCCAGCCCCAATTTTATTATTGTTAACAGTTATAAGTTGAATCATTTGTTCTTCATGCTACAGGTTTTGATAAACTTTACTAGAAAAATCAAATAATTTTCTTAGTTATTTCTGTCTAGATAGTTGATTTCCTGCTTCTTTGTTTGTAGTATAATGAAAAAAAGTCTGAACAGCATTGAAATCTAGAGCATTAGATAATTCCTCAGCAAAGCCTCATGGGTTGGCAGCACCTTACAGTCTGTTCCCCCACACATCTGAAATACAGTAATACCTCATCTCATGAATGCTTCTGTTTGCAAACGATTTGGTTCACCAGCAAAAGGGTTTGGCAAAATTTGGCTTCCCTTTTGCAAATTCTGCATGAGGTGACAGATATGACCATGGCCATCTTCTCTGTACATACACAAATGCAGCCATCTTCTCCAGAACTGTAAAACAATTTCAATTTATAAACCGAGGCACCACTATATTGATTTTGTGTGTAATCGTTAAAAAATTGATAAAGCTTGAGGAGATCAAGTCACAATAATCCAGGCTGACAAAAAGGTTTGGAACCCAGTGCCTGCCAGCCTCCACTTGTTGTGGATGCCTCGAAGAGCAGGGCAGAGTGTAGTGTTCTGTTTGTGCTGAAGATGGAAGTAACAGTACTTATAGCCTGTATCTGTCATTTATGTACTAAGTAAATGTACTAAAAACAGATGTATACATTAAATTTCCAACTTACTTATTTGCAAAAAACACATCTCAGTGGTGGTTAGAATTCAAACAGCCACTATTTTCTTGGCTTTAAAAGTTGATATTGACAGTGGGAGAACACAGGAAGTGCACAATGTTGAAGATCTTTTGACTCAGACTACAGTAAGTCCTGGCAAACTATGGTTCACACACTATAGAAAATACCTTTATGGGTAGGCACATTCTTGCTTTCCAGGACTGGTGCCTTCACAAAAATGCACAAATGCCACCACATTTCAATCCTTAAATTTATTATTAGTTTCACTCAAACTTGTCTTTTTTTCATTTTTTTCTATACAAATGACTGCAGCAACTTTCTGTCCCTTGTGTTCTACCCAGGTGATCTGCCCTTACAGCAGGCAGCACTCACACCTAGGGTGGAATACCCTTAATCTCAGTATCACACACTCTAGATTCAGCCACCTCCAAAAAGCCCCACCTATGGCCACATGAGGACTGCTGGGAGGACATCTAGACACAAGCATAACGCCCAGCTTGGCCTCAGATGCAAAGGATTACAGACACATGCCACCATGTTTGGCTATTTATTTTAATTCTAGATAGCAACTTTGTTTTCTTTACTCTCAAATTTTTGGTAGTAAGTCAAACATTTCCTTTCTTATGATTTTATTATTTTCCACATTTTATAGTTATTCTATTTACTTATTATTCTATATCCCTTAGGGTACAGAATCAGATATCATTTATTATTGTCTTCCTAAATTAACTTTCACAGAACAGATATAAATAGCATGTTTGAATGAATAAAAAAGTGAAAAATAGATTATAAATGGACTTCAATTTTCTTTTCTTAAAGGTTGAAACAAAAGTGACTTTATATTTAAATTAACACAATAGCCTTTACTTATGTTCAAGTATTTTCTTGTTTGTTTCAATAAACAAAGTGAGATGGAAATGTTGGATATATTTAATAACTTCAAAGAAACTAATGTAATAGATCTTACAAAGAAAAAAATTGTTAACTACATGCAGACAATTAGGAGAAATTCATAGGAACTTATCCACCAGTATCAGTGATCACAGGAGAGATGGAGTAAATCTGTCTTCCTTGGGAGTTTGGACCCTTCTTAATACTTTTCCTTGGTTAGTGTCCATGGTCAGGGCAACCTGCTGAGCTCAGGTTAAACATAATTCCAATCAGAAAAGCAAAACCCAGAGCAGCTTCAGGCCCCATTAACAGAAGGTAGGCCTGTGATTCACAATTTGCTCAAATGAAAAGTAAAATAAATTTGAGAAATTTTCATTAAAAGAAATCTCACAGTTGTGGATTGGCTAGTAACAGAGCTGCTTTTCAATTCCAACAAAAGCTTACTGGGTTAAAGTGAACATTTGGATTTCAGAGTGGTTCAATTATAACTGGAAATCATGACAGAGGAAAATATAAATTAAATCAGAAATGAATCAGTACCTGTTAATAGTTAATTTTTTTAAAAATGCAGTTAATATTTTTTCCTTTAGAATTTCATTTATTTACAAAACCTATATCAATACAAAGTGGTTGACTTTTTGGGGATTCTTGGCTACTAGCTGATACTTGATCCCCTCTAACTAACCCACTCTAAGAGAGTATTATAGCTTTTACTATAGTTATAGCTTTAACTACAGAGTCATTAACCTTTGTGATTATGGGATCATGGGAAGATTCTTATTTCAATTAGTCAACATACTTACTCCAAATAATAAACATAGTCCTCCATCTCCTCCTAAAATCATTTGCTTCATATAAAAATGAGTCATTTTTCTAATACAAGGTATGATCATAAAATAGTATTACAGGAAAAGACACATTGCTACTCAGAACACTCCCCCCACTTCAAACACACTTATCCCATCATTCTTGCCTCTTCTGAAGCAGTTCAGGAAGTCCTCTTCTTGGGTGTCTTTAGTTGAGCTGCTATGGCTATCTCAACATCCCGAGTTGACTCAAATTGTTTAAAGAAATTTCTGTTAATCAAAACATTATGACATGCCCTCATCCTCCTTGTTCACAGATCTAGTAACCTGTGACTTCTAGATCTTCCACAAAGCCAAAAAGACCATAAAAAATAAATGTTTTAAATCAGCACAGCATATGGAGTCAGCTACAACTGTGCAACAGAAGACATTTAGGAAAGAAGACTTCAAAACTACTTCAGAAGTAGCAAAACCAAAGGGATATATGTCTTTGAAGCTAGAAGGGAGATTAATGACAGTGCAGCTTTTACTGTAATACATATTTTTAAAAATGTAATTACTCACTGGATTTTATGTTCACCCCTTGTATATTTCAATGTGAGTAAGTCTCATGGAGATAATGCTGAGCAGAGAGGAGCAGGCAAAACACTGCACACTGGACAATTCTACTCAGATACAGCTTGAATGTCTATCCCAGTTAGTTTACTGTGCATGAAATCTGAATGCATTTGAGGATGATATAGTGGGGTGAACATGGGTGCAAAATCTGAGACTGCTACTTACGTTCTGTTTCTTAATCTGGATGCTGGCCAAATGGCAATTTCTTAAATTTTAACATTAAAGTTTACATTCTCTCACTCCGTTTCTATATATGTTTTTAATGAAAAATTTTGCTTTTGAATGCATAGCAAAAGCATTTTAACTTGATAGAATCCCATTTTTTGATTCTTGATGTTATTTCTTGTGCAATTAGGATTTTTTTTTTTTTCAGAAAGTCCTTGTCTATGTCTATATCTTATTTAGTGTTCTCATTGTTGAGATAAAATACATAACGGTCAGTTAAAGAATGATAACTTTATTGTAGCTCATAGCTTGTAGAGCTTCAGTTCACAGTTGGCCGGCTCCAAGGGTGGTATGGCAGAGGGGCATCACAGAGGAGAAACAGTTCATGGCAGGCAGAAGGCAGCAAAACAGTAAAGTAGCAAAGAAGCAGCAGCAAGCAACAACAGCCCTCTTTCTGTCTATTATATTCTATCCACGATACAAGCCTTTAAGGCAGGCAGCACTTACACCCAGGGTGGGCTTTCCCATTGTCTACACCCAGAGCTATGCCAAAACATCAGGGGAATAATTTATTGGTCACACAACCTTCATCCCAGCATCCCACATTCTAGATCCAGCCACCTCTGAAAAAGCTCATTTAAGGCTGCATGAAGCTTTGGTTGGATATCTAGAACAAGCCATAACAATATATGTTTCCAAGAATTTTACTTATTTTATCTTCCAGGAGACTGTTTCTGTTTTAACATTTAGATCTTTGATACATTTTGATTGTAGTGCATACTGAGATATATGGGTCTAGATTCAATCTTCTGTATGTGAGTAGCCAGTTTTCCAGCACCCTTTGTTACAGAGGCTGTGTGTGTGTGTGTGTGTGTGCGCGTGCATGTGTGTGTTTGTGCATGTGTGTAAGTGCATAAACTCTTATCTGGATATGTTTAAATTCAGGAAAATGGACACACCTTGAAACTGTAATATTAAATGAGATAAATCAGATATGCAAGCTTAAATATCATATGAATTCTCTTATATGAGAAATCCAAAATAGAAATAAATTAAAATGCCAAGTAAAATTTAATGAAACAGGAAGATAGATCTTTTACAAAACGGGGAGGGTACAAAGAGTTGGAGGGAGGTAAGGGAGAGGAGATAAAAAGAATTTAGGTGTGTTATGTACATGTACCAACACCCCATGAAGAATGTAATTAGTATGTACTGCAAATGTGTACTGATAAAAATAAAGTTAAAAAAATTTTTAAAATATATATCAGTAGCCAACTTTAGCATAGTAATTATTAGAGACTTTCATGCAATGGGTTATTTTGGGAAAAATTACTCATGTGTTTCTTTAAAAGTGTGATTATAATAGGTTCCTCCTTGAAACTGTACAATACTAAATGTATCCTAAATACTATTTTTTTGAAAAGTATATTATTAAAATAACTCTTAAATTGCTGTCATCATAATTTGAGTATGCTGCGTACCTTTCTGAATGATTGGGAATCTTTCTACACTGGTAGAAACCAGCTATCTTCACTTGTTTCCTAAACCTTCTCAGAAGCTTATATCTGAGAAGCTGCTTACATATTTGAAATAAATAACTTTCCCTTTCTTTTGTTTGACAGGATTAAGCTTACTTCTTTCATGAACAAAAGATAAAGTATAATAGAATGAAAACTATTTCTTAACGTAGGATTAAGGAATAAGAGATTTTACTATTTTCTTATTGTGATGCAAAAGCATCTTGGGTAACAGTAGAGTTCCTTCCTGAAAATTTGAAGAATGTAAACTGGAAATTATATTCACAGTATATAAATAATAAATCTCCCTATTTTCAAAGAATTGAGATTTCTTTTCAAACCTGAGCACTGAAGCTCTCTAGCCAGTCTCTCCTGATTTATGTGAGATTTTTGTATTTTTTTTCTGGAAAAAGTATATCTTACACAACAACCAATGAAATATTATTTCTGCATAAAAATTGTTTTTTAAAATACCTTTCCAATTTATACTTAAATCAAACCACATGAGGCTTCTTGTTTCACTATCTTCCAGGACACGTATCATTACACCGTGACAGCAGCCGTCTGCCTGTATCACAGTGGGCTTATTTACTGGCTGACATAACTGCTGTATTTTCTCTAGGCATTGAAACTTTGGAATGAGAGGTGGAGCACTAAAGGCAGACATTTAATGCACTACATTTCTAAAACTTCAAAGGAAACACAATTAACTCCATGCCACATAATTGCTCTAGGGACAGGAAAAATAAGATGCAAACAGAACTGATATGCCTACATTTTCCCTTAGCAATTAAATGATAACAACAAGTGAGCATTTTTTTTTAAAAAAACTCATTCTTTTGACTTTTAAATTAATATGTCCCTTGAAGATTTTAATAACATAAAGTGCAGGAAGCAGGGGATTAGGATTTTTGCTATTTTCCTCTTTGACTATAATTTCCTATACCTCTCTCTATCTTAGATATTTATTGAATGTGTTTGTCTATCTGACCTCACCCTAACCTTTCCTTCCTCTTTAACCTTTCCTGCCTGTTATTCCAATGCTTCTCTGTCTTTCTGGCTCCATTTGCCTTGTTATTGATCAGCTAACCCATGGCAAGTCAATTCTACCAATACTTCTCTTAGGAAGTGACAACCATGCTCCACTCTGACAGCTGGAAATTTATTTTATCTATTTCAAACTCCATCTCTTATCAGCATTAGAGGTGCTGAACATTGCTGAGAGGAGTTATAACACTGATTAAGTCTAAAGAAGCCTTTAAGTTTCTCAACTATAAATTTAGAATTGGACAAAATGGTTCATATTGGTTTTTTTGTTTGTTTTGTTTTGTTTTTGTTTTTTGTTTTTCTTCCTGTACCAAGAATCGAACTCATGACCTTGTACTTGCCAGGTAGGCGCTGTGCCGCTGAGCTAAATCCCCAGCCCTTGTTTTAATTTAAAATTTTTTTCTTTCTTTTTTTGAGACAGGCTCTCACTGTGTGGTGTAGGCTAGCCTTGAACAGTGCTTATGCAGCTGAGGCTGGCCTCAAACTCATGGCAATGCTGCTGCCACAGCCTCTCTAGTGTTGGGATTACAGGTGTTATGGTTTGTGTATTGATGTGCCCCTAAAGCCTCATGCAGTCATGGGGCAGGCTTCTAGAGATTTTGATTGATTCATGGTCTAAAGCTGGGATTATGGGTGTGAGTATTACACCTGCCCCAGGACAGGTCACCTGCATACAGTATAAGGGAGAGAAAGAGGCTTGCTCTCTGTTGCTCCTCTCTTTTTGCTCTTGCTGTTTTCCACCACCATGAACTATTGCCCTCTGCCACATGCCACTGCCTTGTGGACTGAAACCTCCACAAACTGTGAGCTAAATAAATCTTTCCTTCCTTAATTTTGGGTATCAGGTATTTTGTTTCAGCAAGGAGAGGAAATTAACCAAGACAACAGGCTTGTGACACCACACCCATCCCTATTGTAATTTCTGAATAAAAATTGTCATGATTTGATGTAATTCTTTACAAGGTAATATATTTTTAACACTTCCTTCTTTTGTTAATTTTAATCTTTGAAAATCTTTTTAAAAATATATTTTGGAACTTCTACCTGGAGAAAATTAAAAGGGATCATCCCCTCTTCTCACCAATCCCATTAACGTATACAAATTGAATAGGTATGTAACCCAGCAACCATGAGGAAAAATACAAAGGCCATCACAAAAGTGTTCTAAAATAAATTATTGAAAAACAAAAAGCAGAGGGTACAGCAATACTTGATAAAGCAGGGCACTAGGAGCCATATACTAGGTATCCTCATAAGGGGCAGTGACAGAGCACTGAGACTGCCATCTTGCCTAGTATGAGAAGTCTGCACACTAAGAAACACTGAGCAAAAAGTTGCAGGCATGAGGGAGTGGGTACAATGCATGGAAACATTCTCAGTAATTATCTTCTATGAAACTCCCATTTTACAAGGGAGTACTGCAGTGTTTCTCAGAGGGGATATGCAGGATCTGAGGCTATAAGTCTCTGCACACATATCTATTTGAAAACAACTTATTATATGTTGTTGCTTCACTATCTTGGCTTCATGGCCAACAGCATTCTAACTCATGTAAGTCATAGTTTATCTAACACAGATCTTTTCTCTGTGAGGCACATCAAAGCTTTCTACTGTTCAGGGAAACCGGAGAGCATTTCAGCACTGTGTTAGACACAACAGTTTTAACAGCAAAACCACCAAAAGAAAGCATCAGAACACTTCAAAAACAGCATTCAGTAAGTTGTGAAAGGATATTTGTATATAGTAGAAGAGCTGACACAACAGTGAGGAGAGTGGCTTTGCTGGACCTTGACAGGGAATGGCCTCTTGAACATCTGACATTTTTGCAGCTCCACAAATAAAAGACCACAGAAGTGCCTTAGGTATTCACTTTTGAGTCACAAATAAATTTTAGTGAGTAGGCAAGTTTGTAAATATGGAATTAGTGAATAAGGAGATTGCATTTAAATGGACTGGTTCTCACAAAGCCTTCTCATATAGTATTATGTACAAAATATCTCTGAAAGTGATTTCATTATTATGCAAGAAAAAATGGTATTTTAGAATTGTATGATTCTCTTGTACAAATAGGTATAGTTGGACTTTTGGGAAGTTAACTGGAAAAATTAATGTTGGCATTATTATTCCAGAGCAAAGACAACACACAGTACTGCATGAAAATCTAGCATTATTTCCAGTAAAATGAAAATGTCCCATCTGTGCAATATAAATAGTGAGAACCAGAATACAATAAATTAATGCTGTCAACATTCTGAGATAAAGGAGATTTAATCTAAGAATTTATAATTAGCCACATTATTCATAAGGATAAAGTTGGAATAAACATATCAGCATACATGAGAAGGAGAATAGAGTCTACCTTCCACACAGTCTTCCTTGGGAAGTTGGTTGGAGATATTCCTCAGAAAAAATTGGAACCAAGAAACCAAGAAAATCTAGGAAGTGTGTGGATCAGAACCACTAGAATGTACCAGAAGAAGAGCAGGGAACACAGGACTCTGGGAGGAAAGGTGTTAGGAAACAGATTCAGGAGATTTGCTGCTGAAGCCAATTATTTAGAATTTGAGCAGTCCTCAAAGATAAAATGGGAAAAAAGTAAGAAAAGTAATAAAGTAATAACTCAATTGAAAAACCTGAAGCGGAGTGAAAAGAACTCAACATCACCATGTCCGAATACTAGCTTGTGCTCTGAAAAGAATAGTTATATGGATAGAAGTGTAAGGACATCTACATATTTTCACCAGGTGGAGTTAAATTTTTGCCAAGGTAGGAACAATTTATTTATGGTTAGAAACTAAGAGATATATGCTTCCAGCACATTCCATACTAAAACTGTGGACTGCAGAAGTTGTGAGAAGAATAGACAAAGAGACAAAATCTTTTGGGTACAACACAGTGTGTAGTCAGTGATAGAGGAACAAAGTGTGGTGGTATTGTTTAATGTTATTTAAATTGTGCTATAACTGTTGAGAGAAGGTGTGAGTGTGGCTGAAGTAAATTAACTAAATTTCATCTATCATATCAGAAGGGGATTTGGGAGGAAGTAAAATAACAAATCAATCAATTATAATCACCAAAATAAAAATAGAAAAGAGTAACAATCTGTCAATGGAATGTTATATAACCACTAAAATTATGAGTAACACTGAATGTATTTTAATGAAGTACTATTCTAGATGTTACTAATGAAAATCCAGAAAGAGAATTTATACCTAATATACCACTTTTTCTGTAAGAAAGACTAAACAGTGTGTCCTGTGTGTGCATGCATGTGCCTGCAATACCATACAAGACATATCAGCTGCTTCATGAGTTAAAACTAAGTGCTTGAGGAGCAATAGTACAAAGTTATCATTTTAAACCTTCAAATTTTAAAGTATGTGAATGGGGGCTGGAGATTTAGCTCAATGGCACAGCACTGCCTGGCAAGTGCAAGGTCATAAGTTCGATTCCCAGTACTGGAAAAAAAAATTAAAGTATGTAAGTGTACAGAGTATTCTAAATATAAATGCAACTTAAATAAATAAAAAACATGCAATTCCTTCTGAAAAGAACTATTGGAGATAGAAGGAGAGAAACCAAAGAAGCCTTATTTTTAATCATCAAACCCTCAGTAGAATTTGATTTTTTAACCTCTGTCCACATATCACACCCATAGTCTGAATCATGGTTTTCTAACAATTGCCTGCAAGCTGGATTCTTATTCTCTTTTTGTAGTGAAAAGCATGCCTGAGGAACTTGTGCCGACCCCAGTCAACCTCTCTACAGAGCTGGTTCTCCTATGGGATTCTGGGAAAACCACTTCCTCATCACGGTGACAGCGCTTTCCCTTCACACTTTATTGTTTATTGTATGCCTGCCCCCTCCACTACAGACAGCTAGGCTCTAGGCCAGGAACTATTCTTCTTTGTTGTCTCCAGGATTTGGAAGCATGGTTTTGGATTCAGTGCTGCCTGCCATTTGGATGACTGCAGCCAGCACTACAGGGTCAGTCTCTTCCCAAGCAGGGGAAACAGGCCTACAACTCAGGAAAGATCAGGAGTGTGAAGTACAGCTACTGAGAAACAGGAAGTGCTGTGGCTTCCAGAGAATGGCATGGCTAAGTTAGCACCGGGCTGAGAGTGGTTCACAATCTTTCTCTCATTTCTACACCAGTTCTTGAGAATTCAGCCTGTGGAATAAACTTGTCTACAGTTTACAGTCATAATGCATGATTCAGAAAATCATTTCTGGAAATAAAAAGACGGCTGCATGGACGGAAAGCAGAGAAGCTTCTCAGGAAAGTCATAACACAAACCCCAAGGGAACAAGGACAAAGCACTAGATTATTACAAGTATTTAGTTTCAGAGTCAATGACAGGGTTCAAAATGAGAATTCAAGTCAAAATCATATTTGTTGAAGTGAATTATGAGGAATGCAAAGATAATAAATGAAAATTCTTTAACAAAGTCTGAACTCATTTCTCCACCTTTGAAACAGCAATGTTAGGGGATTTGCGAGAGGTAACCCTTCTCCAGAAAGGCTTCATGAGTTCCCGCTCTTAAATCTTATCGACATTCCCTCTCCTTACTACAATTCCCTATCTCACTGGCTTCTAACCTAAGCCCTGTTTAAAAAGGCTCAGCCTGCTCTATCCTAAAAACTATCTATAATTTGCTCTTTATTTTCATTACTTCTCACCAGAGTCCTCAACACACGCACCTCCCTCCGGGATTTCCCTGACCCTTTTCAGTCTTGCTCCCCCCACTGCTTCTGTGCTGCTCTCTGTGGTTCTCCTGCAGCTTAGAATGTCCTCTCACCTTTTTCTGCCTGATCCAATTCCACGCATCCTTCGGTGCTCAACTTAAGGAGCACTCCCTTCAGGACACCATTTTTTTCAAGCTTCCCCTATGACAGCTCTACAATTACACACTTTTCCCTCCAGCCAGACGCAGAGTGTTTGATGTGTGTAGCTAGGGGTAGATGTGCATGTGTTCTGCCGAGATGGCTCCCCATGAAGCTGACACTTTCTGTTTCCTTTCCCCATACTGCACTGAAAATGTGAAAAGAGATATTGGATCTTCACTGTCATTGTATTACTAGTGCCAGCACAATATCTAGGATATGCTGGATAGTAAGTAAACGTTTATTTAAAACAAAAGGAATAGACAAAATGGTGTCACTAGCCTTGACCTTTCTCCTGGACTCCAGCCCTGCCCTTTTCACCACCCTTTCTAGGAAATCATGGTGGAGCACAGCCTAGGGCAGACTGCTTGAGGTCAGTCTCAGACCTACCTCTTACTAGGTGGGTCACTATGACCTATCACTTAATCTCTATGGGCCTCAGTTTCTTTACCTGTGAAACACAGATGATGATGATACCAACTCAAAGGTTTTTCATGAGAGTTACATGAGTTCACTGTTTACAGAGTCTTTGAAAAGAAAGTAAATAGTAAGAAGAGACTGAGTAATGTAAGTATTAAAACAGAGTAATGATCAATTGGGTAGTATGCTGCTAGTTTACGTTTATACGTGAATTGTCAAACCTACCAGTCTGCCATGTTAGCTCATAATCATTAATGGTATCTATGACCTTATTTGAAGACAAAGTCTTTACAGATGTAATTGAGTTTAAATGAGGTCATTAGGGTGAGCCAGATACAAATTAATTGGTGTCCTTGAAAGGAGAAAATGTGGACACATAGTCATGAAGAGAGAAAGTGATATGCAGAGACATAAGAAGACCACAACCGCTAAGCCAAAGAATCTACTAGTCTAGCAGGATTCTATAAGCCATTTGCTAAACTTAAAAGATCAGCCTGGTGTGGTGGCGCACGCCTGTAATCCCAGCATTCAGGAGGCTGAGGCAAGAGGATCGTTGTGAGTTCAAGACCAGCCTGGGCTACAAAGTGAGCTCAAGGCCAGCGTGAACTGCATAGTGAGACCCTGTCTCAAAAAAAAAAGACCAAAGTTCTATATACATGCATAACTGCTTTATTTCTTTCAGTGATCTGTATTCTGCTTCAAGATCCTAACACAAATTATTTTATAGACTGTCAGAGACCTTCTAGTACATTTTTAATTTGGAGGCTTATAGCTACAGTTGGGAAGTTAATGGAAACAGTAGAATGGTAAGGAAAGAAGTATTAATCAAACAAACCAAATTTAACAACACTGTGTAAAACTGTGTTATGCCATCACTAGTTTTATTACTGTGTAAAATTTAAAAAGGTGAAGTAAGATGAAAATGAGTTCATAACCCTCTGTAAGGCACTCACAAGCATGTTAGACTATAGTGATGTAACAACCACGGGAAAGTTTTACTTATATTTCATTGAGTTTTAGGGCTTCTAACCAAATAAATGACACAGTTAAAAATCTGAGGATGCAGCATCACAAACTGTACAGTGGTCATCATTTTGCAGAGATTCAAATGTTTTTAAGCACTTGTCTTGGCTCAGAGTTCCCAGAGCAGAAGTAAACCTGCTGAATGTTTTTGCAGTAGTAGTCATGGTTAAGCAATCACAGATGGATTCAAATAAATCTTAGGAGTAAAATGTCAACTTGCAAAAAATTTTAAGGATCAGTTACATCCTGGTTTGTGTCTAGATGTCCCCTGAACCCTCATGTGGTCATAGGGCTTTTTCAGAAGTGGCTGCATCTAGAGTGTGCGACACTGAGATTAAAGGTGTGTGATTAGTAAATCAGCCCACAGATTGGTATGGCCTAGTTCTGGCTAGGATTTTAAGAGTGCAAGTGCAATACCCGCCTTGGGGAGGGTAGCCTGCACACAACATAAGGCACAGAAAGAGTCTTATCTTCTCCCCTTGTTGCTTCTGCTGTCTTGTGGGTGCCATCAACTGTTCCCCTCTGTGATGGGCCTCTTTTGTGGGCCACCCTGACTTGGAGCCAGCCGGTTATGGGCTGAAACCTCTACAGACTGTGAGCCAAATAAACCTCCCCCCTTTAGCTTTGGGTGTTGGGTATTTCATCTCAATGAGAGAAAAGTAACTAAGATAAGCTAGCTGTATGTTTGTGAATTCAATTTTGAACTTTCTAGACTCATTCAGATCAGTAACAGATTTAAACCCCTATAAGCCTTCTGAAAATTGACTAGGCTATATGCCTAAATATATATTAGATACAAGCTTTCTCAGCAATTAACTGGGCAGTATGGGGTAAATGAGAAGAGCAAGGAATTCCCTGTGCTGCTTCCATTAGTATTCATGAGAGCTGCACAGTTAATTCCCTCACTCTGCTCTTCAAGTTCTGCTCTCTGGGTCCACTGTGAAATATTTACAGTTTGCACCCTGCCCCGACCGTATAACAATTCTGACTTACCTCACTAATGAATGACTTGGCTGTGGCAGGATTCATCACCAGGATGGCCCTCCTAAGAGTGTCTCGATAGCGATTCAATTCCTCTATTCTCATGGTATCAAAGAGAGTAGTGATCATTTTATTGATGTTGTTTTCCACTTTCTGAAGTGCAACGTCCATTCCCTGCTGAGATACTTTGTCCAAAAATTCCTGTATTCCACGGATATCTGGGAACAGCAAAAGCCATCAAAGTGTGAGTGACAACACAGAAGGGAAATGAAAGCTATGGGAACAGTTTTATTATTTAACCTTGCAGGTTGTCCAATATAAGTGGATATCAGATGGAAATCCAATATGTTCATGGTGTGGTCAGATATAATGTGGTCACATGAAAATATAGAGAGTTATGTCTAAATTATTCCAACTATGAAAAATGTTGGGACAGGGTAGAGAAAGGAGGAAAGAGGTATTATTTTCCCCAAAGCAAAATATTAAAGAAGAGAAGTCTATTTTCACTTTCTTTTACTTTAAAAAATGATATAAATACCACTGAAGAAAGATGCATATGAATGAAGATTACCAACATTTTGCAAAATAAATAATATCATTAAATTGAAATTTATAATCTAAACAGAAACAGTGTTTTCAGTTTTCTTCAAAGGATCTCAGATCACTTAGACCAAAAGTATAATAGCTGTGTTTGTTTATTTTGTAAAGACTATACCACATTGTTAGGTAAGCTCTGGAAAACCTGGTAGGACATAGTTTTTTTTTTTTTTTTTAAGGAATACAGAAAATGTATCATGTACGTAAAACCAGCTTATACATGTATTTCAGCATTTTAAAATATTATGCAACAGTTTTGAATATATGATGATAAACAGTAAATTTGCATGTGCATTCCCAAGTAAGGAAAGTTGTGTAAAGTTATTAAACAGAAAAAGAAGCATTCATTTCACATTCAACTAAGACGAATAGTCCAGGCTAAAGAAAGTGATCAAGAATTTATATTTGAATGTATATTTTAAGTAACATGTGCTTAAAATGTTTCTATGCATTTCTTATGCCACAATGAATATTTATAGACAGGGTTTGAAATAATTAATATGACTGAAAAGTACATCTGGTATAACATAATCTTAATATAGAAGATTTCCTTTTACCATTTTATAAACTATATTTTTTATTATACATCCACACTATAAAATATTTACAAGAAAAAATGATTGTTGAAAAAAAGAAATAAATGGCCTTTATGGAGCTGCTATTGCTGGTCTATATCTCAAAATCTCTAACTGTATGTAACTACATGCATATAAAATTTGTCTGTGTGGACAATAATTAATTTAAGAGCAACGAATAAGCCCACAGAACAAGAAAACAAGTAACAAAAAATTAGAAACCGGAATTTACTCATAACAAAGTTTTATATTAGCAAGGTTACAGATTAATAAAAGCAGTTTTGTTGTGATTTATTTTAAAACCCTACTGTGGGTGTTGAGTGTTCAGTGAGTTGTCTTCAGAGTGGGCATCCTGCATAAATTCCGACCTATGCTCCTTACTTGTAACTTGTTTTGTTTTGTTTTGAACTTTTTTCTTTGACAAATAATTCCAGGTTGTCATCACTGAACCAGGTTAAGAACACAGAATTCTCAGAGAGAATATAAAGCAAGAGGAAAAAGAACTGGAATAATAAAGACAGTATGTGTTCAAGAAATAGCCAAGCTTTTTAAATACCTAAGGCGGCAAGCCAGTGATGCCTGGATTAAATAAAGGGTTAGCTGATGGTATTGGATAGGTAGGGTAGAAATACAAAATTAGGACTATGACTATCTTACGCAGGATGCCTCGGAAGTGAGAATCAGCATCACTTGAGAAATGTATTAAGAATATAAACTCAGGGGGCTGGGGATTTAGCTCAGCGGCAAAGCGCCTGCCTGGCAAGCGCAAGGTCGTGAGTTCGGTTCCTGGTACCGGAGAAAAACCAAAAAAAAAAAAAAAAAAAAAAAGAATATAAACTCTGGGCCCCATCTGAGAAACAAAAGTAAATGCCTTTAGAATATGTCACAGCATATATTTTGTTTTGAACTGTAAATTTTTTATTTGAGTTATTTAAATGTGTGTCAGTGTAAGTCAAACAAACCACATAATATACAGTAACACAGTTTGTGAACTCCATGTTGAGTAAGGAACACCACCCTGGCCATCTTCTTGGCACAAACACAACACCACCATCTGTCCAGCACTAACATGAAGGCAGCCATCTTCCCCAGAATCACAGAAGGAATTACATTCATGAACCAAGGTACCACTCTATATGCTGAAACAGGTCTGAGATGCTCAGAAAACGTAGCATGCACAAGTGTGGCAATGTATACTTGGAAGCCCAGTGCTCAGGAGGCTGAGGCAGGAGGATCACTGCAAGTTAGAGGCCAGGTTGGGCTACATAGTGAGTTCGAGGCCTGCATGAACTGCATAGTGAGACCCTGTCTTAAAAATCTAAAAATAGAGTGTTTCACTTTTGAACACTCCCTACTTGTCTGCAGTAGCTGCCTGCTCTCTCTCTTCCCTCCTACCCCTTTTAAATAAATTGTCTTCTTTTATTTTAAACTCTGCTTCTTTAGTTCTTTCAAGACACTGGGTTTAGGATGGCCAGGAGCTGAGTGTTCCAGCAGAGCAGCTGCTTGCAGTACGTCAGGTCGTTACTCAGGCACCGTGGCACAGGCTGGAATCCCAGCTACTTGGAGGCTGAGGTAGTCAATGAGCTGGGGGCTGAAGCCCAGCACATCCACAGCGGCAGCATGGCAATTCCAGAAACCCCTGCAGGGAAACCGAAGGAACAGCAGGGAGACCACGCGGCTACCCTGGAAGGGCTCCCGGTGGGAATAAATGTGGATGCAGCCCATGCGCCCTTGTGGGGATCTCCCTGCTGAGCTCCTGAATCCTCACAAAATGAATATCTTTATCAGTGAACTTCCCCAGGCCACAGGAACTGCAGCCCATTCCTACAAAAGTGAGGAGTCAGTCACTCCCTACTAAGTTACTGAGTCTGAGGAAATAAAAATGCAAAATAACCAATTTTTTTCTTCTAAAATCTCCTGTTTTGCTAGGTGTGATAGTGCATCCCTGAAATCCCAGCAGTGGGGATGCTGAGGCAGGAGGATTAGAGCATGCTGAGGCTAGCTCAACTGCAGAGATTTTGTCTGAAGAAAAAACAGAACATAACATTAAATTAGAAAATAAATCCTTACTATCCTTCCAACCCTATATGTTAGAGAACTGTGTTAGAAGCCCGAGTTCCAACCTGTCATTTTAAATACACAGAGTCACCTGTGATACACTGCCACTGAACAATTGAGCAGTTCCTGTGCTCAGTTTACCTATAATTAGTCCGGAATTGAATGGCCCTGCAGCCGGTGCCCACTCAGGACCCAGGATCCACTAGGAAATCCAGGAGCTGTTTTGCTTACTTCCAATGAAACTCTCCTAGCTCCCTCTTTTGGTTGGTGGTATCATTCATCCAGGTCTGTGGACTCATGAGCTTGGTACATAGGGTAACAGAACCAGGGATTGACCCTAAGGCCACTGAACTGGCTACACTTCACAGTTCTGTTTTATTTTAATGTTTGTTTATTTATTTAATGATTAACTTTTGAAGCAGCGTCTCCCTACATATTCCAGGCTAGCCTTTGTAGGGGGCGATTAAAAGGACATAAAGAAAGAACTCAGGGCAAAGCACAGATGACCAACACTGTAAAATCATCATGTTCTTATCTGTGGCTGATGACGTTAGGGTCATCACATGCTTATTATGCACCACGTGCTTGGAAAAAGTGTACCCCACTGAAACCTTATGAACGTGTTACACTTACTGTATGTTGAACTTGTCCCCTTCCCAGAAACAAAGGCCAAGACCTCAATAGGCCCAGCCCACACCAATCAGTAAAGCAGTTTGCACGCATGCGCATGGACACACCCCATGCTCATCTGCAGTGGGACTCCCCTATCTCCCGGCACCACTGCTCTGCTGCTCTGACAGCTCTCCTGCTTTTTCCGCATTTGCCACACTTTGGGGGAGGCGGGTACCAGGAACCAAACTCAGGGCCTTGAGCACACTTTAAATAAATTTTCACTTTACACAAAACTAAAAGCAAAGTCAAAACAACAACAACCCCCACACACAAAATGTAGCATGACTAGAACATAAGACTAAATAATTTAAACTCAGTGACATCTTATGACTTAAAAATAAAACACCAATACAGTTTCATATCTTAACTTTGAGAAAAAGTTTGCTTCCCGCAAATATTCATGGAATACTGGACACATTATGGGTGAGGGTATAACAGTGAATACTTATTCTTGCAATCAGATGATAACCAACCAACCAAACTCGTAAATATAAATTGTGCCATGTGCTTGACAGGAAGCAACAAGGGAGCTCTCAAGGGTCACAGTGGAGTAGGCAGCAGGATCCTCTCTAGTTAGAACACTTGTAAAAGTTCTCCCTGGAAAACTTATGTTTAAACTGAGAACCAAAGGATAAAACATTACTCAGGGAAAGAGACAGGGAAAGCACAGGACAGCTCAGGGAAAATGTCCTAAGAATGTGCCGAGCTTGTGAAGGAGAAACCTGAATGAAGTCAGTGCGGCTGTGCCTGGACATAGCAAAGCTGGGGGAGGCTGGAATGGAGAGGGAGGTCAGAATATTTAGAACAGTGTTAAACATGGAAAGAGGTCTTCATTACAGCTTTAATCTGTTGAAAGTTTCAAGTACAGAATCTGACACATGGGTGGAAAACTAGGTTTGCAGAATGAGATGAGGTTTAGGTCTAGAAGTATGACATAAGTTGACTTTATAAATTGTTTCCCTCTGAATTAAAACAGTAATATAGATTTTTAACTTTTAATTTTGGTTAGACATTAAGAAATATCTGTATTGTTATTTGGTCAATGAACACAAAAGTGATATGTTAAAAGATCCCTCTTAGTCCTCTGCTTCTTTGCTTTGGAATTTTGGTTTTCACTTCCTAGATATGCATGTGGTTGTAGAATTTATTAGAAAGTTTTCCTCATGTGTAATTGAAGATGTATATATGAAGATATATATATATGTATATATATAGTCTTTAAGATTAAATTACCAAGGGTGTATGTATGTGTATGTAAAGCAAAATCCAAAATAGTGTCTAACACATGATAGCCCTATTATTAGTAATAGTACACAACTCTTGAGAGACTATTGCTACTCTCACCTACAGGATAGCTCTCCTAACAGTTACTGATAGCTAGTTCCCCAAATACAAAGCATAAATACAAGATAGACCTTGGGGATACAGGACTCAAGCAGTAATAGCTTTGTTTATTCGAGAATGACATTAACTACTCATGATAAATAGCAACTGATAAATGTAATGGGAGAAGATTAGCTGCTTTGTGCAAAATGATCATTAAAAAAAGTGTTAAGCCTTTGGTCTTGTTAATTAAACATGAACATAACCGTCACCACTGTTCAGCTGCATCATCAGTATGCTGATTAGTTAGCAGTCAGTGAGATAAGTTCCAAGAGGTACAGAAACAAAAGCGACTTGGTGCCTGAAGTTTCTGTATTTTCTACCAAATAGTAATTGTGCTGGTCAGATAATTACATAACAGCGAGTGGTAGAAGGTTTATTAAATGAGTTACTCAACATAAGATTGGGGGAGTGAGGACTATTTTTTCCTAGGCACCATGAAGAAGCTTGTAGTAAGCAGAATAATGCCCTTTCCAAAATACTAGCATTCTGACTTTGGGACTATGCTAGGTTACACAGGAAAGGAGAATTAGAGCTGAAGGTAATATTGACTGTTCTTCAAATGTCTTTAAAATGGAGAAAATCTCCCCTCTGAGTGGATACAGATTAATCACAGGGGGCTTAAATTGAGAGAGACAAAGGGAACACAGATCCCCTGTGGAATGGTAGGGACGCTGGACTCTTCAGAGGGAAGCAATGTTGATGACTTTGAGGATGGGGGAAGGGGATCATGAGTGAGGAAGGTGGGCCCCTCTAGAAGCTGGAAAAGGGAAGGAGACGGATTCTCCTCTGGAGCCATCAGGAAAGAGCACAGCCTTGATGCCTTGGTTTTAGCCCACTGAGATCCCATGCCAGACTTCTGTGCTGTATACCATGTTCAACCTGTGCCGTTTAAGCCTCTAATTGCATAGACATTTAGTACAGCAGCAACAAAAGCTAATATAGAACAATACTTTAATTCTTGAGTCAGCATTATTCAAAATTTGGTCCACTGAATTTTATTAAAACACTGAGAAGAACTTATTTAAAATTTGAGTTAAGGTTATCTCTATGGACTTAGACACTCAGTACAAAGTCCAGAATTTTTCCTTCCTGATTTTTTTAACTTCTCCTAACCTTGGGAATTGAATGTAGTCCTGGGAATTGTCGTGTAGTTCACACTGAACTACTTTTTTGGTCCTTTTTTATTTTGAGAAAGGATCTTACTGAATCGTAAATTGTCCAGGCTGAGGTAAGATATGAAACCTTTTCTGCTCAGCCTCTGTTATGGCTTGTATCTAGAAGTCTGCATAAAATCTCATTCACTCATAGATGGAGCTTTAAGGGGGTGACTGGATCTAGCATATGTGACTAGGGATTATCGCATGATAACTGGATTTGTCCACTGATTGGTTTCACATAGTTCTGAGCCTGGCTGAGTAGATTTATTGAAGACAGAAGCCCCACACTAGTGTGGTGGCACTAACCAATAAGCTTGGAGCCTGGTTAGGTTACAAAAGAAAAGGGAGGTTCACTGCTTTGTTGCTTCCTGCCTCCTTCCTGACCTTCCGTGGATTGTTTCTCATCTTTGATTCTCCTCTGCCATGCTGCCCTGCCTGGGAGCCAGCCAACTTTGGACTTGAAACTCTACGAACTATGAACTAAAATAAATCTTTCTTCCCCTAACCCAGGTTTCTCTTGTTGTGTGACAGACAGCCAAACCATATTTTTCTACTGAAAATATTTACTTTAGTGTAACAGTAGTCACTCTGCTTCGCAGTACCTATGCTGGGTAGTACAGGAAGCAATCTTTGTGTTTACCCTCTTGCTAGGCTAATGACAAAGTGTATGTCCACGTGTCAAAGTATCAACAAATGTAACATCTAATACTCTGTTGTACATTTTGTGTATTTATACTTTGTTTTATTAAATGTTTTCTTTTAATTTTTCTTGTAGAATTAGCCTAATTCAGTACAATGTCATAGTGCTTTCTTTAACTTTGGGAGGAGGTTGCAGGTGAGTTATCAAGTGACTTGGCTGCCAATAATGACTTGGATCATGTAAGTCCAGATGTTAGCAAGATATGACACATAGAGAAGCATAGAATGGTGACTGTGATTCAGATGAGCAAGAAAACAGTAGTGTACATACATATTTGACTCATCAAATGCTTCAAAGTGGTCACGTATACCTGAGTGATCCAACGTTAGGACCAGGTTGGAAAATGTGATTAGATTCTTTCCATGGGTGAAACCAAGTAATGGGATGCCAGCACTGTGATTCAGTGTTGGAAATTATTCCCAATGGAACATATGCTGCAAGATGTTGCATAATACACTAATAATGAAATACAAGTAAAACATTCCGTATGCACCAATAGTGATACTCAAAAATATATTTATCCTGACACTTCACTATCTGAACTAAATGACTTCGTAGCAAGACTTTATCATTCTAATTGTCAGGCTCTAAAGAATTTATAAAGAAGTGACAGATATGGTGTTGAAACTTTTGGAATAATAATGTCAGTCAAGAGATTTGGTTTCTTTGAAAATTCCCTATGTTTTGATGACAAAAAGACTAACCAAGAAAGAAAAACTTTGGACTATTTAGCTGATATTTATACATTTTTGAGAGATTTGTTTTGAACTGTCAAGCAATCTATACACCATCCAAACACAGGACAATTGATGAGCAACTTGCATCATTTCCTGGTTGTTGTAACTTTTGGCAACGTGTGTCAAATAAACCTTCCAAATATGGGGTAAAAAATATGCCCTGGTAGATGCAAAGACATTTTACACATTGAATAAAGAAATTTATCCTGGTACTCAGCCACTAGTCTTCATTAGTGCAGTAATAGATCATATGATGTTGTGAAAGGATGTGTTGCAACTATTTCAAAAGTAACCAAAATGTCACATTCAATAATTAGCTCACCCACTTGAGAGACTGAGGCAGAAAGTTCCTGAGAGTTCAAGGTCAACCTGTGTTACCCAGTGAGTTCAGGGCTAGTTCACTGTGTAGTGAGACTCTGTCTCAAAACAAACAAACAAACAAAACATTAATAGTGAAAATGTACCACTAATAAAGCCAGAAATAGTCAAATTTTACAGCAAAAAGAGGCAGAGTAGATGTTGTTGACTAGTTATACAGCAACTATGATGTCACTTGAAACACAAAGTGTTGGCCAATGGCTGTGTTTTACTTGATCCTAACCATATCAGGCATAAATAATTTCATAATTGACAAAGAAAATATCATGGGAAAATTTTCTTAAAGGATTGGACTGGAATTGATAAATGATCAGTTACAACAGAGGAAGAACAATATGCCCAAAGAACTCTGCAAAGAATTCTGGAGCAGACCCTTGAGCAGACAGGTGAAACATCACAAGAACCTCCTAAGAAAGCAGGAAGACTAGCAAGATGTCAAGCATGTCCCACCAAAAAGTCAAGAAAGCAAAACCCATGTGCTATTAATGTAAGCAAGACTTGGGTATGGAACATGCTATTCTCATGTGTGAAAACTACGTTAGATGTGATAATTAAAGTAAGTATTAAGCAAGCAGACAGTTGATATTGAAAATGTTGATGTTTATTCTGAACACTCAGTACATATTTGCTATTTTATTTTCTTGCTAAGTATACATTGTATAATATAACAAGAACCTCCTCACAAAGCAAGAAGACCAGAGAGATGACAAGTAGGTCCTGTCAAGAAAGAGGAAAACAAGATGCAGATGCTGTCAGGGTAAGCAATACTTGTGTATGCAAAACACGCGTGCTACAGTGTAAGTGATACTTGTGTATGGAACATGCCATTTTCATGCATGAAGAGTGTCTTAGGTGGATACTTGGAGCAAAGGTTATTTTTGTGGTAGGGTTTTATTTGTATTTGTAGGTCACATAGGAATTTATTCTTATTGTTCATTTTTAGATTTTGTAAGCATATGTTGATGGTGAAAATGTTCTTTGTTCTAAATATTCATTACATATTAAAACTTTATTGTTTTACTTTTTTGTCTTTTTGAGACAAGCTCTCTCTCCTTATGCAGTTCAGGCTGGCACTGACCTCACTTTGTAGCCCAGGCTGGTCTCGAACTTGCAACTATCCTCCTGCCTCAGCCTTCTGAGTGCAGGCATGTGCCACCATGCCCAGCTCATATTAAAACTTTAATATTTTATTGATATTTTATTTTCCTATTAAGTACACATTGTATAAGACTCATAAAATTAAAATAAATAATTCAATAGAAATATCTCTAAAATGTGTGTATAACATACTCACTTAACACTCTTTTTCTAGGAAATTTACCCTGACACACTGGAGACCTTGTGGGTGTTGGGTATTTTGTCCCAGCAATGAGACAGTAATTGATAGCCTCCCATAGTGCTGGAATTGTAGGTGTTTGCCACCATGCCCAGCTTGATGGTTCTTAAGAGACAAGTTCTGGAATCAGTTCTCAAAATTCTTACCCTTCTTTGTGGTACAGATTTGAGAAAATCATGAATAGTGTGGGCCCTCTCATGCTCTAGTAAATGTACATAGTCCAGCTTTGTACAATTTCCCGATGGTAGTCCCTTCATATAATCTGCCTGCTTCCCTTAAGCATAGCTAATGAAGAATCCAAATTAACAATTTGTTTCTTCTCTTAATGAGTTATTCCTATCCAGAGTTATTGGAAAGTAAGGTATAAGCATTCATGTGTTAACTAGTAGTACACAAAGTTATATTTAAGAAATACTTCAAATAAAAATATTAAGAAATATACACATAAATACATTTCCTAATTTCTTTTAATTATTTCTGATTACTTCTCAAACTCTAGTTATTCTTCAAGCACAACAAAAATACACCAAGCTCTAGAAGGCTGGATCTCCAGGGAAACCAACTTGATAGAGACTGGAGAACAGGAACTCGACAAAGGTCTACCCTAGAAAACAACCTGTGCAACAGAGAAGGCAGCGAGACAGACCCCTCGCAGAGAAATGTGGGTCTGCGATGCAGTTTTAAAAAAAGGTTGCAGGGACCTCTGAAGTAGGGTGACCTTCAGAGTGACCTCAAGGCAGGACCAGAGAGAGGAGGGACTTTGCAACCTTGCAGGCACCCTGAGTCCGGTGCTCCTTCTCAGCTGAAGGAAGTCCTGGGGAAGGTAGTGAGCTACCAACACCAACAGGTGTGGGAAGGCGTCCTTCTGTTTGGAAAAGGAGGTTTGAGGGTTGAGTCTACACTGAAATTTTACTTGCATTTATGGGGTTGAAAGTTGCTTTGGTTTACAGGGAATTTTGATGTAAAATATCCTTATATATCACTTCTAGTCTACATTTCCACCTTTGTAAACAACAACAACTCTTTATATAGGGGGGAACACAGGCCTTTGATGTGACAAAAGCAGGATTGGATCCACTTGCTGCTATGAATGAAGTCCTCTTAACTTGCAATTAATTTTGTAGTTGATATTTTCTATTTCGATCTTATCAGCATTTCTTCTCCTTTATTCAAGTGACAAGGTGCTGATTTTCATTTAAGAAATAAGCTTGGATCTCTTTTTGTGTTTCACATGTGCTGAACCATTGTCATTCTATTCCTGGGTGGTCCTGTGTCCTGGACTGGTCAGTTTGACCTTGCCTTGTCCTCGGTCTAAGTAATTAGTTTAAGAATGATTACAGCACTCAAGCAGAGAATAATATTTGATATAGAGATAGCATAAAAGGAAAGGTCTTTCTTTGGTAACACAAGTTGTAATGATAGACTTTTGCAACTGCAGGAGGCACCATGGCTAGGGAGAAGGAAGCTAGACTGAAGCGGAGGTAAGCTAGCTGTACCTGGGCTGCCTGACTCCAAGAGTCCTTACAAAAGAAGCAGCTGGTTTGAGTGAGCGGTCCCTTATAAAAGAAAAGACTTGGCTAAAACGTATACACGCACATTTTGTTAATAGTTATCTGGTAGCTTGGTCATGAGGATGAAGGGAGAGTTCCTGATTTTGAGGTGCTTTCATTTAGAGGAGCAAAAAACATTTAAGCAGGAAATTATGTCTGAATGGCAAATAAATAAAGGCCATGTAAGCAAGAAAGAAAATATCAGGGAAATATCAGTGACATGTATATAGCCTAATTATTATTTTTTCTGATAAAATGAAATAGGATTGTGAAATAGCAAAACAATCTTTAAACTGCACATTTCTATGCAATGTTCATATTTATTATCAAGATTTTATGACTCCTAGTAAAGAGTCCTGTTTTCACTTTGGTTATGATAGTTTTCTCTATCAAAAACAAAATCCTGAGAAGAAATAAAGATGGATCTGTATAGCATCATTAGAGCTTAATAGTCTAGCATGCATTAGCTTCTCTGATACCTTAATGGAGGTACCTACTTAGGGCGGTTTTCCACAAAGGCAATCCGGTCTGTAGTGCCTGATTGGAACATAATGATTCATTTTATTGAATCATGTAAAATAATAGCTTTATTATAATTTCTAAAGTAAGATTACTTTTAATCTTCTACTAAAATGGTTTATATTAAAGATTGGGATAAAAAATTTCAGTCAATATTAGAATTTAATATATGAAGGCATTTCTAACCTGAGCCTCAAAAGAAACTAGAAATATTACACAGCAGAAATATGGGTCAAAAGGGCATTGTATGTGATTCACATATACCAGTAATCAACATTCATACAGAGCACTTCCTATATTAAGGCTTGGCTAACTATGCCTTGGTTACGATTTTTGAAGAAAATGCTGAACAAAACCAAATCCTCTCCCCTTATGGTACACATTGACCATCTGATGATAATAGATCCTACTTGAGTTAGAAAAATCTTATAATACTTCTCATTTCCCAAATTATAGTTGTAATTTAACTAAATGTGTGTGCAGTACTCTCTGGAATATATCAAAATAATAATTCGTAGTCTGATCACTGGATTCAAACATTACATTTAAATTACGGAATTTAATATCAAAAGAGATCTGTCTTCAGTTTTCATGTGTAATTTTTGACTCTATTCATCTCTTGTTCCTTTGAATGTAGCGAGGAAATTTTCCTGTTCAGACTGAGGTCTTTCATGCAGTAGCTGACCAAAATGATTAACTATGCCCCATCTATTCATATGAATTATTTAGGGAAAATTTTTTTGACTTATGTGGTATTTTTTCTTCCTTATTTAAAATAACGATAATTATATGCTATATTGACTTTTAAGATGATACAGTCCAGTAATCATGATCCATCAGTGTGATTTTTATATTTGCTAAGAACTTGTGATTTGAGCATTAGATCATAGTATTTCAGTATGACAGTCGTCCTTACCATAACACTGATCAATATTTGTAAAGGAAACATTACTGATGAGTAAATCCAACAGAGTAGAATGTACACATTTTACGTACTTGTCAGATACAGACTAATGCAATGGAAATAGTTCGATAAATTGCTTAACTGATTATATGCTTATTCATGCACGTTGGAGTAAATAAGAGGACTGAAAGCCGGAAAGGAGCCAAATGAGTAATAAACAGCTTTAAGGCTGTCAAGAGAAAAAGTCAGTAATATTGTAGTCATTGCACATTTTAAAACACCCATGGGGTAATCATAAACATTTGCAGTCAATTAAGAGGAATGTGTCCATTTTATGGGTTTGATTAAACCTACAAGAATAAAAGTTGTGATTCTTAGGAATGCATTTATGAGGAGAAGTGGGTAACCTAATCTTTTCAAAAGGATCTTCCATGTGACAATTAAGTTGTAAGAAAGGGTGATAAAATGGAGGATAGTGCGTAAGTATGTACCTGAGTCACGACTATGTATATCCTCAGTTTGGGACCATTACATCAATGTCTTCACCATACAGAAGACTCACAGAGGACTCACATTTGGATTTCCTGAAGAGCTGTGTGTGTGTGTGTGTGTGTGTGTGTGTGTGTGTGTGTGTGTGAGGGTGCTTATGACTATTTGTATTTGTTTTCATCTACAGGATTTGGTCATTGCCATCTTAAGAGATTTCATTTTATCAATATACTACCCATTTGAGTCTCTGAATTTTAGAAATAGTTTTACAAATTACAGTAGAGATTTACATATTATCAGAAAGCTTATAAAAAAAACTATTCTGAAACTATAATAAAAATTTCAGACTAAGACCATAAATTATTTCTAGCTAATCAATAAAAAGAGGAACAAACTACTTCAAACTAAATTAAAATATTTTAATAGGTATTTTAAAATGTTAGATTTTAATTAAAATATAATTTCCATAATTTTCCTCTTATAAGCAAATTTTCCTTCAAGAAGAGAGCTCATGTGTCCCCACCTTCTCTGACTCCGTAGTTTTCTAATCAACTGTTATCGTGTAACAGGCCAGTGCTTGAGAGCCCTCCAGATTCCTGACTAAATTATTGGGCTCAGGGATTGGCAAAGAACCGAAACTGGGCATCAAGTTTGAAATGTGAATATGAATCTTTATCATATATAACATATAAAGACAGAAGAAGGGAAAGTTCTTTTTAGTACAATAATCTGCAAGGATTCACTTGAAGTCATCACTGCATACAATCTTGTCTGGGAATGAAGCCAACACTTGAATTGAAGTAGAGATGAGCCTTGGCAAAAGAGTATTTAACTACTTTCAATAAATTGATGTCTTGGTGTTGTTACTATAATAAACTGTTTAGGGGTCTGTCATTGTAGTATCCCTCTAGTCTCCACAACTGATCCAACCCGGTAGATTTTCCAATATATCTTTCCAAGTGTTAGACTATGGTACCAGTATTGCTCTTAGGCAAGGGGAAATAAAGAACTCCGGTCACTTATATAATGAAGAGCAGCCTCATGGCTGGTGCCATTCTAGTAAATCAGTTCTACTCCCTTCTGCTAGCTCTGAAGTGCAACTTTTTCCTCATCAATATTTTCAGAATAGAATTCTTATGTGGAAGCAAGTTACCCACTAGTTTCTTTTCTATTCTAATGACCAGCTTCTCCTCTTTCTCATTTCTATAATTTTCTATAATTCTGTAATTCTGCAGTCTCCCCATTGTCTGGGACATGCATCTTGATTCCTGCTTGGACTTCTCTGACAGTGATTCTGCTTGGATTGCTGCTGATTGCCTGTTTCAGTGCCATCCCATCTACCTGGCAATCCTTCCCTTGGTAAACATTTGGTTGAAACACAAATAGTTTACTGAGCATATTGAAATTGATTCAAACCTGGAATGGTTGGTCAATATAATGAAGAGCATACTAAAGATATAAAATTTTAAAAGGAGACACAAAAAATGTAATGTGTCACTATTTTCTACAATGACAGACAGTATGTGGCAAACTGTGATCATCAAACATGTTTGGGTCTCATACAGAGTGACTTAAAGCTAGAATAGACAGCAATAAAGAAACTTAGAGATTTGGAATATCCAAAATGCACAGGTTTCTTTCTGAACTTAGGCAATAGAAAAGTACAGTGGTTTCCAGAGGCATACTCATTTTCTGTCCTTATCAGTAACAGTGATTATCTCTGCATTTATCTCTGCAATTATCTCTGGTTATTGTGACAAATTACAAGCAAATCAGATTGTTCCAGGAGGTGGCTGATTTTGTCCAGTGTATGTGTCTTAAATTTCACAGACAAACAACGTTCTGACAACTAGAAATGTAGTGTCTGAAAGGTGAAAAAGATCCTTCTAAAAGTAATGAGTTACATATTTCTTGACTTATTCTGGCAGTAATAACAGTGCTACCAATCAAAGGTGTGGAAGAAAGACATGCCAGGATTTGTGTTGGCCTCATGCCTTACAAGGGAGAAAAGTGGATTATGTCAGAATCACTTTGGGAGTTTAGAAAATATATATTGACGGCTTATATGAGATTCCAGTATTCTGATGAGACTGCTTATTTGACCATTAAAATTATTTTCAAATGATTCTTATATATTTATAAATTTGAGTTCTAAGTTTCCACAAAATTAATTATGACCTTTTCTTTATGACTCTATAATCTCTCAATGATCATAAATAAATTATGCCAGTTAGTTCAAAGCTCTGATGAATTGTGTAAACCAAGTTTTCTCTTTCTTCTTTATGTTGGCTTCAAATATCTGATGGTTTGCTCTCTCTTAGAATATTTTACTACAGTTTAGTTTTCATACAACCAAATAAACTGTCCTTAAATATTTAGTACAAAGACTATTGATTGCATTTCACTGTTACTACTACCCCAAATGAGATAATGAATGTTTTCATTATGACCCACATTTACCTTGTATCTCTCTCTAGACAATTCATCTCAAATACAGTTAAAACCACTTTGTGGCTTACATCACTATGTTTTTAAATGAATGGATATCTTATAAAAGTAATAACAAAGTATATACTTCTTAAAACTTCAAGATCTTTTTATTTAATTTATTATTAGTAGTATTAGTATTATTATATGCTTCTACAGTTCATTTCTTATTATTACAGAAGAATAATATCTCACTCTATGGATGCAGGAAATTCATTTACTCATTCTTACACTGCTGGAGAGCTGGGTTATTTCCTGGATTGAATATAATAAATCATGCTGCTATTTATATACTGTAATTTGTATATAAATATGCATTCTGATTTCTCTGAAGTGGAACGAGAGGATCGTGCGGTAGGTGGATATTTAACTTCATAGCCAAATATCAAACTTCTGATGTGTGTGTATATTTCACATTCCAACTGCAGAATATCAGAGTTGTAGTTATACAACATCCTTGCCTATGGTCAATACTGGCAGTCGTTTTTAGAGATAAGTGTTGGATTGTTTCCTTTGGTGTATAGTTTGTCTATTTTTAATTAATATTGCCTTTTAATGAACAGAAAAAAATTAATTTTGATTGTCAAGATCAGATTTTTATATTTTTTCTTTTTTGAATACTTCATTTTGGTATCTATCTAAGTAAATGTCTTATATTTTCTTTTGAAAGAAACTATACCTTTTACTATAGATGCTACTTTGAATCTTGAATACATTTTGGCTCTGGTGAAAAATATAAAGTGCTTTATAAAATTTTTGTGTGAATGTTCAGTTGGTTCAGAACCACTGCTTAAAAATCTCTATGAACTATGTGCTCAGCCTTTTAATACGTAAGGGTGGTATGGATCATTCAATCTCAGGAAATCAGTACCTTACCTAATGGACAAAACAGCACACCAGAAAATGACCATGTAATAACTGATATGTGTGAGCCCCTAGACAGAAAATTAAAATAGCTGTTTTAAGAAAATTCAACAAATTTCCATTAAAAAATACAGAGAAATACCTCAGGACTTTCTGAGACATACTTAGCAAGCAGAGGGAAGAAATTTTTAAATAGGAATTCAGATAGGAATACTTGAGGTAAAGAAATGCACTGAGCAAAATGAAAAATGAAAAAATAAAATCACTGGATGAATAGATCAAATAGGAAATCAGTAAATATATAAGTAGGCTGTTTTCTCAGTGTCAGAGGAAGAAAAAAGAAAGAAGGATGAAGAAAGCCTGTGAAAATTTGGGACAAAATTAATTGGGTAAATATTGAGATTATTGGTGTGCAAGAGCAATTTGAGAATGCCACTGAGAACAAATTTTATTCACAAAGTTAACTTCAGAAAACTTCCTAAGTCTAAGTAAAGATATAAATAGATAAGAAAAGATGAAAGAACACCATGCAGATTTAATTCAATGAAGTTTACTCCAAAATACATTATAGGAAAATTTTCACAGGTTAAAGACAAAGAAAAGATTTTTCAGAGCAGCAACACAAAAGAAAGAAATAATGCAAAAGAGCATTGAAATTCACCTGACAGCAGACTTTACAGCGACAATCTTACAAGTCAAGAGAGAGGGAAACGAGCTTTTCATCTTTGTAAGGGGAAAAGCAGCTGCCAAAGCATACTGTACTCATAAATGACCCCGTAGGAATAAGGGGTAAAAGTCCAGGGAGATAGCTCAGTAGTACTAGTGCCTGCCTGGCAAGTGCAAGGTCCTGAGTTCGGTTCCAGGTATTAAAAAAAAACAAAAAAGCCACAAACATGCCAAAACCACTAAATATTACATTTAGGGCTGGAGATATAGCTCAACAGCATAAGCACCTGCCTGGCAAGCACAAGGTCCTGAGTTCGATTCCCGGTACAAAAAAAAAATGAAGGGTAAGGACCTTCCTAGACAACTAACAGCCCAGAGCATTTATCACCACCAGAACTGCCACTCAAGAAATACTAAAGAGCCTAGAAAGTGCAAGGTCCTGAGTTTGACTCCTGGTACGAAAAAAAGAAAAAAAGAAAAGAAAAGAAAAATACTGAAGGGAGTTCTTAAAATGAAAAGAAAATGAATAAGAAGAAAACACTGGAAGGTACACCAACTGAACAGAAAAAGAAATTCCACAGATGAAGTAGAAATGTTCTAAACTTTTAAACACTGTACAGAAAACATTCAAATTATTATGAGAGCCCCAAACCAAAACAACTATAATAATTACAACAGGATTATAAAGAAAAGCATCACAGAGAGGTATAAAATGCTACACAAAATTCAAAATGTGAGGAAGAATGGAACAGAAGATTATATTTTATTAGTATTTTTGTTCTCTTCCTTTTCTTGTTTCATTTCATAATTTTACAATCAATGCTAAGATTTCAAAATGTTTTATTGTAATAAGAAGATATTTTTGTAAGCATTGTGGTAACCAGAGGCCAAAAACTTAAAATAGATACCCAAAAATATAATGTTAGGAATCAACACACAGTACTGGAGAAAATCCTATAATCACAGAGAAAAATTGCAAAAGAGGGAGAAAAAGAAATAAAGAAGATTTTAAAAATAGCAAGACCATACTTATCAATAATTACTGTAAATGTAAATGTGTAAAATTAACTAATTAACTTAGTAAATAGATAGAAAAAGAACATATGCTCCTTCTAAAATAAATCATATCAGAAAATGAAGGTATGGGATGAGATATTCTATGCAAATAGAATCCAGAAGAAAAGAGACATAGCCATACTTATATGAAATACAACAGGCTTTAAATCAAAAGCAGTCTTTTAAAAAAGTCATTAAATGATGTTAAAGGAGTAATTCTGCAAGAAGAAATTGGAGCACCTAAATATATAAAGCAAATGCTAATAGTCCTAAAAGGAGAACTTTCCTATTATGCTTTAATTAATCTATTTTCAAGCTTTATATAACTACACATACATTTTGGAGTCAGGTAGAAACATTTCATTCAGTTTTGTTCTTTTTTTCACAATTGCTTTGGTTACACAAGACATTTATACAATCTAATGGTTAGAATTAATGTAACAATTCCTTGAAAAGACTTAAAGAACAAAAATAATTCGAAGATTTTAATTGAAATTGCATCACACATATAAATAAATTTATACAGAATGGCTATCTTGATAATATGAAATTTTAAAACAATGAATGTGTCTCTGTCCATTATTTAGATCATCTTTAAGTACCTTTTGCAATTTTTATTGTTAATGCATTGCAAAGTTTTATGAATTATTTGTGTTTGAGATTTTTATACTTTATTTTACTTTTTTTTTTTTTTTTTTTTTTGGTACCGGGAATTGAACTCAGGACCTTGTGCTTGCCAGGAAGGTGATTGTGCCACTGAGCTGTATCCCCAGCCCCTCTCTCTTGTCTTGAATATCTAATGTTTAATCTTTTTAATGGTTTATTTATTAATCCTCTTAAAAGATGAATAATTTTAGATTTTGTTAATTTTTCATATTCATTATATTTTTTCAATTTCATTAACTTCAACCATTATTTTTATTATTTTTGTTAAACTGTCTGTTTAAGTAGCTTTATTTGCCTTTACTGTTAAGGTGCAAGTTTAGTTTTTTACTATTTAAACTTTTCTGGTTTTTCAAATATAGGCTTATTTTGATTTCATGTATTTATTTGTACATTTATTCATTTGAAGTTATGCTTGAGGTTAACAGCTTTGATGTCTTTGATCTAATTTTGGCCAATGATCAGCCATTTTCTTCAAATATTTCCTTCAAATATTTCTTTGTTTTCACATCCTCTCTCCAATTCAAGCATGAATTCGGTTTAATTGTAGTGTTAGTGGGAAGGTGTTTCTTGAACATGTAGATGTAAGTATAAGCAAGAAGGAAGTTTAGAATTCCTCCCTGATGTAATCTGTGCCACAAATTCTCCAGATGCTGACTAAATATAAAATTTCAGAGACAGTCATTCATTAAATTATGACTTGTTCATTTTTTGTTTTATATTGTTTTTTAATTGCACCACTGTTAATATCTCATTATCAATAGAGACTATGCTCTAACCACCTGTATTTTAAACTTTGCTCTTGTCTCAGTTTTCAGAGTCTCATGTTCTCTATTTTGCTTTGAATAGGTATCTATTTTCGTCCATTTTCTGTTGCTGACAACACACTACCACAGAGTAAATGACATAGACAAAGGTATTTATTTTAGGTCGTGGTTCGGGTCCAAGGTTCTGGACCTGTATCTTGGGACTTTTTTTCTGGCAGAGTCTCAAGGTTGCACAGGGCATCAAATGGTCAGGATCAGAGTGCACAGGTGTCTCTTCCCATAACCCCCTTCTTTGGATAAAATCAGTAGCATTCAGTCACTTATCCACCTTGATGATTTGATCTAGTGCTAGTCACCTCTCACAGGCCTCACCTCTAAATACTGTGATTGAATTAAGTTTCTACCATCTTAACACCAATGGAGATTGGATTTTAACATGTTTTAGGGTTGCCAAGCCATAGCAGTATACCAGTGTTCTTTATTTCTTTCCTTCTTTTGTCTTTTCTCCCTGGAATCAAATGGACCATTTACAGGTTGATATGATATGTGGAAGTGCCAGGTATATTCTAGAAAACTATTCTCAAAGAGCTCTTACTATGCCTCTGTAAAATTCCTGTTTTTCAGTACCTCTCATATAATTCAAGCACTTTTATAATAAAGAAAGATCTACCTTTGGACAAAAAAAGTGTAAAAGTAATTGGTATGGAAAGTATGAATCCTCTGATTTTAAGAAGAAATAAAAATGGACTCAAAATGTTTAAATGTATTGGTTTTTAAAAGTTCTTTTTTCCCTAGTTCTAAGATGCTATTCAGTTAACAACCTTAATTTTACACTTTGCCAATAAATATTATCATAATATTCTTATCAGGAAGTATATTTTTCATCTAAAGAGTTATTAGAGTTATGATTTTTGCTTGAAAACTATACTTAAAATTTTATTTATAAGTTCATCTTTCATTGACAAAGATATTGTAAAGGATAAATTATATTTTAAGAAGTTTTACATTTAAGTATTAAATATTGATATAAGGATGACAAATTGGTATTGCATCCTGCTATCCCTTAGATTTTGAGTATTTGGTAAGTTTTTTAGAAGACAGAGTAATGAGGATTAATCTTAGGCCAAATTTTCAGATCCATAATTTTGAAACATAAACAGTTCATGTAGAAACAATGCTTCTAATGCACATAAATGTATGTGCTCTTGTCTGAATGCATTCACCTCTTAGAGATCTGCGCAATTAATGTGTATTAATCCTCCATGGATCACAGGTGTGAGGCGGCACCCACTGGGAAGTGCTTGGATGCTGAGAGGTTAGGTCTCATGAGCAGACCATTCTTGCCTCTTGAGGACAGTGTTCATCCTCTCCTTGACTCTCTGCCTCCTGCCACACAGGGACACAGTGAAAAAGCCCTTGCAGAACACCAGATGTCGGCCCCTTGATCTTGGTTTTCCCAGCCTTCAGATCTGTGAGAAACACATTTCTGTTCTTCATAAATCTCCCATCTCAGGTACTCGGTTAGAACAACCCTGACCTACACAACTAGTGTAAGACTAAAGTTTAGAATTTCTTGCAAGAACAATGTGTGAACAACTTACAAATTATGATCATTAGTTTATAGTACTGACTTTTGGGGCAGTTATTAGTTTGTCATTATCAACAGAGACTTATTCTGGGTATATTAACAAGACTGTGTTAAAGCCATGCGGGAGTATTGGGCTGATCACCATGTTAAAAATTTTTAGTATATGCGCTGCAAAAAGTGAGCACAGGAAACTTGTAAAGAATACTTTTGGCATTAATTTCCAGATTAAAACACATCAATGCCCCTCAGAAAATGTTTGGCATCCTCAAAATGCTTAGTTCACTTTTTATTGGAGAAACCAAAAGCCTGTGAAATTAGAACTAGAAACATACTGTACTGTTTGCAAACCATAGTGACAATCAGCTTGATTTTCAAGTCATGGCATAGACATTCATCAACTAACATTTATATTAATCAATTTGTGAAGAATCAGGGTAGAAAGCAAATAGACATCTTTTCTTCTGAAGCAAGTACCTCTCAGAGGAATAACATAAACACAATCACTTTCTAACACTCGAAGATATTTAGAGCCTTCTTTCCCACGGCATTCATACAGATGAGTTCCCTAGAGTACCACATTAAAAAAAAATACGAGAATCTGTGCGAGTTAAAGTAGTGTTTCCCCTCAAAGATAAAGAGCTTTATGTGGGCAAAAACCATGAGGCTCTGGCTTGATGGTACCATGTACTGACTACTTTAAACAGAAGGCACCTTGTTTATCATCACACACTGCATTCCTCTGCTTCTGTCCCCATAGTCCTCCCTCCCCTCTAATCTGAAATCGGTTGGTTTCATTGTAAGGATCTTTACCCAAGAGAGACTAAAGGCACTATGTCTCCTAAAGGACACCTAAAGGAGGGAAACTTCTATGGCTTCCCTGCCTATTGCCCTTCTCTAGTTCTTGTGTGTAGACAGGCTACATCTACGATTCAGCGGCTCAGTGCTGTGCATGGTGTGGGTGGGACGCTAGCCCAACAACACTGGTTGGTCCTTTGTACCAGTTTCATATACTGCTGCCACTTATTATATTGAATATATAGTAGGTATTAGCATGTTATTTTCTTCCATTTTCTTATTTCCTAAATGCTCAAGGAGGTTCTCCTTATAAGATCTACATATAAAGAAATGTTAGTGGAGTGTGAAAAACTCCTGGGCAATTTATCTTCAGAATTTAGCAGAAGTGCCTCTGTCTTCTGGAACTAAAGTTTCCACCACGCACACCATTTACTGTTGGATGGTGAGTCAGAAGCTTCAGTCTTAATAGCTCTGAGTGAAGCATTAACACACTTCTGCCAATACAATTTAGGAGCATATTCCCCACTAAATTTCTTGTAGGTAGATTTCTGATTGTCAGTCCTTCCTTTGGATAGAGAATCTTTTCTAATCCTCATCCCCCAAAGAGTCCCAGAACTTTACTGATTATTTTAACCTCCTCCAAGAACTTGGGATTTTGGACTCGATGCTCCTTGAACTTTGCTATTCAGCAAGTACTATGCCCATTTTGAAAAGCAGCTGTTGGCTTTCTATTAAACTTTTACTAAAACCTAACGGCTGTTCAGGAATGGTTTGATAGTCTCACTTTGAGAAGCATCATCTTGTATTCAACAGCTAACAAGATGTGAAGGGCCAAGTGAGTTTGCCTATTAAATGCAAATCAAATTCCAGTATCAACTCTGGGGGAAATTTTCCTCTTGGTTTATCACCAGAAGCAAAGTGCGGGCTCTCACGGCTGTAACTCACAGTGGTGCCATTAAATAAACAGGAGAAGTCAGTGATGGATTTTATGAAACTGATCTGAAACCCTATCCTGTTCAGTGCGGTCCCTTTGAGTTACTCAAGCTCAACAATAGCTGTACAGTTCTGAAAATGGACATGGTTACTTTGTCAAGGGACAGAACCCAGGGCCCCACTCATGTCTCTGTACAGTGCTCACTGGATGACACGTAAAATTTTTGACTACTGTTCTGTTACCAACAGCTTAACTGTTTGGTATGCTACTTAGAGAACTACAAAGCAGTTCATTAAAGACACCACTCTTTGTGGATGCAAAGTGGAAATATATCCTGGCTGTGTTTGGATTACACACAGAGACTCACATTCAAAGTCCATTATTTGATGAGATCTTCTGGACACAGCTGCGTATTGATGCAGTACTGTCCAGATGGCCACCAGTACAGTTGAGGCCATGAGCACACTTGACATGATAACTTATCTACCATTATAGGCTGGACACATAGGCATCCCTGTTGCTATAATAAGATTATCACCTTAAATGGGCATGGTGGTGCACACCTGTAATCCTAGTACTCAAGGGACTGAGGCAGGAGGATTGCAGTGAGTTTGAGACCAGTCTAGGCTACATAAGTAAGTTCAAGGCCAGCCTGAACAACATAGTGAGATCTCGTCTAAAAAAAAAAAAAAAGATAATCACTTTACAAAATACTTGTACTTCTTGTTAAAAGGTGGCCCTCTTGTCTCCTGGTAGGAAAAGCCATACTACACAGGTGTGATCAATTTCCACTGCAAGCACACTGATTATTTGGAACACTTACTTCATGGCTAGGAGTTTTGGATACCTTCTTGGGACATGGAACCATTCCAGACTGACCCGCAGACTTTGGCATTACTGTCATATCTCCTGAAACTAATCCGTATTATATTTTTATCTTATTGAACCATTTATAGTTTTGCAAAGGTAGGCAAAAGACACTCAACAATGGACTAATAGTTAAAAATTCAATAGATCTTTTGTATTTTCTTCTTTTGACAGACTTCTGGTATCACTGAATATTGAAACAGTAAAATATTGACTCAAAAAGATGTCTTTCTGTACCTTTATACCCTTTCCTGGTCCCCACACATTCACAAGCACTTTGTTCACTTGCTGTAGATGTTCTATGAAAGGAAACATCATTTTGACTGCTTTTGGGATAATGATCAACATGAAAGTGGTGTGGAATGATACAGACCTGCTTTAAAAATTCAAATATCCATTCTTATCTTTCTTGGATATGATGCTTCTTTCTTTTCCCTAGTCTGGGAAACCGCCTCACCTAATGGTGGTCTGGGAGTTTAGACTTAATTCTGCATCTGCTTCCTGAACTCTGTCATTAGATTGATCTGATTCTGTTTAATAAGAGTAATAAGGATTTTTTTGAACCACAGCTTTTGAAGTCCCTATATAACGACATATGCTGGTCAAAGTGAGGACATAACCATTGTCTGTAAGTTTTACAAAAATGGTACTGTAGCTCTTGTGCCTGATCATTGTTGATGAAAGATCTGAATGTAAGTAGGAAGCAACTAAGAAGAAGGTGAATGATATGTAGGTATCAGAATAGAAATACATATTTTTTTGCAGAGGGAGAACTCCAACATCTTTGAATGGCGCGTTTTCACACTCTTAGAGGATGGAGGAGAACTGAGCATTGATGATCTTTCTTATTTCTAAATTATTTCTGGCGTTCTCTTCATAAAATAACACACTTTAATGCAGCTCTCTCAAACTGGGATAAATGCCTTAAATTTAACTGACTGCTGGAGTGATATTCCTTACCAGAATGATCTACTTATCATCTGGCCATGATTCCGTTAATCTTATCAATAAGTCCAGTAGGAAGAGAGGGGGAGGTCTCTATATCTGTTATTACATCTGACCTCTTTCCTATCATGATTCTCACTCATTACATGAACTGGTGAGAAAGGTACCAGACTAGAGGCCTAGAGCAAAACCCAATACATAATAAGGATTATGGGTTATAATGTTTCTGATAAAATTGTTCAACTGTGCTATTAGCTCAAAAACAAATACAACATGTAAATACATGAGCATGACTGTGTTCCAATGAAGCTGTATTCAGGTTTCAGGCTCAACAATATTTTCCTGACTTCTAGAGTAGACAAATAGAACAGACTAGACCATTTACTTTTAGGAAGTCTCCTCTGATTAAGAGCCAAACTCAATTATTCTCTATATATCGGAATGCCTGGCTTTACTAGCTGGCCAAAAGGCTACACTGGTTTGTGTCCTGTGAGTCTTTGCAACATCAGGTAAACCTCTGTTCTTGGATGAATGCCTCTGGCCATGTTTGTGGTGTATTCAGAAATTAGAGAGATCCTCTGATGTTTGAAAGTAAAATCTGATGGTTCATGGGATTAATTTATTGGCCTAGTCTGGGGCCCTGGTGCTTACGGCTGTGAGCAATCTGGCTAATTAACGACCCACTGATAGTGTCCTTAAATAAATGTGTAGAGAAAAAATGAATGGTTTGACCTCAGTTGCAGTTCAGATCAGTCAGAGAGGTAGGAAACACATGGGGATATTTACTAGTGGCCAACAATGTAGAAAGAGAGCGAATATTACTGAAAGCCAATTTTCCATTAAGCTTTTATGTTACTGCACATTTGAAAACAGAAGTATTCACTGGAGAAGAGGATATACCAGTTCCCTCACCTCGGGGTGCCTCAGTTATCATATAAGACCACTATGGTATCCACCAGAACTGCCCTAAATTGCCTTGTGAACTTGAGGTCAAGAGGAACTGACAGTAACATGAGGATTATTGCTTTCTGTGCCAAGAGGGTTAATATTCACTCTGTCTAATCTAGGACAAAGGTTATTTTGCAAGTAAGCAATTATTTCTGCTACCAATAGGTCAGCCTGTTTGGGCTCAACCACTATTCTGCTTCCAGTGACACCTAAACCATCTAAGCTGAGATGGACAATTTCTTCTTGATGTTATTATGTGGGAAATCTGCAAGCTTGAAGTCTTTGTCCTTCTTTAATGATGAGGGTTCTATACATTTAACTTTTGAATTTAGGTCTTATTTAATAAATTGTCAAAAATGATCTTATTTCACTCCTAATATGTCAAAATATGGTATTGGTTGAAAGCAGGAGAAGATCAACAGGTTTTTAATTTAGACTTCTTGGTTTACTGAAAGTTTGTTGGACTCATACTACCTCAGTCTTTTTAGTTATAATAGTTATATTATTATAATAATATGGGTCTACCTTCCACTGCAATAGGCTTGGCTTCTGCTGCCATCTTGGTTTGCATCTGAGCCCCTCATGCTCCATCAACTACCTGGGGACCCAGGACCAGGTGGGCAAACTTCTGCTGCCATCGCAGCTCATGGTTGAGCCCTGGAAGAGACAGGTGCACTCTGGGAACTTCCTGGGGCCCCCGGACTTGGTGGCCCCCTTCCACAGCCATCACAGTTTGTGTCTCAGGCCTGTGTGCTCCATCAACAGCCTGGGATCACTGTACCTGGCAGCCTGTCTGCTGTTGCCATCGTGGGGCAACTCAGACACCCAGGAAACCTAGGGACATTCAGGACCTTCAGTGAGCTGTGCAGGAAGGGTGAGGCACAGTGTTCTACCTCTGGCATTGAAAATGACAAGACGATGGAGCAAAACGCAATCTCAGAATTCCACCCCACCCAGAACAAGGCCAGGAGACACTGACATAGGAGAACTTGGAAGTCACAGACCTGAAATCTCTGAAACAATAGCAACTGAACTAAAGAAACAATGCTGTCAGGCCATAGAAGAAATCAGATCAGAAGAACCAACACTGTGAAAATGGCCATACTTCCTAAATTGTTGTAGAGATTCAATGCAATTCCAATTAAAATACTGTTAGAATACCTCACAGATCTAGAGAAAACATTCCCACAATTCATCTGGAACCAGATGCAGACACAGCTACAAACATACTCAGCCACCTTATCTTTCACAAAGAGGCCAAACTAGTTCACTGGAAGAAAGATAACCTCTTTATTAAATGGTGCTAGAAAAACTAGCTTTCCACATGCCTAAGACTGAAACTAGACCCATGTCTATTACCATGCACCAAACTAAAGTCAAAATGGTTTAATGATCTAAATACCAAAGCAGAAATACTAAATCTACCGGTAGAGAAAGTAGGTAAAAGTCTTGAGGATATAGGGGTAGGTAGAGAGTTCATGAACAAAATCCAAAATGCACTGGAAATACTTGAAAGAATCAACAATTGGGATGTTGGGGCTGGGGATTTAGCTCAGTGGCAAAGTGCCTGCCTGGCAAGCGCAAGGTCGTGAGTTCGGTTCCCGTACCGGAGAAAAACCAAAAAAAAAAAAACCAATTGGGATGTCATCTTATTGAAAAGTTTTGCACATCTAAAGAAATCACCAATGAGCAAAAAGAAAACCCAGGAACTGGGAAAAAATTTTAGCCAACTGCCCCTTGGATGGAGGACTTCTATCTAGAACATATAAAGAATTAAAAAATCAGGCCCCTCAAATTCAAAGACCCAATATAAAAATGGGCATCTGAGATGAATACACACTTCTCAGATAAAGAAACACAAATGGCAAATAAATGCATAAAAAAAATGTTTAACATCATTATTCACTTGAGAAATGCAAATTAAAACAGTTCTGATATTCCATCTTACCCCAGAAAGAATGGCTATCATCAAGAAATCAACAAATAACAAATGCTGGATGGGTTATGGGGGAAAAGGAACTCTTCTTTACTGTTGGTGGGAGTGTAGACTGATGCAACTACTGTCAAAATCAGTCCAGAGTTTCCTCAGTAAACTAGGACTAGAGATTTCATTCCACCTAGCTATTTCACTTTTGGGTATTTTTCCAGAAGAACTAAAAGCATCATATCAAAGTGACACATGTGCACCCATGTTTATAGCAGAACAACTTTGCAATAGCTAAATCATGGAAACAACCCAAATGCCTATCAACTGAGGAATGGATAAAAAAGATGTGGTATTTTTATATAATTGAATATTACTCAGGTATAAAGATAAATTCGAGGATTTATAGGCAAATGGATGCAACTAGAGATCATACTCATAAGGGAAATAAATCAGAGTTACATGAGTAAAAATCATATTGTCTCCCTAGTGTAAGAACATGAAAGAGTAAAAATCTAAAAGGTAAAATAGATATTGTGAAAGGCAAAAAAACTGTTCAAAAGGAAAGAATGACTGGGATGAGGAAAAAGAGAAAAGAAAGAAAGAAGGGAAAAAAATATATATATATATATACACACAAGATAGCTTAGATAATTGTACTACTAACTGCTATCGATTTATTGAAAGGAACTGTTTTTTTTTTGTTGTTTTCTTTCCGGTACCAGGAATCGAACTCATGACCTCGCGCTTGCCAGGCAGGCGCTGTGCCGCTGAGCTAAATCCCCAGCCCAGGAACTGCTAATGTTTTATTGTTTGATCAATCTTACCTACCTATATTTTTTATCTGAGTAACAACTTAGAAGATAACAATATGTAATACAACATCCATTGTTAATTTCCTAACACCTTATCTGAAATTCTGTATTGCTTTTATTATTTTTATGTTGTTTTGTTTATGTCTGTGTGTTTGTTAATATGTTTTGGTTCTTTCATCTTTAAAATAAAACAAAAAATAAAATAAATGCAAGCTCTTCCCTGGAAAAAATAATACAATTAAGGATTAAGTGGAATTATATATATGTAAATCACACAGAACAGAGCCTAGATATTGTAAATGTCCCATATAAGGTTAGCCCATGTGAATACATTCTTTACTTTTGAGAAGATTAAATGATATAATACAAGTATTTATTGTAGTGCCTGGTAAATAAAATACTAGAAGATATTTTTAATATTTTAATTGCTGTAAGAGCTCATCACACTGTCTGTTGAAGTGGCTGTTTCACATATTTTGTGTCTTTCATGTTTTTTTCTTTTTGTCTAATTTTAATAACTGGTGTCAACGTCTACCCATGAAGACTTCCTTAACCACTGCAGCCCAAACGAAACACTTTCTTCATTACAAACCACTAGCATCCACTTTGCACTGCTCATAATTTACCTCACTATTTTATTCACTGAGAGGCATAAATATTTTATCTGTTTTATTAACTGTAAGCTTTTTAAGTATATGACTATAGTCTGTAAATCTTTCTTCTTATATTTTGTATTGCACGAAGCAAATGAGCAATGAACAGTTCCTGAATGACACATTTTTAAAAGTTCAACACTTCTAATCTCTTTTCAAGGCTTTTAAAAAGGCCTTGAATTGACCCATTCAAATAAAGTTATCCTTTTTCTTTCTTTTTTCTCCTTTTACTCATTTACCTAGAATAAAAGATGTGAAATTTCCTTGTTAGGAATGTAATGTAGACTTTTGCACCATGCCCTTAACCATAATTAACTGCTTCTGTAGAGTGTGTTTCTGTGATTAACTGGATATAGAAGCCTGACTTTAAAAAATAAATTACACTTTTCTACACAAAATACACCTGCAATAGCATTTGGCCCCAGCAGGCTGCCCAAGTCTATCCACAGGGGCTGTTTAATCCATTCATTAATGAAAGCAATTCCTGATAATCATGATAAGAGTCAAGTACAATTCCAAGGTTTGAACTTAAAATGATGACACTGATGAATGGATATATAAATACATGGAACCTTCTTCATGATACAAAGTATTTATAGTCTGATGTTTATTTTGGACTCCAGCCCAGTTTTTTACTAACAAGATTTATTGTAAGTATCAAAGAAAAATTTTCATTCATTAAATAATGGTATTACTGGAAAGAATTTTAAGGATAAATTCAGAGTAATTTTTCATGAATGATTAAATTGAGCAAGTCAAAGTCAAGTTTATCATAAGGCTTTCATTGTCCCTAAAACAAACCCAATATCTAACAGAGGACTCAGACAAGCCTTGTACGATTATAGCATCTTATTTACTCAGAAGAAAATGAAGAAAGAAGGAATGAGGGATTTTCAATGTGTGCAAATGATCCTATGGTTCTGTTTTAAGAGTACATTTTCCAAAATATCAACAATAAAAATGTCTTCTGTTATAAGAATTTCATCACTATAATACCCGTAGGCCTTAGATAAAAGCTAATAGGAGAAATTTCTTTCCTCAAAGGCATTGATAATCAAAGGGTAAAATTTTTCATTTTAATGCTATGAAAAGGCCTTGATCAAAAATCACTTTTTCTGTCCTCTATTTTATATGACTCTTTTGATAGCACTAACTGAAAAGTGCTTTCTCACCCTAAACACTTGGGGTTTTAAAAATTCATTACTTCAACTTACTTTGATCAGAAGCCATAAACATACCATTTAATGTTATAAAGGCCACAGATAATCCAGCGGAAGGAAAATTGGCAAAACTATCATGCTCAGTTTGTTGATTCCAGAGACAGTTTACTCTTCAGTAAACCATCCTGTCAGAGAATTTTCAGACTTCATGGTTTCAATCGTTACTTCCAGTGAAGACCCAACTATGTTCTTTATTGCCTTTGTTTGTTTTATTCATTGCAGTGTCTTAGTCTTTGTTCTATGACCCCTAAATAACACAAACAAAACAGGAAAAATATGGGTTTCCATCCTGGAAACAAAAATGTGTGTTTTTGCAGAGTGCCTCCAACTTTGGCTGAAGTCTACTCATCAAGTTTAATGGATTCTCACTGCCAAAACACCAAGCAGCCTTTGCATATTTAGGCCTAAATGCAACTGCCTCTTGTTCCCCTCCCTTGGGGTCCACCAGGATTCTTATTTGCTGCTCTCCAGATTTCTGCTTTCCTGTTTGTTCTCAGTTCTATTGATGCAGCTTTCTGACATACCCTGCTGTAGATTTTCCAGTACTGTTCATAATGCTGGGTTAATTATGCATGGCAAGAAAGCACTGTTGCTTTAGACTTTTATTTTTTAATGCTTATTTTCTTATTTGCAAAGCCAAACAAGTTGCGTCACCAAGAGTGAAATCCCTCCTGATTTTCCTTTAACAAAACTGTGGCAAGAAGACCCATTCATACAGAAAAAAAAATAAAAAGTTTTAGAGTCTCCTCAAAGCAACCTCTGGAGAAACATATTTCTAAATCTGCATTTCTGGTGATAAAAGAGTCAAAGCTCTCAACACCAAAATTTCTTGGCTGACCCTAACCTGCCCAGCACCACCAGGGTCCCCATAGGCACTGCACTAACCTGGCCAGAAACAGAATGGATAAAAATAGAGGACCCTTCCGTTCCTCTCAGTGAGTCCTGACCTACCTTCTCTCCAACAGCTAATGGGTATAGACATCCTTATCTACAACTAAAAGGGCTTCTGCCAGTGTGGAGGGAATGACCTTGTCACTTTATCACTGTGATGTACAGCTTAGTTACAGTGCAGGTGTCCTACAAGATGGACCAGAAGCAAGATGCCCTTTGAAATGCATTTCTGAGACAGCAACATCCAGAGACTCTTTTCCTACATCTTTAGTCCCTTATAAAACCACAACCTCAAAAATTAAAAATAGAAATTCCATTTGACTCAGCTATTCCTCTTTGGGGTATATTCCTGACAGAATTAAAGTCATCATATTATAGCAATACATGTATATCTCTGCTGTGGCATTACAGTTGCAATAGATAAAATTATAGAGCTGACCTACATGCTCATCAACAGATGAATGAAAGAAAAAAGTGATGTATATATACACACAATAGAATACGACTTAGCCATAAAGAAGGATAAATTGGAGTCTTATATAGGAAAAAGAATGGATTTGGGGACCATATGGCTAAGTGAAATAAATCAAACATAGAAAGACAAGTATCTGAGAAACACAAAATATAAATAATTTGAAGAGCAAAATAAAAGAGAGATGGTAGGAAACAGGGAGGTAGGCTTTGTGGCGATGCGAGGGCATGTGCAGAGGGGGAGGGTGGAACGGAAGGAAACTGATTTGCATGTAATATGTGAACGTAATTACTGTGTGTGGCAAAGACACACCAACAGTTAAAAAAGAGCCAGTCTCTCACCATGACAGTGCAGTCTTCACTCAGAAGTCACCTACTGCTTTCTCACAGTGAATCGAACTCTTAACTTTTCCACATTCCTTGACTATGGGAAAATTCTTCCACCAACCCCTGATACGCCAGCTCTCACGGCAGCCTACTTCATGCAGAGTGTGTATCTTCCACATGGATCACACTGATCTTTATTCTACTTCTCCCCACTACTTATGAAAATAAGGGAAACTGTATTTGAAAATCTTTGGGATCGCTATGAAACAAGGAAATTCATGAAAAACCTTAATGAAATCATACCATTTTTTACCTGCACGCTTAATATCATAAAAGTAAATATACTGAGAAAAAAGTGTTTCTCCTCAAATTGTGGTGAGTTTAGGAACAATGCTTTGTGCTTCATCTTGGAGGGTTAAAAAGCTTGTTTTTAATGCCACCTTGTATCATTGCAAAATTTCATACTCAAGCCAATGTGCAGTGCTAATAATAAAGTAATAGAATTTCAGTGACTCAAACAACTGAAATATTGAGTAGATATTTAAATTTAGACAGCAATGGAAGCAGAATTGTCAGCGTTTTTCATTAATAAGCAAGCACAGGTTATCTTTCTTCAATGCTCTAGAACCCATCAAAAGTGATGTGTCACTATCATAAAGAGTTCACATTTCTATGAAAGGAAACAGAATGTTGTCTTTGTGACTTCCTATTATTTCAAAAATCCAGATATTCTGAAGGCAGACTCACTTAGAAATATTTTTCAACTGAATAATAGGTAAAGATTTTATTTTAAAATCTGACCTCACAGATATTTAATACAAAGGGATGAACTTCATGGTGGTAGCAAAATGTTTGGTTGCTGCTCTTTTTAGGTTTGTAGGAATATGACAACAAAAAAACATACAGGTTTTCTGGTATATTGAAATTTTTCGAGTAATCTTGAAATTTTTCGGGATTTAAAGACGTTGCTTCTCATGCTGAAATCAGCTTATACAACACATACAGAATTAGGACTTACCATATTCACTGTCATAGAATATAATGAATTTCTGCCAGGCATACTCGGTGACCACTCTGAGGATCACGTCATTCAAGTAGACAGGGGGCCGGACAGAGAGTGTGTAGTCCTCGTTCCTGCTGCTCCGGGTGAGTCCGCAGCCGCTCCTGGGGGTTCCCGCTGTTGAGCGCTGAATGAAGAGATGTGGGATGTGCATCGCATCTGCCAGAGACTGGAGGGACCCAGCTGATGTGCAGCCGATGGAGCTAACCAGGGCCAAGATACCTTGGTTCATAAGTTCACAGGCTGCAAGAGAGCAGAGTAACATTCCGAAGTCAGAGGGGTTTGTATATTCCTCTTTTTGGAGAGCAGTGGATAAAAACCTTCAGACCAGTTGCTCACCGATGCGCATTATTTTTTCAAGGAAAAAGAAGAACATTCTGTATGAGTAAATCATCAAATTACAAAAAGCTGTAGGATTCACTTCAAGAATTCTGTCCTCATTAGCTATGTGACTGCGCAAGTTCCTCAGCTTCTCCCCATGCAGGTGTACCATCTGCAAAGCAGGCAGAAGTGCGTGAATCTGGTCATATTGTTGTAACGATTAGAGACCCTGCAGGTTCTGTTATTTGTTTCTCACAGGACATTCAACTAATGGCTGATGAACTTTTGTACTTAGCAATTTATCATCCGGAGAAAACAATTCTTTACTCAGTATACAATACAGGTTTTCAAAAGGTAGATAATACACAAACTGGTGGTGGAATGGAGAGGAGATGGAGGGGTGGAACCATTTTTGGTCCCCAATAATGGAGCCGCCATTGTCTCTAAATATTCAGTGACACTTTCTTTTTCAATAAAATGGAGAAACAAAAATATTTTTTGTTTTCTTCTTTGACTCAGAAAAATCAGTGTCAGACAAACATTACATTTTAGTAGCTACCACATTCTGTTTCTAGATGAATAATTTCTAGTTTATATTACCTGACATGACTTCAGTTTTAATTATCCTATGTTTGAAGAATGTAGTTTCAAACATATTTAAGGTTATATAAAGTATACATTATAATTAAAGATAAAGACAGTATATATTGGAAAAAATCGTTAATAGGTGATATCTCAGAATGCCGCTGTTTGGAGAGAAGAGGTCAGAAATAAATGCAAAAGTAAATTCAGAATGAATCAATGCAAAATTATATCTACTTAAGAAGCTCGGGTGCATCATCGAAGGAACCGCTCAGCGGGCCAGGGATATAGCTCAGCGGCCTAAGTGCCTGCCTGGCAAGCACAAGGTCCTCAGTTTGATTCCTGGTACCAAAAAAAGCAAAACAAGTTCAAGTATTATAATTTATTCATATTTAATTCTAAGTTTTAGGCGCTCTAGTGCAACAGTCTCAGATTTAAGACTTATTGCAGATTTTTTACATAATTCTTGAAAATAAAGATGTGCTGCTATAGGTGTGTGTTATAGAGCTGCCCACGGTTTGCAAGAAATTGTACAGCCCCCTTTAAAGGGGAAGGAGCTGAAGAGTCAGATCCCCATCCTATGTCCCCAAATCCTTTTCACCATAGAAGCCAAGGAATGGAGAACACTTGATTTGCAACCTTGATATTTTGCATGCCAGAAAATAAAAATAAAATAAATGAAAAATTAAGAGTTTTCTATAGGGAAAACCTCAGATATGCTTAGGTTTTATGAAAAAAGTGGTAGTCCCACTTAAGAGGCAAGAAAGAGCTCACACATCTAACATGGAATGGACAAAGCTGACCCAAACCACAATCTCAACAGCAGGGTCTGAACAGGGTCTGAACAGCAACCTGTCATTTCCCCTTTTTGGTCATTATTGCTGCCGGGTTTGCCTTGTTTTACCATTATGAAGTATTGGCTGAAGCATGGAAGATACTCACTGATTTTCTCTTGCTCTCAGCCCTTCTCAGGGCCTTGGTGAAAGTTAGGGTAAGACAGACCATAGCTCATGACAGCTAAAGAGAAATCTCAGAAAATAAAGGGCTCTGAAAGGCAAGGTTTAGTCAGGCAGCCTTTCTTCTGCATGAATTTCGTGACTTGATTGTTAAAAGCCTGAATCAGTGTGGATAGGGTAAAGTTTTAACTCCATGAAATGCATACCTCAGTGCATTAGATAGTGTGAGAATTGAACTAGGAAGATCAGTGGGTGTTTGTGTGTGTTTCTACTACTATTTCAATTGAAAGAATCCAAGTCAAGGACTTCTCCAGGGCATATTTCTTTCCCACCATTATTTTAAGTTCTGAGATTTGTTTATATTATGTATGCATGTACACACTCCACACTCATACAAACAGACCACATTGAACATGTTGCTGGTTTTGTGACTCCAGCTGTTAAGATTTTAGCACTATCAAACGTGTTTGGAGTCTGCCCTTATACTAATTGCCAGAAGCACACCTTTTTTTATAGCATTAGCAATCAGAAAATTTTTACTCTTTTTGGTCATTTGGTACTTGTGGAAAAGAAGTTAGTTATAATTTCAGAAAATGATGTTTACATACTCTGTCTTCCTCATTGCTGCAGCTAAGCAATTTAAAATTTCTTTTTCTCATTAAACCAAAATGAGATTAAATATAAAACTAAACTATAAAAGTTTAGAAATGGGCTGATTACCTGTTAGTGAATACTCAATGAGAATTCAGTGAAATACTTCAAGCTATCACCATTCTTCCTGAATATAAATATTCCCTGTGATATTCTTTCTGACATTTTATAGTGACCGCATTGTCTTGCTATAAGTTCTCCTGAAGCTCTTACTTAACATGACTGCAGTACAGTCCGTCTATGTATTTTAAGGGTGTGAGCGCACCCCCCCAGGCCAATGTGCTGGGACCCCATCCTCCTGGTAGTGGAGCCTGAGGGAACGTGTTGGGCCCTGGGCATGCGCTGATCGTGCGTGAGTTAGGGCTGCTATGATGAAAGTGGGTTCTTTGAGGAAGGGTGGATTGGCCTCCTCCTGCCACGCTCTAACCTGCTCACTTCCTTCCCACCATTGGATGCTAAAGTGGGAATACTCTCATGCTGTTGCCTTGATTTGCACTTCCCCCGCCACCGGAGCTGTGAGAAGTAGATCCCTGTTCTTTGTAATCACTCTCCAGTATTCAGGTGAAAAACACAAACAGACTAACAGAGTGAGAAATACTGAACGTGAAAGTCGCTTCTCGCAGTATCCTACGCCCAACACTCTCTGGATACCAATTATATACACAATTTCAAATCGGCTTTTTCTTCCAATCATACAAGTCATTTCAGGTCTTTATTTACTTATTTGGTAGCTATTTCTTATTCTTAGTAGAGACTTTTGTCTGCTTACAGTAACAATACTATATTAAAATTTCACATCTTAAAAAACTTCAAAGATTTTTTTACTTTATCCCCTCATGTACATACATGGTATCTCAAAACATTTTAGGTGTCCTCAAAACACTAATTTTTGCTTTGGGCTGGTAGTCTAAAAACAGGCAAAAATGTTATTTAAAACATATTGCAGTCCTTCACAAGGCATGATGAAAATCAACTTCCTTTTCAAATCATAAAGTAAAAATTAATCAACAAGCACTTGTTCTTATCAATTTTGAAAGAATCATTACAGAAAGAATGTATCTGAAGAACTTGCATATGTATTTTAGTATCATCCTTTATCTGTTACTTATGTGTTAAGTGTCTAACTTAAGTCTTCTTTTATGTTAATTTTTTTTCAATTTATGGAGTTTTCAGAAAATTAAAAATTATTATGCAGCAAGGTTTCTATCTGTAAGGTTTTGCTTCATAATAAGTTTAGGAAAACCTTCTTCAGCGAGCCCACAGTCTGAATGAATGATCAGTTTTTCTGAAACCAGAGCCTCCCATTCCCAGCCACATGTCTGATGGTCACCTGGTGGGACATATAGCAACTGGACTTTTGGGAACTAGATGAGTGCAGAATGTTATATTTGATACAATTCTATCTTCATAATCACAAATAGAGAAGAGTGAAGATTAAACACAATTGTGATAAGAATGATAATCAAAACCATATTATATTTTTATCTTGGAATTATTTTTCATCATTTTATAGAGATTCTGGGTATTAAAATTACTGTTCTTAAAAGGTAGGGCAAAAGATTCTGAAAAGTTTGAGCATAAAGAAATGATAAAATGTTGGAGGTAGATATGTCTAAGCAATAAGCACTATGCAATGCATACATGTATCAAAATATTACAGGGTAGCACATTATATACAACTTTTATGTTTTTATATATCAGTTAAATAAATTTCCAAAAGAATAAACTTATGCTTATCTATAATAGGGAACTTATTACATTTAGAGCTGATTCTTTAAAATGAGTAGCAGAATATTTTATTTCATCAAATTATGTCCTATAGAAATGTGAACAAGGTAGCTGTACAATGCACAGTGAATAAGCTAGGCATGGAGGTGCATGCTTATAACTCCACCACTTTGGAAAGCTGAAGCAGGAGTATTGCAAGTTCTAGTCCAGACTGGGGAATTTAGAACTTGTCTCTAAATAAAAAGTAAAAAAGTGTTAGGAATGGAGCTCAGTGGTAGAGTACCCTGGGGTTCCATCCCCAGAATTAAAAGTAAAGATAGAAAGATATTGAGGACGTGTTTGTGTTTGTGTAAGAGAAAGAGATCATGAAAAGGACAAATAAATCACCTCTCTTTCTCAATTATGAGCATCTATGCAGAACACCACTGCCCAAACTCAGAAGGCATTTTCACGTGCATCCTCTCTCTTATTCCTTTTGCTTCTCCATGCCATCTTGGTAAATATGTGCTGTCAATTCTACCTTCTAAATATTTGTCAAAACTATCCTCTCCTTGACATATTCAAGGCCAATTCCTTCATTCAGCTAACCTGCCCCTAAGACAACTGATAAAATTTCCCAAGTTCATGTGATTCTCAGCCATTTGCTTAATCTTTCTCTAATCATCCACATTGTAAACAAGAACATTTCCTCTTAAATCTCATTAAATCATTCCCATATTTAAAGATCATCAACAAAAGACTAGACCACTGAACTATTATCACCTGTCAGTGTCTGAAGAGAAAGGGCAGCTCAATGCAGTGTGAGATCCTAGACAAAGCTGGGAACAGAAATAAACTTACAAGTAATGTAGTTGGTAAACTGAACAACATATGAAGTTCTCATAATTATACTATGCTGATATTAATTTACCCGTTCTTGGTAATTTTTCTACGTCCATGTAAGGAGTTAACATTAGGGAAGTTGTTTGAAGAATAAAAGGGAATTTTTTTCTGTGAATCTATAACTACTTCAAAATTCAAAACAGATAAAACAGCCAAGGGCTGAAAACTTCTGTAAGAGAAGCCCAAATTCTAACCATGGGATATAAAATTCTTAATTATCTTGGTGAAATTTACTTTTTCATGTTCAGTTCTATCTTCTATACCTTGCCACTACATCTTCTCTTTATTCCATATTCTCTGACCATCATTACATTTATACACTAGATTATTCCTTCAGCATCCTATGTGCTTATGTGAAGAGAAATTTCTGACATATTAACAGTACTGTCTTTGAATTCAAAAGCATTGTACCTTCATAGTATTTTCATCAATTTAGTTTTTGTAAGTTTCCCTTAGCAAAATTTGTAGCATTCAATGTGTAGATTTTGCATTTCCTTTTTCAAATTTATTCATAATTATTTTATGCTTTTATATCCTATTGTAAATGACACTTCTAGTTTTTAATATGTTATTGTTAGCATACAGAAAAACATCAATTTTTGTATCTTTCGCTTGTTCCATAAGGCCTTGATAAAGTTACTTCTTCTATTTTCCACTTTTGTAGAGTATGAAGCATTTTATATATAGAAAATTATGCTTTCACCAAATAGAAGCAATTTTATTTCTTTCTGTTTCACATGACATTTCTTTTTTTTTCAGTCTTATTGCATAGGCAGGGAACACCACTGCAAAGCTGAGTAGATACAGTAGCAACATCTATTCTTATCTTCTACCTGATCTGAGAAAGAAAGCATGCAGATGCAGTTTTTTACAATTAAATAAAAATTTGTAACTTTTTTGAACTATGCTTTTAGTTTGCCCAGGAAAACCATGGCTAGGCATTTTAAAATTAAAAAAAGGATGTTAATCCTTTAATGATTAAAACTGTGAAAAAATAGTTATAGAAGGATCTTACCTTAATCTTATAAAAGCCATTTATGACAAACCTCCTGGAAACATCATATTAAATGGAGGAAAAAATGAAAGCATACCTTCTAAAATTAGGAATAAGACAAGGATGTCCACTACCACAGCTCCTGTTTGATGTAGTATTTCAAACATTAACAAGAACAATTAGGGAAGAAAAATAAATAAAAGAGATATGTATAGGAAAGGAAGTAGTCAGTTTACCATTATTTTCAGAAAACATTACCATTTACATAAAAGATGAGTCCAACAAAAGATTCTTAGAATTAATAATCAAATTCAGTAAAGTAGCAGAATACAAAATCAACTCACAAAAATCAACAGCATTTCTGTACAATACTAATAAATCCATCTAGAAAGAAATTAGGGAAACACCACTCACAGTAGCACCAAGAAAAATTAAATACTTAGGAATTAAATTAATTGAAGAAGTGAAAAACCTCTACAATGAAGACTCTGAAAAAGGAAACTGAAGAAGACATCAAAAAATGGAAAGATATATCCTTGCTCTTGGATAGGCTAAAGCAATGTAGTCAAAATGGCCATACTTACAAAATTGATACACAGACTTAACATAATCACAGTCAAAATTGCAACAGCATTTTTCACATAAGTGGAGAAAACAGTTCTAAAAATCATATGGAACCAGAAGAGACCAAGAATAGCAAAAGCAACCCTGGATAAAAAGATCAAAGCATGAGGCATCATAAATACCAGACTTGAAGTTATATTACAAAGCTCATATGATACAAACAACATGGTACTGGCACAAAAAAACAGATATGACAATCAATAGAACAGAATAGAGGACTCAGAAACAACTCCTAAACACTTTCAATTATTTGATCTTTATAAAATGGCCAAAACCGCCCACTGAAGGAAAAACAACCTCTTTAATAAATGGTGTTGAGAAAACCAGCTATGCACATCCAGAGAACTAAATCTAGACCCATATTGTGTACCAAACTAAAACCAAAATGGGTTAAACAACTAAATATTAAACCAGAAACACTTAACCTGCTGGAAGACAAGATAGGTAAAACTTTTCAAATCATAGATATAGGCAGCAACTTTCTGAATAGAAACCCAGTTGCACAGGAAACAGTTCTGGGAATCAACAAATGGGATCATATTAAATTAAAAACCTTCTGCAAAACAAAAAAATAAAAACAACCAACAGAGTAAAAAGTCAACCTAGACAATGGGAAAAATTTTCCCAGTGATGTCTCAGAATTAGGACTCATATCTAGAGTATATAAAGAACTCAAAAAAGTTAGACACCCAAGATAAAAGAGCTAATCAAAAAATGGGCAAATGAAATGAATACATAGCTCATAAAAGGAGTCCAAATAGGCAATAAATACATGAAGAAATACTTGACATACCTGCCCATTACAGAAATGCAAATTAAAGCAGCACTGACATTCTACATTAGCCTGTAAATAATGTCACCATCAAGAAGTCAAATAACAAGTGCTGGGGCTTTGTAGGGGAGAGGAGCCCTTCTGCACTGCTGCTGGAAGTGTAGCCTCCTACAACCACTATGAAAATTGGTGTGGAGATTTCTCAAAAAATAAAACTAACATTAGAAATTCCATTTGACCTAGTTATTCTTCTACCTATCTGCCCCAAAGAGTCAGAGACATCCTATTGCAGTGATCCATTCACACCCATGTTTATAGCAGCACACTTGATAATAGCTGAATCTTGGAAGCAGACCATAGGTCCACCAGTAGGTGAATGAATGCAGAACACGTGGTATTTGTACATCGTGGAGTACTACTCTGCCATAATGAAGATAAACTTTAGTAATTTGTAGGGAAATGAATGCACATTGAAACTACAAAGTTTAGTGAAATATACCAGGCACATATGCTCACATATAACAGTATTTTTCTTATATGAGAAACTTAGTGTAAAGATAAAGAGCAAAATAAAATGTAGACAGTGTGAAATAGGGAGACAGATCCTTCTCCATGAGGTCAAGAGATAGAGGGAGTTGGAAGGAAGAAGGGAAAAGAGATAAAAGAGGAGTAGAGATGCACTGTGTCCACACACCACTCCTCATAAGGAGCGCAAACACTTTAAACTAGTACATAAGGAGGGTCAAGGATGGGTGAGGGGAAAGAAGGAAGGGGAAGTGGGTGGAAAGGGAACTGAGATGTGCTGTGTCATGCACCAGCTCCCCACCAGGAGTATGAACGTTCTGTACTGCACATATACTAACAAGCTCCTCAGGGGAACTTTCTTCGCACGCTTGTAGGCCCTGCAGAAGCTCCTATCTGGCCAGGACTCTGACATAGTCTCCCGCCATTGTCAGAGTGCACCCCCGATTTGGCCACACTGGTCTGCAGTCACTTTTCTATCTACTTTGCTTAGAATGATGTTTACCAAGACAGATTTCCATCTTCTTACCTCCTGTTAGTCCTCTGTTCCTCCAGCCCCTCTCTTAGTAGCATCCTTGTCTATTGACCTTACTAGATCTTTTCCTTCTTAGTTACCATCCGACTAATTTTTTTTTTTTTTTTTTTTTTGAGACAAGAACTGTTTGTGTATCCCTGGCTAGCCTTGAACTCATAGCAAGCCTCCTGCCTCAGCCTCCCCAGTGCTGGGATTACAGGCACGTGCCACCACGCATGACTTTTCATCTGACTTTATGTTGCATACCTATTTGTTTAATTTTACTCTTTTCATTTTAACATAACCTACACAACATTGTTAGCTTTGTCTGTTTTCATAATGCTTTATTCTCAAAACCTAGAATAGAGCCTGAACTACTGTGGGCACTCAATTAATGTATATAAGTGAATGGATACCTAAACAAACAACATGGTTACGGTCTCATCTGCAAGTGGACACAGTGTGAGGGTAACCCCTGTGTACTATGTAGACATTACCGCATCTGTCCTCTTAGCCTTATCTGCTATTTCATATCACTCGATGTCTTTTTCTTACAGAATTGGCCTAATCCTACTGATAAAGAAGATTCCTAAATGGAGTCAACAGCAGCAAGAGGAGCAAAATGAGAGGACTCTGTCCTTTATAGCAAAAGCATTGCTTAGCATTCCCCATACAGACTATTTGAAGAAACTGACACTCTTTGTAATAGGATTAGCATGCATAAGCTCCATGAGATGCTTTATTAAAAAATTCAGATATGCTAGGCTTATAGAATGCTTCTGTAAATATTTCTTCAAGGGTCAATGTAACATGATATGTGATATATTAAAACATGCAATCCATTGTGAGAAACTGTGCTTCTTGGAAGGTTGTGCAGGAGCAATACATCAAGTGGTCTGTTCCCTTTATTAGTCTGTAAACATTCACTTTAAAAATGCCTGTAATTTTATTTCACTAAATAATTTTTCAATGGTTTATGCCTTAAATAACTTCAAATTGGGCAGAGGAATTTGTTTTAGTTTAAAATGAGCTAACATGGTGATTTGTTTTATTTATTTTATAGCAACCTATCAAACCTGATATGATTGTTCTAGTGTAGCATTTTATTTTCAATCCATGGCAAGACCATTTTAATTTCTTCTTCAACTTTTGACTTAATCAGTGATTACTTTTTGGATGGGATTAAGATATACAGTTGGCAGCAGGATCTAGATCACAGTTACCATCCATAGGCCAACCCCCACTATCACAATTGGATGACAATCATATTCTACATAGCATGATTTTCTTCTTCTTCTTCTTCTTCTTTTTTTTTTTTTTTGGTTGTGGTTTTCTTTCGGTACCAGGAATTGAACTCACGACCTTGAGCTTGCCAGACAGGAGCTGTGCCGCTGAGCTAGATCCCCAGCCCCTCATAGCATGTTTTTCTTATTCTCTAATGGGAAGCAATCTGTTGCCATCTGCAGTTTGTTATCATATTCTAATTTTACTAATAACATTTTTAACATAGTATCAGAAGCATTTTTTCTATTTCTGTCCATGTACTTGCATTGCTATGTAATAGTGGGTAAGGTCAGAAGCATTATTAAAGAATTAACTTGGCCCCTGCTGCAGCAACTGTGCAGTGACAGGAGGTAATTCCTGAAAAGTATAGCATAAAATCTGTGACCACTTCTTCAAGAGGCAGCTTATCACTGAGTCATGTGAGCTCTTTCCGTTACATAATGTTTTTAAAGTAGCACTGTGCACAGTGGCGAAGCTCTGTAGTTGAATCTCTGACACCAATGCTCTTTGAGTGTAATTCACTTGACATACGCAGATGATTCCGCAAAGGGGAGGTATAAAATCAAAATATCAAGCTCATCTGACGATCTTTCAAACCACTGATATCAGCATTAAAAAAAAACAACTCCTTTTACTGCTACCATGACCCAGGAACTGCCGTTTTCAGAGAAAAGCGTGGGGAAACGTCCCAGCTCTGTAGTTCAGAGACCCAGGTCTAAGCTGAGAGCTGGGTTTTTAGGCCTAGTTCACTTGTAAATCAGTCTCTATCTAAGGCAAAACTCAGTTTCCATTTTCGAGCTTGTTTCTTCACACACTGAAGGGGATTAGACAGATGGCTTTAAGGAGAAAAGAAGGGGTCGTTTTCCTCTCCACCCCCTCGTTTCTATTACCAGTAACCCTTGTACCGGTCCACACACCTTAATTTTATTGGTTACGTCTTGGTATGAACATTTTTCTATTTCTTCAAGGTGGTTTTACCCACCTCTGGTTTACTACGAGAAAACGGTTTTAAACATATTTTTATTCTCCTGTTTCTGTGTTGATTTTGGACACTATTTGAAAATCAGTATATTCTTGTAAACTTGCAATGAAGATAGTAGAATTGATTTTATTTGTAATATATCTCTTTTAAAATGTTCTGGTATTTTGCACAATTTGATATGTTTTCCCTGATGTGTCTAAATGTAAGTCTTTCTAAGAAAGACATATCTATTTACAACGAAATCATTTTCTTCTGAATGTGCATATATATTATTAAATATTTATACCTTATCAATGTTAACAGCTTTGCTCTCCCCACCCCAACTATCCAAAGAAGAAAAGTGAAAGCTCTGATGTAATACTGTTACTGTAGAAAGTTTCTTTTTCCTGTTTTACAGGCAGGGCATACCACTTTGAGAAAGAAATTAGGTTTCACACAGGTATACATCAAGGAAGCAATCTGTAGAAATGCCAGTCCTTACAATGACATTGTCCTCCATGAAACACTATCATGGTTTACACCTGAGGACATCTACTATGACACATCATCCTGCACTCATCCCACAGAGGCTGACCATGAAATAATTGACGGCAGCTGGGTGGTTCCACTGCAAGGAAATATTTCATCCACAGTAACACTAACATAATTACATTTTTCACAACTTTGGAAGTTTCATTTCAAAGCTTTTTTAAATCAATTTTCACCCCACAAATGCCTACGAAGTAAACAGTGATCATTAATTCTCTATTCCCTACATAAGACTTTCGCTAGTCATAGAGTAAAAATGTATCTAAATTACATATTTGAAAGTACAGTCATATTTTACTATAATCTGTATTAATATAAAGGTTCTACTCTTTTAACTAAAGGATCTTGATATATAGTTTGACTCCAATAACTTGTAAAGATCATAATCAGTTGAAGAATAAAACCTGTATTCAGTCAATCAATTATTAAGGACATGACTGAAAGATGCTGAATAATAAACTATATGATTCTTACAGTTGTATCAAATCTTAGTCATCCAATATTAATAAATGTAGACAATATATTTATTTAAAAGAAAACATAATTAAAATAAGCATCTACTCTTATGTAATTTGAATTTATTTCACCTGAACTAGTAGAACTTTTGCTAAAGAAATGCATTAACTCTTAAATCCTTCCAAAAACTACCATTTTAAAATCATTTTTATTGGTACAGCCTCTGTATTTAATAAATATTTCATGAATAAAAATAAGGTAGATCTGAAGAGACAATTTGATTTGATAAATTGGGTGAAAGGCGAGGTGCCCTGGAATGCGGAGGAAGGGTCTAAACAATGACCTTCAGGAAAGACCACAGGGGAAACAGGCTATCGTCAATTAACCTTGCTCTTGTTTTTGAATTGAGCTAAAAGGACAGCCAAGTGGCCTACAGTATGAATATGCATCACCCCGCCCAACTCCTAGTTTGACATTTAGCCCCCAGAGTGAGCAAATTAAGAGGTAGGGCATTTGGGAGGCTATGATATCATAAGGATAAGACCCCATTATCTAATAGAAAGAGGTCAATGGAATTATTGTCCGTATAAATGAAGCATAATGGAGTTTCCCTGACCATCCACTGTGTAGACATGCAGAAAAAGCCACCTAGGGGCATGGGCCCTCACTAGACACCAAATCTGTTGGCACTCTGATCCTGGACTTCCCACCTTCCAGAACCATGAACAGTAAGTTTCTATTGCTTATTAAGTGCCCTGTGTGGGGCATTTTGTTAGAGCAACCTGAAAGGACTAAGATAATCAATAAACCCACCAAAAGAGAATTGATAAAAATATAATTTAAGGAACTAAAGATTGTATCTAGGCTCCTGGGCAACACTGCTAATAAGGCTTGAATGTGCAATGCACCGAAGAAGGGTTTGTTGCGTATCAACCTAATGGGAAGATCTCATAGAGCTCTGGGAATTGAAAGTGACACGGCCATGCAATCATTGATGTGTCCAACAGCGAACATTGATGATTAAGTGATACTTTTACCAAAAACATGTTCATCCAGGTATAATAATTACAGTCTGATATCCTGTTTAAATAATGGCCTGTTTTTTGAGAGAAGGTTTTGTTATAGTGAAATGAAACAAATGTAATCCAGTTACCATGATGTTTTTCTCTCGTTGTGACTATCTCTGAAATATGTAATACAAAGAGGAAGAGAGAACAAAGCCATTCAGCAATGTTATGGTAAAATAAAACGTTATTTCTAGTGGGCTGGTGATAGGTATGCACTCTCAAATTACAGGGGCTTGGCTTTAATTCCACTTTTTATACTTTTTACCAGTATGATTTAGGAACCTTACTAAATTTCTCTGGATCTTTTTTTGCTTACCAATAAAGCATAAATCATATGAATACATACTAACCACTAAAGATTCAATAACAATTGACTGAACAAGTACATCTGATATAGAATGAGCACTTAGTGAATGTCAGCCATTGTTTTTAAATTCAAATTTTTAAAAGAACAGGGTACAAGAGCTCAAAGTAGTTTCTCAAGCTGCACCTGCATCTAGTTACCACGGCAGTTATGACCAAGGGCAGCAGGTTGCCTTTGGTCCTGAGATGAATACAGTCACCAGTACCAGCTAATCAAAAGGATCGATGTTAAAGATTGTCTTATTGTGAGTAAAGAAACTTGTACAAACTATGTGACCCTGAAAAACCTTGCTAAGATAATGAGATTGCATTAAAAGAAACAAATGCCAGTGACCCACAGACTTCTTGGTTTTATGAAATCAATATTTAGATGTGATCTTCTTTTAAGCATGATATCTCACTTATGTAATGTTTTATTTTAAAGAAAAAACAATGAAAACAATGGTACAAAATTTCAAAACAAGATTGTAGGAGAGTAACAGTGGTTAGTACCTTGCATATTGTTATATTCAAAGTATTACAAGATATAGGTATGAAAAATTGATCAAACAATATAGACACAAACCTTTCTTTTCAATAAACTAATAGCAATTAGTAGTATAACTATGTTAGCTATTATTTATTTATTTGTATTTCCATTTCCCTTCCTTCTTTTCTCCTTTCCACCAGTCCAGTTTCTCTTTCCTTTTCAATAGTTTCTTCCCATTTCATGATATGTATTATACATTTTGGATTTCATTTACTTTTTTTACAGTTTCTTATACTAGCGAGATTTTATGTTTACACATGAAAGTCTGATTTATTTCACTAATGAGTACAGTCTCAAGTAGCATCCATCTCCTTATAAAAGTCTCAAGTTTATCCTTCTTTATAGCTGAGTAGTACTCCATTATATTAAAAAAAAAACATGTCTTTTTTATCTATTCCTCAGTTGATGGGCATTTGTGTTGTTTCTAAGATTTCACTATGACAAATTGTGCTGCTATAAACATGGGTACACACACAAGAAAAAACCATGGGTATACATATATCACTATGGTGTGATTTTAATTCGTCTGGGAAAATACCCAGAAGAGGAATAGCTGGGTTGAATGGGACCTCTAATCCTAATTTTCTGAGGAATATCCACACTGATTTCCATAGTGGTTGTACCAGTCTAGATTCCCACCAACAGTGTGGAAAGGTTACTTTTTCTCCACAGACCCTTCAGCATTTGTTATATGGTTGATTTCTTGGTGATAGCCATTCTTTCCAGGGTGAGATGGACTCTCAGTGTTGTTTTAATTTGCATCTCTTGAATGACCAATGATATGTACAGTTTTTCATACATGTATTTATTATTTGTATTTCTTTATCTGAAAAGTGTGTGTTCATCTCAGATGCCCATTTTTGGATTGGGTCTTTGAATTTGAGGAGTCTTACTTTTTTCAGTTCTTTATAGGTCCTAGATATAAGTCCTTTGAGGGAGAGTTGGCTCAATTTTTTCCCACTATGCTGGTCTTTTCACTCTGCTGGTGATTTCTTTTGATGTGCAGACGCTTTTTAATAAGATGAGACCCCAGCTGTTGATTCTTTGACATGTTTCCTATATAGTTTGGGGTTTGTTCATGAAGTCTCTGCTTACCCCTATGTTTTCAAGATTTCTACCAACTTTCTCTTCCAGTAGATTTAGTGTTTTTATTTCAATATGTAGATCTTTGATTCATTTTTCCTTTAGTACTTGGTGATATACATAGGTCTAGTTTTAGTTTTCAGCATGTAGACAGCCTGTTTTTCCAGCACAGTTTATTAAAGAGATTATCTTTCTTCCAGTGAACATGTTTAGCTCCTTTGTCAAAGATAAGGTGGCTGACTGTGCTTCTAGTTGTGTCCGCATCTTCTAATCTGTTCAATTGATCTTCAGTTCTGTTTTTTTGGGGGGACCAGTACTACACTAATTTTATCACAGCAGCTTTTGAGCTTCTACCATAAATCTTCAAACTCACTTAGGTTTTACACTTGAAATGAAAAATAGAAATGAAATTTATTGACATTACCACAACTTATCTTCTTTTCCTTTTAAAAAGTTTAATGTTTCTTTCCCAATATTTCCATTTTTACTTTGCATTTTTAAAAAAAAAAACTGTGATAATCTTTGTGGTAGTTGTTTACTATTCTTAAAATGTTAAATTGGTTTTGGAGAGCATATAACACGAGGAACAGAATGTTTTGTCAAATCTATATTGGCAACAAGTAACAAAATCAATATAGAATGAGTTTGTACTCAGTATGGTAAATTTGAAGACAAAGGTAATTACATAAAAAACAAACAGCTAAATCATTAAAATGAAATGCCTTTAAAATACATGTTAATGTCTTTTTTAAATGATACCAGGTTTGAAAATGTGGTAGAAATTTACTGGAATGTCATTCTTTTCAAGTTTTAGACATAAAGAGCAAAAGTTTCTCGTTCAGGGAAAAAAAGACCTTGAAGATTGGGTAAATTGCATCTTCACTTAGAAATTTACAGCTTGTGCTTCCTACTTTGACCAAACTAGTGCAGGGTCACCCACTCTGTCCTTCTGTTTGCCTATGAGCCAAGGACATTGCTCATGGGAAGAAGAGCGAGGAACGGCATTCGAATGTGTGGAGAAGAAGACAACACACCATGGAACTTGTAGCTTTGAATTGAACTAGTGCTTCTGGGACAGAGCACATAGTTGCTGATATGAAATGAGCTTATTCTAAAATTATAATTCTGTAATTATAATTGACAAATTATAAAGTTAGCTTATATTTCCACAGCTTAAAACATATGGTGGCATCTTATTATTGCCAAGTAGAAAAAGAAAAATGCATAAAGGAGAGGATTACATAGAAAAATTGTATTATTTTATTCTTTATAAGTGATGGTACAAAAATATTAGACAATATGTGTTGGATAATACTGTACTTAAATATATTAGTGCTAGCATATTTTAATATGCTATAGTATCCAGTGCTGTTCTTCACATATCAAATATCAAAAAAATACATATATGTATTAAACATTATAGTTACAAACATATATTACTGAGGTTATTTACCTGGATATGGGACCTTGAGAAAATAATTCCACTTAAGTTAACCACATGTACTTGGAAACTATAATATTGGGTTGTGTGTATAACATATTATTTTTAAAAGTTTTATGGGGGAATGGCAGCCTAAATAATATTTGCAAGTCTCAGTTTACCCTTCTGCAAAATGGAGTTAGTAATGCTTACAGACTGGTTTAGGTTCAGCAAAATATGAAAGATGCAAGCACCTATTACTGTCATTAAAAGACAATTGTTCATTCATTTAGAACTGAAAAGAATATGTAGAAATGAAAATGTATTTAATTCCCCAAAGGAAAATATGTATTAGAAAAATGAACACTTACATCTGTAGTTTTTGCAGTGAAGAGGGAGTAATTAGCCTCATCCTAAGCAACAGTGAAGATCATGTCTTATGCTTTATTTTATAAATTTGAACATACTAATATTTAGGCTAAGAGGGAGGAAAATGAGATTTGCTCACCATGAGTTCAGAGAAATTAATTCCATATTTGCTACTTTGAGTAAATTATTCAAAAGTTTAGTGTAAGAGTGATAATCATCAAGTATGTGTCTTCTGCACATAATTCTCTAGGCAACATCCATTAAGGATTTTGCTGAAGCAGAATCCTTGGTTTATATTATTAATTAGAAGATGTGAGTGAAGACATGTATACATCTTGGTGTCAATCCCTTTTAATTACAGGCAAATAAGATCACCATAATTCCAAATTGAGAATGCTCCCCATTTCGTGGTTATTGTACTGTTTTTTCAGTTTGTTCTGAAAGGAAAGATTTTGTATTAGTGAAAGGAGTGTCTGAAAGCTTTAACCATCAGCGCTGCTGGGGGAGACCCTTGGTGTGGGCTACAGGCATCTCACTGCAGTCATGCTGAGGCTTATTCACTTTGAATACTAATGTCTTCAGTACAACTGGTAATTTTGTGTTAGGGTAAACTCTTCCAGAAACCTGCTTTATTCATGGATTTATGGAATTTTAATTTGTATTCCTAAGTAGAGGGGTCAACAGGAGAATAATGTCAAACCAAAACCAACTACTCTATTAAGATGTAGAACTGATAGGAAAACTGCCTTCTTTTCGGAATAAGGAAACTATTTTTATGAAACCATGGCCAAGTTTATTCACTTTGCAAGAGTTCAGACCACTGAACTAACCCTGAAGCTACCTAAAGATTAATTTTACAAAATACAAACTGGAAAAAAATCTCTCTTTTGAGGTCTGAAGTACCTTTGACAGATTTTCGTGGCATTTTTTTAAGTGTGACAGAAGGTATTATAACAAAAAATATTAAGAATAATCAAGTCAAAAATTAGGTGTGATTTTTTTATCTGATGTTATAGTTACATTATCGGGGAAATGGAACACGGTCTGGAATAAATGTATCAACTGCAATCTTCAGATCTACCCAGAAGTGATAGTGTGTGTGTGTGTGTGTGTGTGTGTGTGTGTGTGTGTGTTTGTGTGTGTGTTTATATGTCTGTATGGGTGTGTCTTTGTAGGGACCCCAGTAAACTCCACTTATGTTTGATAGACTAATTCTTCTTCTTCCCACTTCATGTTTCATTTTTTAATTTTAGAAAATACAAAATGTGAACAAAAGTTAGTAAGTATCCACATTGTCATCACTAGTTGAACACATTATCAAATTACTCATTTATTCCCAAACTGCAGATAAAGCATGTTTTTAGTTTAGGTGTACAGTATTCTGATATTATTCTAATAAGAAGACTTTAGTCAAAACACCATTTAAAATAATATTTGTTAGACTTGATGGTAGTCTTAGTCCTGATGATAGAATTGAGAGCTCAACTGTATCTACTTCATTCTCTTGAAAGGTAGGACCTAGTGAACATTGCAATGCTATTCTTAGCTGAGATACCTCAGGAAAGATATCTTTATCTAAGAACATTTTGGCAAGTTGTCTTTAGTCTAACTAGATTGTGTAGTGTGAAGATGCAGTCTTTGTAAATAAACCTTGTATTCATAGGTTCCTAGGATGCAGATGATAGGAGAAAGAAGCTGGTCATTGTCTTTCCAATGTAATAACTGGGTATTCACATATATCTCAAGTATTAGCTCAATAAAATGTGTCCACTGGAAAACCACACTGTGTAGCATTAATGATGTCTTATTCCTTTCTTTCTTCTCTAGTTAGTTCTCAGTGCCAGTGGCCCTGTGCCATTACAATTATCATTAGTTAATGTAAATATCATGCCTCTTCATTACATAATTATGCTTTTCTATAGAGCATGATACCAGCTTTTAAAATGAGTAGCTTTGGAGGTAAATCTCTGTCAATCCAAATATTTAGATCTTTGAACCAGTAAGGCCAGGTAACTCGTCCTTCTAGTCAAACACCCTGTTTTGCAGGGATTCAGTGGATAGTCAGAAATGTACTATATGCACAGGTGGAAAGAAGTGATGAATGAGAAGAAAAAATTTGATTTCCTTACAATTTGAGGAACCCAATTTTTATCTTCTCCATAAAGTTAATGCAGTCAACATAGCTACGACGACTTGCACTGATGTGGCTCCAAATTGACAAGGCCCAGGGGATCGGGGCGGCTGCTAACCTCATTAAGTGGGGAGTCTCAATGCTGTCAAACTGCATACACAGGGAGGTTTACAGATAAACAGCAACACTCATGCCAAAGCAAATGCTCTCCGTCAAAACACCTCGCTGTGCTTTGACTAAACATAGACTTCCTGCTGATCCTAATTTAAACAAAAAACAGGGAAAAAAATCTATGAATGAAGAATAAAGTTTTAAAAAATTGATTGTGGGCATAAGTCTTTGTGAAAAATATTAAAGATAGTGATGATTTAGATAGCATGAGAAAAGGTATCAAAATGTGGGTGTATCATGTTTATACATTTAGTGATCTTGTTTTATCCAATGATGTGAGGTTATGGTTTAGAAAGACATTTCTAAGGACATTTTTTAAAAAAGATTGTTGTACTTGAATAATATAATAAGAGAATAAGAAAAGTTTGAGAGTTTGAGTAACAACTGTTTCTTTCAATTATCTTTTTATGTGACATAGAATGTGAGTAATTTTGTCGGAAAATGTTAATCAAATGATTATTTGTCATGTTTAAAAAGCATGTTATTTCTAACACATCTCATAATATTGAAGCGTCCAACTGAATTGTCACAAGAATGAAAATAATTTCATTCAATGGTTACTCCAGTAGTTCTTATCTAGGGGCAATTTTCCTTCCCGGGAGACATTTGGCAATGCCTGCAGATATTTTTTAATACCAGATTGGGGGTGGAGGTAGTACTAGCCACTGGTCAGTGTGCTAGAGATGCTGTTAAACACCTTACAGTGCGAGTGGCAGCTACCCAGTTTACAATGTCTCAAAATGAGCAGGACACCTCCTGCCCCCAGTCCAAATGACCGTCATGCAGAATTTAAGAAATCTTGTGTTGGTCTGAAATAAGGCATCTCATTAGCCCAAACAATTACACTTTCATCCTAATCATTAGTAGAAGTTGAAAAAATTCTTAAAAGCTTTACTTTTCCAGACTGGAATATTAACATGCTATCCTCATTTTCCTTAATTATATTTCTGCATTTCAGATGCATATCAAATGTTATCAAATAGAAGGGTGTCCCCTGCATTAACTTGATTGATGTATTTACATTACACCTACTTGCTCCTCAGCAAGCTCAAATTATTGAGAGCTCCTGGTGTTTCCAGAGATAGAATGTACTTTGTGGTAAAATCTTGCAAGATGACATCTTTTCACTGTGTGTTCCAGTGCAGTGCAAACGATTATACAGTGTCAGAACAGATTGAATACATTGCCTTTTTGCTGCAATGAGTATTGCTAACATTCTGGTACCAAAGCAAACAGCACTATGGCAATTTCCTTTTTATTGAGGTATTTTAGTATTATGGATTTGCGTTAAATTGTCTGGGCAAAGAAAAGCACTTTTTTGGAAGGAGTAGAAAGATACTTTCAATTAGGATGTTTGCTATTTAATTCTTAAGTTTAATTTAAAACAATTTAATTTCAAAGGATAAGGTTTAAAGTATATATATATGTATATATATATATATATATATATAAACTTTATAAAAAATTTGGTGTGTACTGGGGAAGGAATGGAATTAAAACCAAATATTGACAAACACGTATAGATATTCCTTGATTTTAAAGGGGAAAGAGCAGGAAAATAGGAATAAATACAATGAAAAGCTAATATATTCTCATAAAAGTAATTCCTAAGCAAAATATAATAACTGAATTTACTGTGAAGCACATATAGGACCAGTGATTGATTCATAACACTGATCAGCAAATACTCCAAAACTGTCTTCTGATACTGAGAAAATTTAATTAATTTTTCTTCTGTTAGTAATGCCTGAGAAAGGGTCCACTGTATTAAACCTAGCTCTAGTTGTAAGCTTATTACTATAGTTGTTCAGGTTATTAAATTCTAAGCTTCACATAGGATTTCAAATAAACTTTGACAACATTTCAACTCCATGTAAAGTTTTCCTGCCTCCAAACTAGAGGAGCTGGCAGACAGTCCTAGCCCGTGAGAATGAGAAATCTTCTGTGTGGTTAGTGACCTCTTTAAGAGAAGTCAGGCACCTTAGACAGGCTTCTCCCCCTCTCTCCTTTTCCCTGTCCCACCGCACTCTTGGCCTCCTAATCTCCTTCCTGCACTGCAACAAAGTCATGTGTCAACGTGATCCTGATATTAGAGAGCTCTTACCGTTTTATACAAGCAAGTTCTGGTGTTGTGTGTCTTTAGGCTCTTTGTTCTATACTGAACGTGCTCTTATTTCCTATGTTACTATAGGTCAGTCATGATGTTTTTAGTTGTTAAACGATTTACTAACTGAAACAGGAACAGGAAAATTTGTGTTTATCAAATACAAATAATCATAGTTTTCAATTAAGATGCAGTAATTAACATTGACCATGTATGCTAAGAAATCTCTCTCTAAACACATATACACTTTATAGATGCAGTAACCTTTTCACATTGCTTTGGTCTCATCCCAAGTTTATCTTCAATTACACTGAATTGCCTCTCCTTTAATTAGATTCCGTTTTTATCTACATTACTAATTTCAATACCACTATTTTATAATGCTGAAAAATGTTTTTACTTAAAATTTAGTAAATAATGTTCAACATATTAAACTCAGACAGAGTTTCCTTTTTAGCAATCCTGGTCACAGATACTTTGTTTTATCTAGAAGAGTTTAAAAGAAGGATAGAATATTTATCATAGAGCATCAAGTATTTAAATTTAAATTATTGAAAACATGCAAGATTCAGCAGTTAGGCAACAGATGGGAAATTAGAGATAATATACCCCATGCTTCCTTCACTATATCCCTATTTGTCTCTGGAAAAGCAATTTACCAAGAAGTCGAGATCAGTGAGAAGTATGTATGCATCATGCAGAAATGTAGTTTTCCTAAGACTGAAAGTGCCTTATCTCCAGGCTGCTTTGCTCTTATGTGGACTTGTTGTGCTATTATTTAAAATAGATGTAGTCAGTAATAACAAGCAGTTTGTTTTATTGTCAGTTTAATATAATGAGCTCAGACTTAGAACAATTGCATGAAAACTATCAGCACAGAGCTATACAACCTAGTTTTCTCCCCTTTTTATCCTTTCCCTCAGTTTTTCTTACTTTTGAGCTACTTAGCAGTATTCATGCTCCACTGTGAATTGTATTCTCATTGCGTGACACTGACAGCTCTTGGTTCCTACTTTAGCTCCTCCTATAAGTAAGCACTCCTGTAAATAAGTGAATCCTTAGTAGTCAATAATTAAATAAGAATAAGTGCTGTACTTATAACTGGAAAGAGGTAGTTAGCAATTGAGTCAGTACAATCTAGGCTCCTGTTCTCATTTCTTACTTTGAAAGTTTAGATGATTCCATTTAGAATATTTTATTTCACTCTCAGTGGGGTTTTCAGATATGTTACTCTTTCATTTGACTTTTTTTTTTAGTCTACTCAGCATTAAGGTACAATTTATACTCATTCATTTGTATTCTTATTTCAATCAAGTTCTGGCTGATTTTGATCTCTTCATTATCTCCTTTGAGAACCGGAGGTTTATAATCAAGTAACTGATTGGCAGGTCTCTTTTTGCAGACCTAATAAAGCCATAAACAAATCCTCATGGTCAGCTGTCTCTATGCTGCTAATAGAAAATAGTCCATGTGCAAATCTGACCTCCACAAACCAACATCTATGGCTCGAACATATGTTGCTTTAATGTTCCAAAATACTTTCCTTTTTCAGTTTGGGAGAGGCTTGATATACTCTGTTTTGCATAACGGTCCATCTGTAGCAATTCCATATCCCTGCAGGTTTCCAAACTACTTTGAGAGATAAAGACGTCACTGATGCACATACAAACCTGTGTGGGACCGTAATGAGCTCAGAGGCCGATGGCATCATTAAGGCAGGGAAGGGTTGAGGAAAGCAGCATGTCGTAAATTAAGAGTGTGCATTCAGAAAGTGACTATGGAGAGCAGACAGGATGAAGGGGGCTCTTTCATAGTCCTATCTGAAAGGAGTTTAAACTGCAAAGGAGGGACAAGGACAGCCTGCAGCGGAACGCAAGCAAGAGATTTCCAAGCACGCACATGCCATTTGTCTCTTTACCAAATAAAGTAAAAAATCTTGAACCTATGATTCCAAAGATTCCAAGTCAATGCTTGCGGTTTTCTTACTTCTTCAGACAAATATAACACTAGACATCAACTGATTTCATAAAGTTATTTGAAATTTAAAATGAATCACTAAAGACAGCCTGTATTAGTGGAGATGTATTGTTTTTTTATCTTCAGAAAAAAAATTTCTCAATTTTTAACATATGGATGAGCTATCAGATTTGTTATGAATTTTTAAAGGTTTTTATTTTTATTTATTTATTTTTTAACCCTTCTGTGAATAGAGGACCTGGAAAGGGAGCAGCCAGCTCCGTGGTGGAAATGGGCTGGAAGTCATGCAGTGAACCTGTGAGGGCGCTGGGCAACTCTGATGAGGTTCACATACTCTTGCTCTTTGCAGAAATAGAATAAAAAGGAAAAAGAAAAATAATAAGACTACATCTTAACAGTCTTACAGATAGATAAAGGATTACAGTACATTAAAAGCCATTGACATATCATCCCAAAGGTCATATCAAAATGTGTTTAGCTGCATGGTTGGTAAGTGAACATTAGTAAGGAAAATTATCCCAGTGTAAGAAGAATCCATACTATTTTTGTTTGTTTGCTTGTTTGTTTGTGTTTTTTTGGTACTGGGGATTGTGTTTATTTGTTTGAGTTTGCATTAATCTAGGGAATTTTTCAGAAATGGTTGAGTTCTTGAACAGCCGCTTCCAGGTTAAGATTTGAAGGCATTTATAAAAATCCATCCTGTACAACAGGGTCCCTGTTATGGTAACAATTAGATCTTCTCCAACATGATGACACTTGTATAATTGGAAGTAACAAGCTAGAAGATTGTTGAATCTTCCAAAAGAAATTCTCATTGGCAGGGTGAGGTAAGATGCATGGATACAACATGGTGTGAATTTGTCTGGGTAGAGTGGAGGAATGTAAGCACTTATCCACTTGCCCTCATTTCTCTGCAGAGGAAGATTTCTTTCCATCTCAGTGTCAGTTAATGTGGTGCAGCAGATTAGATTATTGGTAGCTTAGTTACTTGAAGTCAAGGCATTGATCTTAATTTTTGTTTTGGTTAAATCACCTTGAGGTTCTCTTTAGTTATGCAAATATAAGACAGACCTCCCATTTTTTGTGAGAAATGGTAACCTTTTTTTAATGTGCATGCCCTGCTATTCATTGAGGGGTCAATATTCAGTTAATCACTTACTAGTATTCAATGGACCTTAACTCTGATAAGGCTTGCTCCTCAAGGAGAGGCAAAGTAAGTGTCCAGAAAGATGTAGCCTGACCACAGCACACCCACCAAATGTACATACAACATCATGAGCAAACACAGAACCAGACTGAAAAATGTGCCATGTGGAACCAATGAGAACAAAATATCTGCCTTGTTTGCATGAGATTGACCAGGGAGAGCGATTGACGGGACAATAAAGTGCACTCAAGGTAGCAGAAAGGCTGCTTGTAAAATAATGACAGAAGAAAAACTGGACAAATGAGTAAAAGAAAATTTTGTGGGAACAAAGAGCCAATAAATCATGGTCCACGTACCCATTTGTTAGCAGAGGCGGAATATGTTAGGCTCAATAATCATATTAGGCTACAGGCACATAGGAATGCTGTTCCTATACTCACTTCAATTAGAAATCTTCTTGCCAAGCTCTACACTTAATTCCAAATTTATCGAGTCAAAAAAATTACAACCTTCCTTGAAAGTCATTCCTTTTGGAAGTAAATTCCAATTTCTCCTCTGTCAATAACTTGCTCCATGATCTTAGACAAGTCTCTGAACTTTGTGCACGTCTGCGTCCTCAGCTGCAGCACTAAGAGAATCACAGTGACCTGTCTGGAAGGGCTGATACAGAAAGCACCTGATGAAAAGGAGCCCACCTGGCTGAGGTGGGGTGTGAAGAAGGTCAGGAAGCCTGGCTGTGTCTCAGCCAAGGGGGTAAGAGGAGCGATGAAACAGCTCCCCACTCCTGTGGCAATTGGCATATGATCTGCCCACATGTCCCAAACTTAATTTCAGATTCTCTGCCAGCAAAGCAACTGCTTTTATTTCTTATTAATCACGAACATGCTTCTCCTCCAAGGTACTGACAAGGTAGAACAAAACCAGCAGCAGCAGGCCTAAGCTTTTCTTTGTTATTGATACAGATTTATTGATGAGTTTCAGTAAAGTCTTTCTAACAGGGCGGTTCTAATCATATTATCACCTGCAGTGGCCATTACACCCACCAAATTAAGACACCCAAATGTGCCAGTCAGTTTAAAACTACATTTGTGTTGAATAAGAGAGATGTGGAACACTATTTCCTCTGTTTACTCACAGCTGAAAATCCCTCAGTGGGATGACCTTTATATTCAACATTTAAAAAGCTTTACAATACTTTCCCCCAGCAGCTTAGAGCAAGCGCTAATACTTTCCCAGGAGAAAATAAAATTAAAATGCTGCAACGCCTGTTGAAGAAGTGAAGACAAGGATAATGACAGCAATAATAGGCCAAATAATTGTGTGAGTTGTTTATTTGTTTGCAAAGGGAGGCATTCATTATTTACAGTATTCACTTGTGTTAATAGGGCTATTCTGTCTCAAACAAAAAGCAACCTCCTATGACTGTAACATAAGAGCTGAATTTATTCATCACCATTTGAATTAAATATCTAAAAAAATGAACAATTTCCTTGGGAAAAATGCCATGAAATATTTTTAGCTGTGTTCTGTAAACTGTTGCTAAACTCATGAAAACACGCATGCACACAAACATGCACACAGACACACACACACACACATACACATCCCAGGTATTATTCTTTGTCTGGTCAAGGACTGACTTCATGGTTTCCATGGCAACCCAGTTTGCTCAGTGCTCTCATTCAGCAGCTGCTGATTACACTTTGAATTTTATTTGCATTCATGATTAAGGAGGAGTATAAAAGACTGAGGTAACTTTTTTTTTTAAAAGAAAAGCAATAAGAGGATAAAAGACATTTCAATCAATGATTCTCTGCAGCTTTAATTAAAAATAAAAGAATAAAAGGAGATACCAGGATTTCAGAAACTTTTATTTAATGGTTGAGAGGGTATGGCAACAATATTAAACGAAGACACCACTGCCCTCCTGAACTTTGGCAATTTGCAGGCTGTGCACTATTAGCTACCAAGATCACGCAGACAATTTTTTTTTTCCCAGTAATTTTCTCTCTGCTTTCAGAACATATATATTTCTAGGATTGGATTAAGCTAAAAGTAGTTAAAATATTTAATGCAGTACAATTTGTTCACATCATGCAATGTACTTTGGAAAATATCTTCTTTGATATCAAATGCTATTTCTCTCTGGTCTTTTCTGTTCATAGGAATTTATTCTACCAACTGCAGTACAGGAAGAAAGACAGTAATTATAGATGATTCCTGAAGCATAAATAGAAAGACAAGAAATCATTGGAAACATGAAGCTTTACTGGGCTAGAGTGTACAATTTTAAAATATAACCTTTGGACATATGTGTGTCCAATTACTTAGGAAAATGTAACAGCACTATGATAACCCCATATTCTTATACTCATTAATACTAACGACTCATTTTATACTCAATAACTTTAAAATATTAGAAGGAAAATACTTTAGTTATACAATTTAAATTCTATAAATATTTTTCATTATCATGGTTTCCTTCATATAATTACAAAAGGCAAATGTTTTCTTTTCTGGGATATAGACATAAATATATATTTAGTTATTTAATTCTTGTGAGGAAATTTATCTTTGGACAGATTTTGTGGTCCAATGGTTGATGACTGCATTAATAGTTTTTAGAGAATAATTTCAAATTTTCATTGGTTAACTTTATAGTGATAGCTCATTTCAATAAATTGATTTGAATTACAGTCAATGTAAGAGCAAGGAAAACAGGGAAATGAAAATCAAAATATTTACTTTGTTATCACTTTGGACAGAACAGAATGCGTAAGTACATATCTTAGAAATTTTGATATTTAATTGTGTTTCTGACGGCTTTGTATTTCTGTTTACAAATAAGAAGGCTGATAGTTTGTAAAATCACACTGCTTATGATACTCTGAAATTCCCTATATTTTTAAGTTTTCCACTTTAAAAAAAACCCTCATTTAAGACAGAATAATGATATTACATATTGTCACACTTTAGTTCAGAAAGAGAAATATCACTCTACAATTACTTTATGGAGTCTTTAATTCCCAGTATTTTAATAATTTACTATTATTCTCAGTGCTGTTCCTAGAGCACAACCCATAACTATCTTTTATAAGGATAAAGTTTAAATCTCCTTCAAGAAAAATAAAATCAAAGATTTATGGTAAGTAATGCCAAGAAAACTTTCTGCAGCTTTACTTTCATATAATTATATAAAATACATCCCAAAGGTCCCATGGAAAGAATACAGTCTCTAGGCCCACTGGCCCTCGCAGAGGGAAAACTCAATCAACTGGAACTACACAGGTATACTATAAAGCAGAAGAGTGCTGAATACAAGATAGAGAACAAAATCTCTCTCAAACATGAAATGATGATAAGTGCTTCTATTTATGATTTAAACATTCAGAAAAGCAGAGACTGGAGGGCACCCAGATGCTGAACTCCACCGTGGGCTCCTGGCCAGCTGACAATGGAACACATGTGATTTACTAAAAATGGCCCTGGGTCCCATCCTCCTGAGGGGACATTTGACATAATCAGTGAAGACCCTTCCAGGAAAACAAACCTTGCAAAACCCATTAGCCTAAATAGAGTCAGTATACTTGGTGACTTTGACTTCCAGTTCAAAAAACTTTATTCCATTTTTCACCCTGGAGCTTTGACTCACAGGCCATCACCTCTGAATAGTGAAGCACAATCTTTGGTCTCAGAGTTTTATTTTATCTGTAAACACATGGGTTAAAAAGAAAAATAACTTCTAGATGACTCAGAAGTAAAATAAAAGTCAGAATATTTTCTGGGGTCTTCCATCACGTGGGCTGCTATTCCAAGTGAATGACTGACAAAGTGATTTCTATAGTCATCTAGATTAACCGAATAAGATTTGATCATCTGAGAAAGAGTAAATACTTCTTTCCTGTAACACTGAAGTAATACTAAATACAGTTTTGTACGATTAAATTTGTGACTATAAGTTTAAGCTATGTATAACATTCTGACTGGTAAATTGGAAGGTCCAAAAGCAGTATAATTCACATGTAACATTATATGAGCAACTAAATGTCTTTTCTTCTAAAAACTGTGTTTTAATGTTTTTATAAAAACTATTTTTATCACAGACTCACATTTATAGAGAAAGTGGGACAATATTGTAAAGTTCCCAAATATTCCACATTCATTTCCTACTATTATTATCTTATATTTTATGATAAATTTGTTAAGAAAACAATTTTGACTCATTGTTATTAAGTATAGTCCACAGTTTATTAGATCTGCATAGTTTTTACTTAATATCCTTTTTCTGTACCAAAATGCCAAATATTATGCCACATCACACTTAGATCGCATGTATCTTTTTGCTCCTCGTGGCTGGGACACCTCTCAGAGAACATTTTTGATAACTTTGGCAGTTTTGAGGGGTACTGTTCCCATATTTCCTGTGCAAGGCTTCACTATGGTATTTGTCTAGTGTTTTTCTCAGGAAAAAAATAAAAAAACAAACATTGGTGTTGTAAGTCACTGAAGGAACCACAGAGGTGAAGTGTCACTTCTACAGCATTATATCATCCTTTTAAGTGTACATAGGATCAATATGATTTAAGACTGTTAATGTCACCCGAATCGTTGGGCTGAGATATCGTCCTATTGTGATGTTACCCAACCATCCCCCACTTATCAGAGATTAAACTTTGGGAGTCTGTTCATAGTCCCACTCCTACATGCAGGATGGAAGACTACCCACATAAATTACTTAAGATCCTTTTATTTGGGAAGTTTGTCTCTTCCCTCCCATTTATTTATTTATTCAAATAGTCATCTTATTGTAAAAGAGAGGGGAAAGATCAATTTGGATTCCTGGTATTTATTTTGTATTTAAGCAACTAAATTAGTATAGATTCCACCATAAGACTTAAGGTATTTAGGCCAAGCTAAATGACTTTGGTTGGAAACGCTTGCACAGTTTACTGTGTTCTAATGAACCTGATTCAGAAGCCATGCTTGATGAGAGACTGATGTAGGGAGATGGGGACCTGTTTCCCCAGAGGAAGCAGGAAGAAACTTAGTGGACTGATCTTACTGAATGCTCTAGTAAAAGATTAGTAAAGGATGATCCATGAAAATGCTCCTTAAGATACTAAAGGAGATTTTAAACATAATTTATATGTTTTTTAAATGTTGCAGGGGGTTGCTGTAAACTTAATAAATTTTTGTATCCACAGAGCTAGGTGACTAAGATAGTGATAAGAGGTTCGTCTGTTGAAATTCATATTTTTATCTTGGGATCTTTCACCATTTCTCTCTCTCTCTACATTGGCCTTTAGGTAAAAGAAGAATATGAACTTTAAAAGAGATTCAGTGGGGAATCATGGCATTTTTATTACAAAAGCTAGATGCCTGAGGAATGATTGACAGAGATTTTTATTGGTTATCATTGGTCATGGCTTAAATGTGCAAAAGATGTAATATCATGAGGGGAAGAAAGACAGGAACATGTATGAAACTGCAAATATTATAGGAGCATTTGACAGTTACAGGAAAATATGATTTCTACTTAAAGTTTTTAAAAATGGTTGTTTATCACACGGATTTAAATACACAAGTGTGCAATGCCTTTTCTCCTCACTGCATTATTTTCTATAAGATGTTCAAGCCCTCTATCCATGTTAACATGTTTCCTTGGCATTTATATCAGTTAAAACATTGGCTAAAAAACAACAAGATTAAGCCTGCTCTACTCAAGCAATCTTTGATTTTGTAGGAATCATACTATATTTTAAAAATCAGTACACGATGTAGTTCCCAGATCTACTTGGCTTAGGAAAGGTTTATTTGTGACATAGAGTTCATTTTAATGGCCTTCATTTCTTCAGAAACCCTGTATGAATGCCTATATATTGAAAGTGGAAAACCCAGATGAGCAGAGAAGAGTTTCAGATTATAAACTGATAGGCAGAAGCAAGTCATGTAGAAAGGTAGCCTAATCTAAAAGGTTAGAAAGATAAAGGCCTAGACCTGGATAAAGATAAGAAAGATAAAGGCATAGCTCACAGTGGAAGGTTACAAATTAAGGCAAAGTTAATAACTAGAAATTGTGAGCTGCTGTGATACAATGTGAGAGTCAAGTCACGGAACTGGAACTGGAGAAATTAGGCACCATAGGAGCAGAGGCACCAGGATGAAAGGTGCTGTAGAAGCCAAGAAGATGAACACAAAGAGGGAACCTGGACAAAGCCCTAGAAGTCTGGAGCATCATGGTCACTTTATTCATTTATAGATATCTGTGGGCTGTGTAGAGGGCTTTAGAATTATTTATTGCCTATAGAGACATAGTAGTAAAATTAGACATACTCAACAGGTGCACTCCGACAGCTTTCTTTTATCTGTGAGGAGTTCTTTATGAGGATTAGCATTACAGAAATATCACTACTGTAGCCAACATAAGAAAGTGCATTTGCTTAAATTATCTGTTATTTTCTCTCCATCACCAATATTTCTTTAAATAAAATTCTTTCCTGAGAGTTCTGAGGACATAACGTGATTGGTGCCCAGCAAGGTACTAGAGTGAGTCCGAAAGCTGCATACTGCACATTCTAACCTTCCACGGGGCAACTTTGCCTTGCAAGGATCAGAAGTGTCCTGAAGCAGGCTTAAGACTGACAAGGTTATCATCTCCATGACTGTTACCTGAACACACTCACATGACCTCTAATGAGTTTTGTTAAAATGACAAGTAACTGTCAGAGAGGAAGTTTGTGAATGAAGCAGTCCATAGGGTTAATTCAGTAGCATTCTTAAGGATGCTTAAGCAACAAGAGCAACAAAATCTGCAAGTTTTTCTTTGACTTTTCACGTAAATATAGATAATGCAAAACTGTTGTCATGGGAGATCACTGTGGACTGGTTTGAGTACATATTCCTCATAACACTTACTCTACACAGTTTTGAAAAGATTTCTATATTTGAAAGAGGCTCTGATGGGTCTCTTTTTCCTTACCTACAGGACAATAGTCACTTTTGACTAAAGGTTTTTTGGACAGAGAGATGATATTTTCTCAACTAGAAGGATTTTACCTAATGTACTGTTCATCTCTTTCAAATATGATACTCAAGTTGCATGATACAAATTTCTGTTCTTGAGAGTATATAATGAAAAGTAATAACCTGAGGAAGTCAAGTTCTAGTGCCTCCTCCACACTCTTCAAGGCTTTTTCCACGTCAAAACTAAAGGCTCATTTGTGAAGGCAAATTCCAAGGACTAAAGCATATTAAGCTAAAGAGATACCTATGGCTTTCTGAAGTTACCCAAATCACTCTGGAAATTAAGAAGGATACTCTTTGCATACCATCTCTTTCTTTATTATTTCCATATAAAGCTCTCTTCATAGTTATCCCTGAAGGGTAGAGATAGCGATCTTTTATACCTTGCACACCCACTCAGCTGGGATGGGCATATTCCAATTACATCTCTGGTTTTTAATCGCATCACTCCTCTTTTTAAGCTTCACCTCTAAGAAGATATGCCATTCTCTTTGTTCTTTTACAGGAGCCTTTTAGGTCTTTCGTGAGCCTACTCTCACTGTTTTTGAAGTGAACGTGCTGCTACCCCTTGTTTGGGAGGTTGCTTTGTAGTGACTTGTGCTTCTCTCAGAGCAGGTCCAGCAGGTGTGCTATCACCACAGGCTGACTTGTGTGCTCTTCCCTCTCGTTCACCTTGACACCTTCTTGCAATTTTGCGACATCTGTGTCTCTCTCTTTCCCTAAGAAACTGTAAGTTTACTGAGGCCAGAGATGGTCTCTTTTAACTGATATATTAACTATACCTAAAACATGGTAAAAGTTTGATAATTAAAGACCAAACCTTTACAATCCTTTAACTCTAGGTTTCATAAACTGCAGTTGATTTTTTAATGATCTTGGAGGCCTCTAACAAATACCTAATTGCTAATCCATAACTCATTTTCAGTAAATTGGTATAAAATAACCTCTGCCATTATGGTCATTATGCTTCACTCCATTACTCTAGCTAACCTTATTCATTAACAGTCTGGGACATCTTACCCAGCAAAGGGAGAGGAACTGTCTACTGAAATAGATGATGCTTACTATTATTTCCTGTAATCAGATATTCGGAGCCATTGCTTCTTTTCTCATTCTTTTAAAATATGTCTTTCCCCCCAATTTTCAGGTGATATAGAGATCCTAATAATCCCAGGACTGTGCACTACTACAGTGACAGTGGCCCTTTATGTAGCCCACCTGCTCTTTCTGTAAGAGCAGCTGTTTGGCCCATCACCTAGTGCAGTATGAGGGGTGTGAAGTGACACTGCTACCTTCTTCATGGAGCACAACTGGTTTGGTCACAAAAGATCTTGGTGGGATGAGATATTTGCTAGAAATGGGACTTACACTATTCCCTCATAGCAAAATTATGTAAGCCACTGCAAATAACATAGTCAAGTAGGCATCATATTTTGTATAAATTTATTAAGTACATTTTTGTATATGATAAACTTGGGACTATAATTATAAGAATTACCATTTAGGTAAGAAAAAAGATTTTTAACATCTGCTACCTGGTTCATAAACCGTATCTATTTTTTTTCACTTTAACTATAAAAAAATCTTAGAAATACATTTTAGACTTAAGTTTGTAGAAGAGTCTCAGCATAAAGACTCCATCCCACAACCTCATACAGCAGTTAAGGCTCTTCTCACCACAAATCTTTGTGGGTTTTCTTTCTTTCTTTCTTTTTTTTTTTTTTTTTTTTGTCTTTTTGAGACAGGATTTCACTATGCAATTTCAGCTAGCCTCGAACCTGCAACAGCCCTCCTGCCTCAGCCTCCTGAGTGCTGGGATTAGAGGTGTGAGCCACCATGCCCGGCTCACCACAACTCTTAACACAGCAGCATACTGTAAATGGTAGCACAGATATCAACTCAAATGCTTCACTATTGATTATGTGAAAGATGTTCCTTCTTCTGAGTTGTGAGAACAATAGCACTTCTGAAAAAATGTACTAAAGTAGACTTATGACATTCACATTGCCATCATTTAAAACATGAGTTAGTTATTGTACAGTAAAACTTTGGATTGCAAATAACTTGTATTGTGCATGTTCTGTCAGATGAGCAAAAATTTCTAATAAATTTTAACTTGATAAATGAGTGATTTCTTATAATAGATGAGTATGTTTTATAGTATGTAGTGCCATGTGATCACAATGTAGCCAATGATTCTTGACTTCCCTTCCCTTCCCTTCCCTTCCCTCGGACCCCGGGATTGTGGGTAATCATCTCTCAACAGCAGGAGGTTATCGAGGAGATCTTGTCTGCAGAAAAGCAAGAAAAAAAGGTAGAGAAATCCCTCACCTCAAATGAGATTAGGGAGATGTGTACAATGTGGGACACAGTGCAACGTTTTGCAGAAAATCACTCCCCCCATAGCAATGAATCTGTTTAATGCAAAATTCCCAAATGGAGGCAAAGCAATTGTCAATGAATAGTTTCCATGTTAAAGTTGCACAGAAGGAAAAAGATTCCACTGAGCCAATAGACAGCAGTGATTCCATTAGTGACAGTGAAAGTCGTCCTACACAATAACCCTCCTCTCTCTTGTCTCCCTCACAGCAGCCATGGAAGTTTTTAAAGGTAACTGTAGGTCAATTTGTTCATTTTTCTTTATATTTTTGTATTATAATCATTTTTACAAGAATATTTTTGGGTTGTTCAGACAAAGCACTTGTATCTAGACCATATAAAGAACTGAAAAAAGCCAGAACCCCCAAATTCAAATACCCAATCCAAAAATGAACATCTGAGATGAAAACACACTTCTCAGATGAAGAAGTACAGATAGCAAATACATATATGAAAAAATGTTCATCATTGGTCATTTGAGAGATGCAAATTAAAACAACACTGAGATTCCATTTCACCTCAGAAAGAACGGCTATCATCAAAAAATCAACCAATAAAATATGCTGGAGGGGCTGTGGGGAAAAAGGAACGCTTGTTCACTGTTGATGGGCATGTAGACTGGTGCAACCACTGTGGAAATTAGTAGGAAGACTCCTCCAAAAGCAAGGATTAGAGGTCCTTTCCGACCCAGCTATTCCCCATCAGAGTATCTGCCTGAAAGAATTAAAAACATCATACCACAGAAATATAGGCACACCCATGTTTAAAGCAGCATAATTTGTAACAGCTACATCTTGGAAACAACCCAAATGCCCATCAACTGAGGAATGGATAAATAAGATGATATATATCATATATATATACACACACACACACACATACACTAGTCATAAAGAAGGATAAGTTTTAGATATATCTAGATAAATGTGTACAACTTGAGGTCACACTCCTAAGTGAAATAAATCAGTCTTGCATGTGTAAATATCATATTACTGTATCTTCCTAGTGCAAGAGGCTGAAAAAGTAAATAAGAGCCAAAATATACAATAGATATTGGGAAAAGGGAAGAAACTGTTCAAAAGGAAAGAGAAACTGAGATGGGGGAAAGAAGAAAAGAAGAAAGAGAAAAGGAAAAAATGTATATGTAGGATAGTGAAAATAGCTGCACTCATGGTATGGTGAGGCAAGCAGGAAGAACACTCTCTCTAACATGTGGTTGTATTAGAACCTTACTAAACTTCAAAACCAAACTCATGTTTCAAAATTTTTGCTACCATCTTGGTTCCTAATTTCCTTTCAATCTAAAATTATTTGTACCATTCAAAACCCCTGCTATTTATTAATTTTTGCTTGCATTGTTAGTGATATTTTCTTTACTGCATGAAGAGTATTTTCATAAACTACGTGAAGACTGTTTTCCCAAGTTTAAAGGGCATGTTTAATATAATTGTGATATCCAGAGCTGGTGGGGAATTTAGATCTCAGCAAATCCTATCTTCACTTTATATAAATATGGAAATTAAATTACAGAGAAATCTGGTGCTTTCTAAGTGCTCAAATAAGTACTGATATTAAAATTATAAAAACATAATTTTATTTAAATGGCTACCTATATTCATTTTATCAACTTTGTGAAAAGCTAAGAAGTGCTCAAGAGTTATGTTATAATTAGACCAGCAACCCAGCTCAAGTCCAACAATCAGAAGAAGCAGGACTTGGAGCCTGCCTCCTGTGAACTGTTTTCTCAATGCTGTCTTTAGTTAATTCAGTAAGTGAAATTTGTCCTATGTTATCCAGTGTTGCACTAAAACAAACGGGAAATAGATTATTTCCTTATGCAAATAACAGCTATGTCCTTTTCAGATAATTACCAATAGTTAGTAAGTTTTCATGTTTATACTATGAAAGCGTTAAGTTGTAACACCAGTGTAGAATAATGAGAATTTAGCGGAATGTAGAAATTCCCTAGTGACGTCAGATCTTTGAGAAACAACAATAGAAGCATTTCCAGAATGCATGGAAGGAAACTGTATTTTATTTTGGTGACAAGGACATCTAAAATGCCCTGTGTGCTAGGTCTTAATAACTTTAGTTGATAATAATTTTATCATTTTATGACTATTAGGAAAAATAATAAAAATATTTTCTCTGAAGATAATGATTACATTTATAAGGATTTTGATTTTCATTAATGTAAAGGAACCTGCATTTTCACAGGACTTTTGTGTATATATTAAAACATAGTAGATTTCTGTGCATGTTTGTTTGTTTGTTTGTTTGTTTTTTGGTTTTTTTGTTTTTTTTTTTTTGGTTTTTGGTTTTTGGTATTTCTCCGGTACCAGGAACCGAACTCACGACCTTGCGCTTGCCAGGCAGGCGCTTTTGCCGCTGAGCTAAATCCCCAGCCCCGCATGTTTGTTTGGAAGGAAGGCTTGTTTTATCATGAGAGCTAAGAGTAGAGAGCACCCCAATAGGTGCCACAGAAGGAGATCCAAACACTCAGTTATCTGCTGTGTTTACATATCCATACTCAATAGCATACAAGGTGGGAGTTGCTCTGCTGGGCTTTGGGTCACTCTGCACTCTTACGATTTGTTCAAGTCAGGGGCATTAAATGATTTTTCAATTTGCCAGGTATACATTACTAGGAGGAGAAAGATTGTTTTAGATTTTTAAAAAGGCTGTTAAGAATATTTTAGTCCTCACAGCCAAACAAGGAATGTACATGATCATCCAAAATATAGACTCATTGTTAGGTGTAGGTAATTGTAGGTAAGTTGACAGAGATAGGAATTTCCTGAAAGTTCACAGAAGTACCCAGCCAGTCAAAGACTCAAATTTTCAGCCTACGTAGACAATCTTCAGTATCTTCACATCTTCATATTCCTGTTATATTATCATTCTCTTTGAAATTGTGTTGATCTAATGACTACCTTCTAATGTACAGAATGTTGCAGAATGTTGCTTAGGTTGGATTGACAAAATAGTCTGTCCAGTGGTGGTGAACCTACGGCATGTGTGCCTCAGCTGCTTGTTGTATCACTGAGAGCTCTAAATGTTTCACCATCAGGCTATGTCTAGTTATGATCTTTTTTTTTTTTATTTATTATTTTTTTTTTTTTGGTTTTTCTCCGGTACCGGGAACCGAACTCATGACCTGTGCTTGCCAGGCAGGCACTTTGCCGCTGAGCTAAATCCCCAGCCCCCTAGTTATGATCTTTTGACACAGTCTTGCATGAGATATTTACTTACTACATGGTAACTAAATTGATTATAAAAGTGACCTTAGGAATGTATACCATCAAGGACTAAGCTGAAAAGGCATAGAGCCTGCCATGTTTTATGAGTGGGCAGTAGAAGGTGACCTCTGATGAAGACAATTTATGGAGAAATCCTACAATCAGAATAAAGTCATGTTTCTCATTACAATGTAAGTTGGATTTAATATCCTGTGTATATACTGCTCCCATGATATCTTCTGCTGAAACACTGGACTGAATTTGTTTTATGCCTTGTTATTCAGTGAGTAGTTTGCCCAAGGAAGAAATAAGAAATACCATGCGAAGCCAGCACTAAATAAAAGCTACACACTTACCAGGAAATGTTTGGTAAGTAGGTAAAAGAGCATTGTTGGGACAGAAAACTTTTAAGCCCAGCAGGTTTGCAGTGTGGAAGTTGTATTCAGTGCACAGTAGTCCAACTGGGCAGGTTTCTCAAAGCAGGGTGAAATATCACTGTGGCATGGGTAGCGATTGGGCTATTACAATTGCTGGAATGTTTATTACTGTTCTGGGTTTTTAATCCCCTAAGTTGGCAGCACCATAGCCTGGTGTTGACACACAAGGTGTATGTACAAATAATTCTTGTCCAAAATGTTGATGTCTATCGTTTCAAAACTAGTATTATTGCTTTTTATTAGTTTTTAATTGATTTTCTTCTGTCTCGTTGTGGTTTTTGTTAAACATTAATGGAAACATGTCATCTGGCAGTCGTTTTTATCCTCTATGTTGTTCCCTTGCATGGGCCAGCCTGTATCTCTCCTTCCATAGTAGCAACTGAGTGGACAATTGGCCTGTTTTATTTGCTTTCTGGGTACTGGACAAAATACCCGATACCCACAAGTTAAATGAGAGAAGGTTTATTTTGGCTTATAGTTTGTAGAGAATTCAGTCCATAGTTGGCTGATTCCAAGGCAGAGCAGAATGGCAGAAGGATACGGCAGAGGAGCAACAATTCACGGCAGAGCAAGCAGGAAGCGTCCAGACTTTCTTCTTCTTGTGTTCATTCTTTCATCCAGGCTTCAAGCCTATTGTTTGGTACCACTCTTCCCTAAGGTTGATCTTCTTTTTTCAGTATGTCCATTATTCACACCCATAACCATGCTACATATACATTCACACCCATAACCAATGTACGGACTAATCCAGTATCACACACCCACGATCCATTCACTCCCAAAAGCCATGTGAGACTTTAGGGGGACATTTAGATATAAGCCATAATATGGACATTCCTCAAGACCAAAGATAGCTGGGAAGCCAATTTCATTAGTTAGAGCTTATTACTTACCTTGGCAAGATATGTTGTGTGTGTCATAATTACAGTACTGTCACTGTGATAATATTTTGGTCTATGACCAATATCAATAATACTAAGGAAAGAGGTGGTTGGGCATAGAGACTCCCAAAAATATTTGTTGAGTTAATATAAAAACAAATGAATGAGTACAAGATATACAATTCTTAGACTTCTTTTTAATTCTTTCTCTCTTTCTAAGGCATAGCAACTATAGATGAGGTCTTTTCAATCAGAGTAGAGTAGACATCACTTCAACTAGTATATTTTAAGGCTTTCTAAATATTTCTTTTTCCTGTATGGGGCATCAAATCCAAAACTTTCATGAAGAACTACATCTCTGGCCCCTTTGAAAATTTTTTTTAGAAATTTTGAAGCAGAGTCTTGTTAAATTTCCCAGACTGGTCTAAAATTTGGAATCCTCTTGCCTCAGCCTCTGAGAATTCTGGAATGTTAGGTCAATCTCAACTTTTAAGCATTTTTCATTAATAGTCAAGGTACCTACATTATTACTTGAAATGAATTCTAGGTTCTTTGTAGTAAATAATTTAACATTTTCCAAAATTAGATCTGGACTTTACCCTCATAACTAGTTATGAGGGTAAAGTCCAGGTCTAATGGGAGGAAATCTCTAGGCCAGGGGAATGTTATGCTTGGTTAGAGCATCTTCAGGTCAGCTGACAAGGTGAGGTAGGATGGGTGTTGACCAAACTGAAAAGACCAACAGTTTGATTTAGGATTAGGGTTTTAATTTTTTTTTTTTGTTTTTGTTTTTTCTCCGGTACCGGGAACTGAACTCACAACCTTGCGCTTGCCAGGCAGGCGCTTTTGCCGCTGAGCTAAATCCCCAGCCCCTGGTTTTAATTTAAATAGCAGGACTATCTTAGATCACATGAGAGCACCTTAGTGCTTACTTAAAGGAGCCACAATAGAAATTCTGAACATTGAGGCCAGGATGAGATTTCTTGGTTGGTAATCCATGCATATGGTCTCACAGGATGACAAGAAAGTGACACTGCCCTAAATGAAGATCTGTAGGAAAACCTGTGTTTTTACATTGTTGGCTTCTTCCCTATGTACTTCTCCCAGTGGTAGATTTTATGCTGTATCATTTCCCTGAAACAAAACATAACCACGAATATAAAGGCTATCACTGACTTCTCTGAGTGTCTCTAGTCACGTGTCATATATAAGGGGGTTTGGGGAACACCCTGCATTTGCAGGTGATATCAGAAGTGAGGCTGTTCTTGTGTGGACAGAGCTCCCTCTAACTCTACAGTTGGCTCAAACTCACCACAGGACTCTGCAAGACTCCTTATCATTGTGAATTAAAATACAGGTATTTAGGTGAAAATATTTCATTGGTGGAAACTTTGTATTGCCTTTCACACATGTTCTATGGATTTATTGATGCCAATTAATAGGAATGATAAATTTTATAACAACATTTAAGCTTATGGTGGCCTTCAGGCAAAAACAAACAACCTGAAAGACTTGTTTTACTCTGAGAGTTTATTGTTTAGTAGTGTGTAGCTACAGTAGTTGTCTCTTATTTATTTCAAAAGTGCTATCCTATTTTTATAGCTCATTATTTTTATCATTTCTGGGAAACTGGATTTTATTTTTAAACTGTCAAAGTATATATTCTATTTATTCAATCTGAATTTTTTTTTTCTTAGAGATCACCAGTGAGAGAAAATGATCTTTGGCTGTATATCTAAATGGGGCAATAAATGTAGTGCTGTGCTTGTTAACGTCACATGAACATAGTTCTTAAGCAAAGTTAGGTTATTTGCATTGTGACAGAAAACATTGGTAAATATTTCCTAATAAGAATAAGGGTTAAGAAGCATCTATTTTGTTCCTGAGGATAACAAGAGTCAAGAAACTATTATATCAGAAAAAAATGTTTAAACATGGATGCACATATATTGCTGTGGTATGATGTTTACAGTTCTTCTGGAAAAATATCCAGGAGGGGAATAGCTGGATTGAATGGGATCTCTAATCCTAGTTTACTGAGGACTCTCCACACTGATTTCCACAGTGGTTGCACCAGTATACACTCCCACCAGCAGTGGAGAAGAGTTCTTTTGTCCCACAGCCCTCCAGCATTTATTATGAGTTGATTTCTTGCTGACACCCATTCTTTCTGGGGAGAGAAGGAATCTTCAGTGTTGTTTTAACTTGCATTTCTTGAATGACTAATGATGCTGAACATTCTTTCATGTATTTATATGCCATTTGTATTTCTTCATGTGGGAAGTGTGTATTCATCTCAGATGCTCATTTTTATATTGGGTCTTTGAATTTTGGGGGCCTGATTGTTTTTATTTCTTTATATGTTCTAGAGAGCAGTTTTCGGTCTGCGGGTACAGCAGTGCAATTTGTAATACCTAAATCTTGGAAACAACCCAAATGTCCATCAACTGAGGAATGGATAAAAATGATGTGGTACTTTTATATATGGAGTACTACTCAGCTATACAGAAAGATGAACTAGAGGCTTTTATAGGTAAATAGATGCAACTAGAGACCATACTCATAAGTGAAACAAATCAGATTCACATGTGTAAACACCATATTTCCTCCATAGTATTGAACCTGAAACAGTAAATAAAATCTGAAAGGTGCAATAGATATTGTGAAAAGGAAAAGAAAGTGCTTAAATAGGAAGAAGCAATGGAGATGAAGGAGGGGATTGAAAAAAGAGTAGGAAGAGAAAAAATATGTATATGTATACACAAGATAGCTAGGATAACTGTACTACCAGTATCTGTTGGTTTATTGAATGGAACTGTTATTGTGTAATTGTTTGATCAAACTTACATGCCTATATCTGGTTATATGTGCAACCATTTTGAAGATCACATCATGTAATATAACAACCATTGTTAATATCCTATCACTTTGTTTTGAAATTCTGTATCATTTTATTGTTCTCTATGCTGTTTTGTCTATGTATTTGTTTTTGTTATTTTCTGATTTTTCTTTTCTCTTTAAAATGAAAAACAAAATTTATGTTCATAACAAGAATAGCTGGGATAGGTGCATTGCTGATGTCTGTGGTTTATTGAAAGGAACAGTCAACACTTAAAATTTTCTTTTTTCTTGACCAAATTTGCATGCTTGAATCTGGTGATCAGAACAACTGATCTGAAAACAATATGCAGTATAAGAACCATTGTTGAACTTCTACCATCTTGCACAGTGAAGCTCTGCATAATTTCCAATTTTCTTAATAATTGTTACTTTGATTGTTTGATCAATTTTATATTTTTATGTCTGCTGGACTGAGCAACTTTGTTGAAGATATCACTATGTAATATAGCAACCATTGCTAATTCCTGTCATTTTGTTTTGAAGTCATGTATTGTTTTTGTTGTTTTTGTGTTATTTTGATTTTGTCTTCATTTTTGTTTTGTTAGTTCTTTTCATCTTTAAAACTAAAAAAAGGAAAAATGTGTAAAGACACTTTAAGATTGCTGTACAAAATTTTGGTTTAAGATCATATTTTTTATTTCCTCAAAATGGCTATCAATATGAATTACCCCAGGAAAATACCACTTGTGTTTAATATCCAAGCCTGTGATCATGCGAAAGACCAAGCTAGAAGTCAGTCCACTCTATATTTTCTCTTTTTCAAAGACTCCTGAAAACCAGCTCAAAACTACCCTTGAGTTTTGTCTTGACTTCTACTCTTCCTATTTTCATACTTCCAATATAATTTACAGTTGACCTGGAATTACCAGAGCTGTTCTGAAGCTGACACTGGCTCACATTCATAACCATAATCTACAGTATGACAAGATTGGTAAGTTCAGACTGAACTGAACATTACTTTTTTCACAAGTGTCTTAGGAAGCTCTTCCACCTCACTGAAATCATTCTTCCCTTACTTCTTCATTGAGTTATAAGGACACCAGAACCCTCAGAAATCCCTCTCTTTGCTTGAGGTCTATCCATTCATAAAACATGAACTCTTGAATTATGGGAAGATTGAGATACATAGAATCTGCTGGCAAACTTTCACTCTGTAGTACTTCATAACTATATGAATGTTTTAAAAATATTAGTAGAGGTAAAAAATGTCATTTCTGGGAAACCCACTCAGGTTCCCTTCTGTCTCTCTCTAGGACAGAGGTTTCCTTTGCTCCAATAAATATATTCTGCTCTTAACCTCCATTGCTCCTAAAATTCATTCTTCAATTTTAGAGAACACAAACTCTTCTCAGATATCTAGCAGTTTGGGAGTTTCTTTCCCCTATTTCATTTGGAGGTCTTTCACTGAGATCATTGGATAGAGGTAAGAGTTTTCTTTTGTTTCATAGATTTTGTATTGGGACTCATTTAGGTAAAAAATTTTTATGCTTCAATTTTTGTTATGTCTTTGCTCATTGCTTATACTTTTCTCTTACATAGTTTTGTTAAAATGTGATAAATCTAAGTAAAAACATGGGAAGGTTATAAGGTTATGATGTATCTTTATTGGGAAATTTTTATTCCTGCTTTGTTCTTGTATATGTTGCATTTGAACTAGTTGCTAAATGTACTGGTATTCATTGCTTTATTTAGACAGTAGTGTTAGAGAGAGGAACATTAGAATACCCCCAAGTGGACTTCTGTAAAGTGGGTTTTTAAAAATTTAGCTAAGACTTAGAAAATATACATGTCTTTATAATAAAACACAAGACTCCTTCTACCATTTAAAAAAGCCATTAGGTTGGTGGCCATTCTTAAGACTTGGAGAATAGGTTTCCCTGGGACAGACTGGCTTTGATCCTCCTCTACACTCTAGAGGAAATGTCAAGCCTGTTCTGCTCAGTTTCCTTCCTCTGCAAAGGAGAATCTGCTGGCAAACGTACTGCTAATCTTTTCCTACCTCTTTGTACTTTCCTTTTTAAAGGCATGAAAATTAGGAGGAAAAGAACTCTAGACTGTTCCAATTAAGTGAAGCCCATAGAAAATGAGAATTTGCTAATGCTGAAGATAGGGAAGTCACCTTCTAGGAGGAATACATACCCCATCTCTGGGTCAGATGAGACATTGGAATTTTGTCTGTCCAGGAGAACACACATAAAAGCCATGTTCTGGCTTAGTTTTCTGGGCAGGAGGCTGAACCTGAGACACAGTGCAGAGAAACAACTTCTAGGTGATGCCAGAAGGAGTTATTTCAGAAAGCACCACACTTACAGGGCCAAAACATTTAGTGTAAGGGAGGATCTTCAACTTCTCTTCTCCTCCTAGGTCTGGTTATCATTTATTATATTGAAAAAATACTTTGATAATGTTTTAGACTGTAAAACTTTTACTGTAAACTTATAAAGTGCTAGGTAATCTTTTTCAGGCTTTTAACTATTCCTTATAGAACTTTGACAAACAGTTAAATGCTCTTAGAGCAGCTGCCACTCTTCAAAGCAGAGAAGACAGGATTCTCCAACATCTCTTTGGTGAATCCTCATTGAAGCCAATGGCTGATGGAATCCCCACTGAAGCCAGCGGTTGACCAGAGAGACAGCTGGATTCCTTTCTGGAGACTAATCCCTGATTGTGTGGGCCAAAAGAAACTGAGAACAACTTAGGGCTCATGTCCAGGGCTACTCTCTTGTGGATACTCAAAGGTTCCTCAGGGGACACTGGTTCCTGACCACAAAAAAATCTCCACTTATCTATCATACCTCTCTCTTTGTGCTAATAAACTAGAAATTCTTCCTAAACTTTACAGTAGAACCACTTAAACACCCTTCCCTTCAGAAATTAGGCTGAGGCAGCTTGAGACAATTTACATTTCACAGCAGTTAGCAGGGAATGAGTTACATTTGTGCCTTACATATGCTAACTAAGAGTAAGAAAGAGATTCTAGTCAGCCTTAACTAATGTGCCTTTTCCAACATGTAAAATGGGATTTCTAGATGATAAAGTTTAACCTGTGAACCTCAAAAATTTAAGTAAAACACGGCCTTGGCCTGCTGCTGGGAAAGGTTACCTTGGTGATTAGATGGATGACACAAGTGTCTTGGAGAATTCTTTGTGCCAAGGCCCAGAGCTAAATTCTTCAGGTCAATTATCCTGTCTATCTATCTCCACAGGTGATCTCTTTCCCAGCACAGCAGGAGAAGTGCTCCACTTCCAGCTCATCTTTTTATATCTGCCCTCTTTCAAAGAATAAAAAGAAATAGTTTATTAAAAAGTTATGCATCCTTTTCCAGATATTCCCGTGACCAGACCAACTGTAACTTTTACTTATAAATGTCCAATAGTAATAAGTGCACAGTTCACAAGCTTTCTGAGAGGATAAAATTGCATGCCAGTTGAAGGGTGGATAGGCTGGTCAGATTTTATCTTCTGCTCTCTCCAAATGGCATTTACCCGCTCTGGAGTGGAATCTATTTGAGAGATGCATCAATTAGAAATAAGGAGGTATAAACATCAATTAGAAATAAGGAGGGGACGCCCAAATTATTGCTTTTTGTATTTCAGACATGGGATATTCGCAGTTGAAGTGTCTTACTCCTCTAGAGTGCATCATTAAGCACTGGAAGATGTTTGACTCGTACACTTTAAAAAAGAGCTGTTTAATACTTTTCTTCATATGTGCATGGCCCACCTACCACCTAGAGCCAAAATGGAAAACAGAGGGAAATATTAAGTATGATTTTCTTTTACAACTAAAATTATACTGTACAAAGGATGGAAATGGTCAGAATTGTATTATGTTCAAACATTTCTTGCATTAAGAAATAATTTGTATTTATGCTCAAGGTATAATTATGATCCATATGAGACTAGCTTTGTTCATATGTCTCTATCTCTCATGACTTAAAGCAGATCAAGCTAGAGTAGAAAAATTTTCAAATGACCCTGATAAGTACATTGATGTCTTTAGAGGATTTACTAAGACCTATAAGCTGGGCTGGAAAGATGCAATGTTAATGTTAAATCCAACATTGACTTCTAATAAGAGACATGAAGCATTACAAGCTTTTATGACATTTGGGGGTGAATATCATATTGTTAATTTTAAATAACCATAAGTTAGACAGCCAGGGCAACAACCAGTTCCTTCTGGAGACCAAGCAGTCCCCACCAAAGACCCCTGTGGGCCTAACAACCAGTCAAAGAATTGGAGCAGGAATCATTTTCAGGTGTGTATTCATGAAGGTCTAACAAAGACAAAAGCCAAGGCTTCTAGTTATTTTAAATTTTCAGCTATTTATCAAGAAAATGAACATTTACCAGAGGCATTGGTAAAACATACTTCCCTAGCTTTTTATTCAATAGAAGGACAGATTTTGCTTAAAGACATTTTTATTACCCAGTCAGCCCCAAATATTAAAAAAGAGCTACAAAAGAAAGCTTTTGCTCCAGAGAGCTCACTTGATACTTTAGTAAAAACTGCCTCCTTAGTATTCTATAATCATGATCGGTAGAAAACCAGGGAAAGAAAACAAAGATATCAGAAGGTGGCTGTCATTGTTGTGGTCTCAAACAAAAAGACCCTAAATCTGATTCTTTGGGCTCCAAGAAGAACTCAATGACTACAGTCATCTACCACCACTGTCAAAATCCAGGCCATCTTAAGAGGGACCGCTCTAAGAAGCTCCTTGGGCCATGTCTTAACTGCAAAGGTGACCACTGGAAGCAAGGCTGCACTCTGAGGTGGAGGCCCCGGAGTTCAGACTCATTTTCCCAGGTGGTCCCCTGAGACTGAAGAGCCCTAGGACACTCTGCCTCCTCCCTCTGGCCAGACTGTCATCTTTGCCCATCGTCTCCATGGAGCAGCACTGAGTAATTGTGGTTAAAGGGAAAAAAACACAGCCTATTACTGGACACTGGCGCAAGTCTCTTTGTCCTTCTCCTTCCCTGACCTGACTGCCAGTCTTCATACCTCAATAAAAGCAGTCATTAGAAAAAAATATATCACTTAAGTGGTAACTGGGATAACTTTCTCTTCACCCACTCTTTTTAGTTTTGCCTAAAAGCCCAGCTCTCTTGTCCTGGAGAGATTTTATCCTGTCTAAATACTGTAATACATATTCATGTTGCCAACTAATCAAAACGATGCTAAAACTGGTTTTTACAAATGTAATACATATTGTTCATGTACGAAAGTTAAAGGGTTTTTTCATTGGTCAAAGTAAGCTGTTAATCTGGTTTTTTTAAGTCATCAAAAATTTAGAGATAGTTAAAGATACAGGGACTTATGACAAAATGTTATACTTCATCAGTAAAGGGGCCTAAGAGCCATTGGGTCACAATTGCTATCCTTTAAAAATAGTTTCTAAGCTTACTTGTCAGCTCTAATGTTCATGCTTTGATTGTACATGCTCTAATTTCTCAGAAAATTTGTTCTTGCCTGACCTCAGATAACTATACAGATAAAACCTATAGCAAATATGGTAGTTTACTTTTAGATTCTTTATACTGGGATATACCAGATCTTGTCTAGAGAGAGGATTATATGACACATATCAAGGCTTTAATTAACTATACTCAGTGGGCCTTAAATGACACTGCAGCTGGTCTCTCTCCTAAATAAAGAAATAAAATTAATAAAACAGACCATCCTCCAAAATTGGATGACATTAGATATTCTAACAGCAGCACAGGGTGATACTTGTAAAATTGTACAAACTGAATATTGTGTATACATTCCTGATCCTTCTGCTAATATCTCAATAGTTGTTCAAGATATTAAACAAATTAGTGATATGTCAGACTCAAACTCCCTAGAACTTACCCTGATCCTCTTTATGGAAAGGCATTACTGGCTCCTCTTGGTGGAAATCTTTGTTGACTGTACTCATAATTATTCTGTTGATCTTATTATTTGGCCCGTGCATAATTAATTGTCTTTTGTGGCTTTGTAACCTCCAGACTTGAAGCTATATGCCTACCCAAGATATAAAAGCCTGGTGTCTAGTAAGGGCCTTTAGATCCTCTGGAGAGTGTCTCTGACTGCTGATCAACAATTATGACATCCTTCAACCTGAAGAATTATGAGTGGTCCTCATCCATTATTTACTCATGGTAGTTCAGGTTATTTCTTCAGAGGAGGGAATGTTGTAGGCAGCTGAGGTATATGGAAATATTATAGGCAGTCAGACAGGGATTGGCGTTGGAAGGGACCAGTGCGTAAGACAAGATACCTTGCAGCTGTGGAGGAGACAGACACTTCCACTGTGGGCCAGATCTCAAGACAAAAGATAAAACAAATGCACCCACATACATCCCTAGGGATGGACCTCAAGGACTGATATTCTAGATAGGTATCAATCACCTTGAAAAAGCCAGGAAGAGTCACTAGCTCAACCCCCTACAGTAAAGGCCCCTGTTTTGTATTCATGTCTGCTAGCTACATGACTTGCTTTCCCATTTGATCACCACTTAATCAGTTTTACCTGAACAGTTGTACTCATAATCTTATTGGTTGACCATAGTTTTGTCCCACCTCGTACCCACCTTCAGTTTCCCATGTTTCCCACGTTGGACCTACCTCACCTCATTGTTTTGCTCTATAAAACTCCCTAGAAAAGGCAGGTTCATTGGTAACCCACTTGGGTCCCCTTCTGTCTCTCTCTCTGACAGAAGGTATTTTTCCCCTAATAAATATATTCTACTCTTTAGAAAAAAGTCAGTTTTAAGTGTCAAAAGGTAAATTACAACCTTATGGTCCATAATGTCAGTACAACCTTTGTTTACTCAGACCCAAGTTACCTAGAAAATGTCTTTGATGTCATTCAACAGGACTGGACTGTTAAGAGTTGAAATTTAAGGATTATGGGTATTAAATTATATCTTTGAATGAATCACATAAACATTCACTGGCAAGATTATCTTAAAAACCATTAATATTCTGTGACTGTCGATGTTTGTAATGAAGAATTCCACATCCTTTCCTCCATCTCTCCAAAATATCTATCTGGTTTAAGATAAACCTGTGTGCTTTCTCTCATCTCTTCTCTTCTCCTTTCCTCTCTCCTTGTCTCTCTTCCCCTTTCTCTCCATATTTTTTCACTCTCATAATGTTGCAAGTTTTCTTTTCGTGACTTTTCATTTGACTTTCCTTTAAAAGCTCTGTCTGTAGATGCTGTGCTGCCAGTGAAAGGTGCAGCTTTTGGACTATCAGCTCTAACAGCAGGAACTCCATGGTTCATGACCTTGTCCACATTACCTTAAAGAGGGGCTTAAACCTAGTAGGTGCTGAAGAAACACTTTCTAATGAGAAGAAAGGAAATAGGGAATGGAACAAGGGCAAATATATTGGAGGAAAGAAGAAATAGAGTTATGAATTACAAAAAATTCATGATCAGATGCCTTAAAATAGTTACGTATTTTCATAAGCTTGGCTCTACAGAACCCTTGGGACATAGCTTAAAATGGTCTCAGAAAAAGGAGATAGAAAGAGAAAACCGAAATTTTGCTTTCAATGGTAATAGAATTACATATGTATTACTAACTGTCTTCCCGGTTTGTGTTTGATTTAAAGATGAAAATGCTCTGCACATTTTTCCAGCTGTGTTCCTTCCATGGGCTGGGACCTGCAGCAGGGACCGCAGCTGCTCCCTCACAGGCAGCTTCATTTGCATCACTGAGAAGAGCAGCCTGGCACAGGAGTAAAACACGCTCCTTTCTACCAGGCCTTAACCAGAAGTAATTTTCACCTCAACTTTTCCTTTTCTAGTGGAAGGAGACAGTGAGGCAATTTAAAAAAGCACTTCCAATAATTCACTTTCTGTCATACAAATATTGTGAGATAACATGATTTCATTAAACATTTGAACACAATGACAATATTTTAATTATGTTATCTTTATTCTAATAACAGTTTTCATTAATCCTCCTTCCTCATCTTGAAATATAAATATTGTACCTTTAAAAGAGAATTTAGGTCAAGTATAAAAAATAGTGCATTGGTACTTTATATGTGTCTTCACTTATAGCTACAGAGAAAAATATTTACAAGTATCTACTACTAATTCATAATGTAGTGATTATATGTAATACAATATTAATACATGGTGTCCTTAAAAGGGAACAGGCATTCATATTATTGACAGAGCTTACATTTTGAAATGTTAGTTGAATATGTCTTTAAATTCAAAGCCATGTGTTAATAAATCTACTATATCAAAATATTAGTAAAATTTGTGTTTATAAAAAATGTAAGTCAAAAAAGGGTAAGTTTTTACTACAGAACAAATCTTTTTAGTCCTAAGTTATTTATATTCTGTGTTTCTAATGTAAAAGAAATTATGCAATATTTAGTCTTTTATGTTTTATTTATTCCACTTGGCATTATAGTCTCAAGATCGATGATAGCAAACAGGGAGATGGACTTCTAGAGAAGCAGAGGGAGTAGCGAAGAGAGAAGGTGAACAAGGATCAAGCTGTGCTGTGTATCTGTACCACTATCCAAAGATGGACATGTTTATTATGCATCACAAACATAAGCAAATATAAAAGGAAGATAAAAATTTTAAAAAGAAAAAAAATCTTTGAAAATAGTAAACTTTGAATTGAGTATTGAAGTTTAAAACAACACAAAGTTTTCTATTTTTATTTGCCCTTTCTTAGCTTAAAACCTCTGAGTTGATGCTTCCTTGGAAAGTTTAACATTTATTTGTTCTGTGTCGATTTTAATCATTTTTAAATGCTTCTCTCTCCACCTAGTGAAACTCAAGATGTGATATTTATAAAGATTAATAACACAAGGTTCATCTAAAAGTTTGAGAAATTCCCCTCATCTAAGACAATCTTGTCATGACACAAGATCATTAGCTCTTTATTCTCTTGCTCTAATTGTATTTATGTGCATGAAATTTTCTTTACATAATGGCTTTATAATTTTTCTGAGTTCCAGAAACTGAAATCATTCCTTTTTTCTTTTAAACCAAATCATTTACATGTGTTATTATACTCTAAGTAGAGGTGCAGGGCAGGATCAGTTACTTAATTTTTAAAGCCTGGCAAAAAAATGAAATGTAAGTCCCTTTGTTCATAAATATTGAATATTTCCAGACAGTGACAGTGGAGCACTAAATGAAGCACAGGCTCAGAGAGACCTTGCAGATCACCAACACCTGAAACTTCCCTAGCAGAGTGAAAGAAAGGGAAGCTAGCAGAGAGGCATGGCTGTGTCACGTAGTTCTTGCAGACTGCAAGAAGCGATCACATAACTGATGTAGCTACATGGATGGGTGTTATATTCACAAAGTACATTATGGAACGATGGAACATTAAATTGATTTATGAAATGTTATCTCAGTTTTCTACAAGAATTCCATAGTTGCCTGACAGTTGGCCAGTACATCCCAGCTACTTGGCAATTCAGGTTGAAATATTTTAGGAGAAGAGAAGGTAGTGTATCATTTCGAGAAAGAAGGGGAGAACATCTGAACTGAGTTTCAGGGCACAATTCCTTATAGAAGTGAATAAACAGATCTAATAACAGAAAGTAAAAAACAAGATAGTAAAATTAAGATTATTTTTAAAATACAAAACTCATCCCTGTGAATTCTTTGTACACACTTGTTTTGTACTAGGCACCATTCCATGTGTTTGGGTTCTATTGTGAACAAAAGCGATTCACCTTGGGTAACAGACAGGTAGTGAACAAATACATAAGAAAACCTGCTCTCCTGGTGGTGGGGATACTATGGAGAAGCGAAGTGTGGAACAAAGAAAAATAGCTCTGAAGCTGGCTTGTTAATTGCTCTTTCACTTAAGCATGAAGGAGGCCATCACGCATAGAGTTTGCTCAGCCAGAGCCCCAAACAAGAAAAGAGTAGTTGTGCACAAGCAAAACAAGTAGGATAGAAAGTTCAAAAGTTCTGAGGGAGGAGGGTTCCTGGCTTGCTGTAGAAGCAACTAAGAGGCTTCTCTAGCTAGAATATTAAGATCAACAGTGCTAACTGTGCTGGTGCCCCTGTAGTCCCAGCACTCTGGAGGCTGAGGCAGCATTGCAAGTTGAAGGTCATATTGGGTACTTGGCAATTTAGCAAGAGCTTGTCTCAAAATAAAAACAAAACAAAATAAAACAAAACAAAACAAAACAAAACCACCAAGAGCTGGGTATGTGTAGCTCCGTGTGAAGGCTCTGGGCTCAATCCTCAGTCCTAGGAGACTGTGTGCATGTAGGGGAGGGAGTTGGGAGACAAGATTAGAAAACTAATGGAGGCAAATAATTGATAACATTGCAGGCATTTGACACTTTTGCTTCTTCTGACAGTGAGAAGCAGAGAGAAATAACACAATTTAGGAGAGATTGTTCCACTTTTCATGTTCTTGAGTAGACGGTAGGAAGAGAGAGACAGGAGAAAACACAGTTAAGAGACCAGAATCAAGAAAAGGATTGGAGTCTTGAATTAGCGAATTAGTACTATAGGTATGCAGAACAATGCAGTGTCAGGCAAGAATTTTAAAGTAGCAAATTTTTTCATATGAGATGTTAAATAAAAAGAATCTAAGATGATTTTGAAATTTTTATCTGAGCAGGCAGTAGCGTATAGTTACCTTGAGGTCAGTTTAAATCAAATGTTCAGTTTAGGACTTTGAAAGTTTAGATTTAGAATAGGTATGTCAAGATTCAGGATAGGCATTTAAATACGTCAGGTGGGAATTCTGAGGACATGGTTGAGACTGGCATCATATATTTAAGATCATTAATACACTAGGGATGAATAAAAAATATGGTGAGTGCTTAAATTTTTGAAAACTTATTGCAGTAATACACATATTGTCAAGAAAAATGGGATAAGTGTGTTTGAAGTGACAAGTGTTGTGAATATTTTCAGGGGGATGAATGGCAATGTGTGTTTTACTGTAACGAAAATTTTAAACATTCACTGTATTTTCTGACCAACCTTCATCGATCAACTGTTCACAGCAATTTCTGTCAAGTAAAAGCATTATGGTTTGCTTTCACTCACTTTCTTCACCAGAGCTGGCACCATGCGACTTGTGGCTGTTCCCTGCAGTCAAAGTGATCATGAAAGATAGATGTTATGAACAGATTTAGGATTCATAGGCAACCACAAAAGCATAACTAAGGACACTTATGTAAGAGGACTTCTAGAACTGTTTGAGAATGTGGCAACCATCATGTGATGAGTACGCTTACAGTAAGGGGGAATATTTGGAAGGGATTTATGGCAATGGATCTTTAACTGCAGTGTTTCATTAGTACACATTTGCAGTACATAATGACTACCTTCTTCATTTGCAGTTGGTGCACATACTTAACAAATTTTTTTTTCTCTTTTTTGTTTTTTTTCTGGTACTGGGAATCGAACTCACGACCTCGTGCTTGCCGGGCAGGCACTGTGCCACTGAGCTAAACCCCCAGCCCCTAACAGATTTTAATTCTTTTATCATCTTCTTCGATTCTCATCTCTCCCACCTCTCTCCATCTCTTGGTCCCCTTCTCATAATAATTTTTTTAAACGTTAGCATTCACTGTATTTTTTAATCATACCTTGTACTTAAAGCTTGAGAATAAAGCCTTTCTGAGAATAAAGGAGGTAGAGAACATTCCCCTACTGAGATGTCACGGCGTTGACGGGGGGAAAGGCAGAGCTAGCTGAGGAAGGGAGACCACTGAGAGAGTAACTGGAGAGGGATATGGGTGCCAATTTAAAAAGGTCAGGGGTTGGAGTCTCTTTTCCTGCCTTCCTCCCTCTCACCCCTCCTTTGTTCTCCCTTCCTCCTCCTTTCTTTCCCTCTTTCTTTGCTTCTTTCCTTCCATTTTTTCAGTAAATATTTATTGAGTGAACACTTTGCTAAAGAACAATTATTAAGCACAATAACTAGTATATGCACTTAGAGAAGGTGGATCAAATAATGTCAATGTCATTTTAGTCAGTTTTCTGCTTCACAGTGATAAAATAGAGCCTTGTTTGTATCCCTTCATCTTTCTCCTTGTTGTACTGAAATGTAGGGTAGTTCATCTCTTCTGACAAACAAATTACTATAGGTGAATGTAATCCTTATACTTTTAGTGTGATTTAGTGTGGTAGGAGATAAATGGGAAGCTGGCTTTAGGAAAAGGAGAAGGAACTAATGAAGCCTAGAGTATTCTAAAAGTTTTAACTTACGTACAACAGTATGTGAAAATATTGTGTTCAGTTCGTTAAATTTGACAATTGTACCTGCCAGTAGATGCAATAAACGGATCAAATTATAAAACTAATATAACTTTAAAGTAATCCAAAAAGTAACACACAGGAGCTTTTGCAACATTTAAAACTTATCCTTCTGAACATTTCCGCGCTTCGTAATAAACTGTGAGGAATTTTTACCGGCAATAAATCAATTATACACACAAATTCTTTTAACTAGAAGGGAATTTTAAATTCCAACAAATTTATAAATAGGTAATAAAATTATTTTTAAGTTCTCATAATAAATTCTATAATTTAAGTATGAAATTTATGCACCAGGGATACATCCTTAAGACTTGTTCTGATCAAAATCATTCCCTGACATTAAAATCCCATAAATCTATTACATACTCAGAAACACAAATTGCTCTGCACTTGTCTCCTAGAAAGATTTGTCTTATCTGTTTGTACTTAGTTTGCATAATACATTTTGCAGTCTCATTAAGGAAAGCTTAGAGAACTAACATCATCTTAGTAGGGCTTGAAATTATGACATTTATATAAAGACATGGCAGATTTTGAATTAATGAGGCATAGAATATAATTTGGAATCTTGCTTCTTACTTTGTTTTGTACCTAAAGATGGCATAAAGTAAGGGGTTTCATTGAAATGATTTTTAAATTGTTTTTGAAGTTTTTATTTTTCTCTTCTAGAAAATCAACTAAGTAGAAGAAACATCAACACCTAATTTAACGCTTTTCATCATTTTATTTTCTTTAGTTACTGACATAAAGTTTTATATTGGTGAAGCTTGCTTTTTTTTTTTTTTTGGTTTTTCTCTGGCACCGGGAACCGAACTCAAGACCTTGCGCTTGCCAGGCAGGTGCTTTTGCCGCTGAGCTAAATCCCCAGCCCCTGGTGAAGCTTTCTGACTGCTGCAGTAGCACAGCTATAGGTACTCTATTATAACTTTCTTTAGAATAATGTACAAAATATTTCAGTTTTTCAAAATGTTCCTTATTTTTTCATATCCAAGAAGACAAAATATCATACTCTCAAAATATACTATCCGTAAAAGTAATAGAGTTTAAGATACTTCAGGTTATTGGAGGGAAGATCGTTGTCTCATTGTCTCAATCTCTCCACAAGGCTTATTACTCTTTTCAAGACTCTGAGATACCAACTAGATTACAGTTCATTTTGGATATTGTTTATTTGTCTTTAAAATATCACAGATTTTAGATTATTTGACAGAAAAAAGCCACCATATTACCTCTTGTATGGATCAATAGCATATTGCTCTATTAACAGCAATGTGAAATTAATCAGAGTGGTGGACATTAGCTATTTCGACCCCATATGGGTGCTCTCCAAAGACAATACAACACAACACATACGGAGACACTGACACTCACACCCACACATCCTATGGGGGCCATACAATTTAGTCTCTTTACTGAAAGTTTTTAAAATAATGGCACTGATTTATTATTGATGCATAGTGTCCTCATACTATGTTGGCCTTTGTATATGATTGTCGTTTGGAGATGAACATTAATAAATTTTAAGAAAGTGAAACTTCCAATTAAAAACAACGCATTAAAAAAGTTTAAAGGATCATAAGTGAAATAGTTGTGGAATATGCAATAGGCAAAAAATTCATTGCTATACAAATAGCTTTTAAAGTTAGTAAATAAAAATTGAATAAGAGAAGAAAAATGAATGTAATATTTAGTTTAGCAGCTTATAAGAATAAATCAGTAGATAATACTCATAATTTAAGAAAGGAAAATTAAAGTTTCTTTAAATATTTTATCCAACACGTTGGCAAAAGGTAAATTTAGGCATGCACTTGCAAAATCACTTTGGATGCAAATATTTTAGAAAATAATTCCACAATTATTTTCAATATATAAAAAGTAGGACAAACTAGGAATTTCTTAATTAAAAATGTATCCCTGGAAAATACTGCCAAGATTTATGATAGAACACATTTATTGGAATATTGATAACAACAAGCTTTTAAAGTAATTAAAAATATATGTGTACTCATAGCTGACTGGTAGACTAATACTGGTATATCTATACAATAGAAAAAAATGTATAGAATGAGAAGCATCTATATATTTATTTTTTTTTCATATAATGGACTTTTATTTGTATATAACCTACTTACATCCTCCCATAAACTGTACTTCAAATCATTTCTAAATTCTGTGTGAATGGTTGCTACACTGTATGTTTAGGGAATCATAATAATAAAAAAAGCTTGTATATCTTCAGTACAGACTGTAATTTTAAGAAATCTTTTCAATTTGGCCTGGTGGCACACATCTGTGATCCAAGTACTCGGGAGGCTGAGGCAGGAGTATCACCATGAGTTTGAAGCCAGCCAGGGATACCTAGCGACCCCACGGCCAGCCTGAACCACATACTGACACTCTGCCCCAATAAATCAAAAGTAAATAATATTTTCAAACTATAGTTGGTTGAATTTTCAGATGTAGGACCCAAAGCAAAGGAGGGCACTGTAATTTACCTATTGTTTATTTTGTGTCTTTCCTTGTGTCGGTTTTGTTCATAGCTGTATTCCTAGTGCCTAAAACAACACCTGATAGCACAGTTGGTACTCAGTAAACATATGTGAAAGTAAAGGACAGCCTTATGAAAAGTAGATATTTTTGTCCTTGTGCCTACTTTGCAGCTGGGAAAATTGAGGCACAAAGGTATTGTCACTTCTCCAAAGTCAAACAGGCCACACAGATGCTGAACTTCAGATTTAAAGTCAGATATCTGCCTCTAGCACCCACCATAATAAACTACTTTTCCTTTGTTGGTTTTTTGCTTGAATTTTAATGGTAGTGGGGACTGACCTCAGGGCTTTCAAACTGAGCTATACCCCCAGCCCTTTTAATTTTCTAAAATGAGATCTCACTAATTTGCTAAATTGCACAGGAGGGGCTTAAACTTACTTACTTTTTTGTTTTTTTGTCTTTCTGAGACAGGGTCTAACTATGCAGTTCAGAATGGCTCTGAACTCAGTCTGTAGCCTGGGCTGCTCTTGAACCCACAAAGCTCCTCCTACCTCAGCCTCTTGAAGGAGCATCTATTTAAATTGATATTAAAGAAAATTTTAAAGTAATCTTTTGGCATACTAAAGAGAAATATCTGACCCCATCTTTATGTACATTCATATACATTCTATATACCTTCAAAATATATGTAAATTTTTATACACATCTATAAGCATATATCCAATTAAATTACACTCGATGGCATGCATAAATATAAATATATACAGAAAATTAGGAAAAGATACTGCAAAGTGAGGACGGTACTGATACAGTAGAAAAACTTTATACTACTTCAAAACATTTCAGTACAGATCCTGCAATGCTACTTCCTAACATACTCTGTTTTTGCAAAATACTCCAAAACTTCTTCCTGAGATAGTTAATTCCAGTGTTGTGAAATGAATGAAACTATAACTTGCATTTTTTGGTTTAGTGATGCACATTTAGGACAAAGTAGCCTAGACAGTCCCCTTTTTGAGCGGGCCCTTTATTTTTCACTCCAAAGTTTTGATTAGAGTTGGAGTCTTCACTTTTCCTTCCCCTGGAATTCTTACAAATACTCTCCTGCAAGTTGCTAGGATTTTTAGCTTTCCCTTAATGTTGCACCACTGTGATATCATAACTGCTGGACGCAATAGACGGAAACAAAGAAGAGTAAGAAAGGCAGGAGTTTAATCCGCCCAAAAAAGGGGATTGGGGTCCCTCAAATTACTTTCTCTTTAAACTTGTGAGAGATTAGATTTTGGCTAGTCCATTTCCAGTGCCCATCGCTAAGTCCCAGTGAGTTGTACTGTGCACATCCTGGCCAGCTCCAAGCTTCATGAATTACTCTTACAGTGGAATTGATGGGGTGGGGGGTAAACCAAAGCTCACTTTTCACTAGGGAGAGCTGGTGGTGGATGAATAGTGACTCACAATGAGTAACAGTTCCATTTTAATCCACGGTGTCTACATTTTCCCTCACACACACAGAGCCACACTGCTGATATGAACCAGTTTCGTTTCTCTATTTCTACTGAGGTGAGCACTACTGAGCAAAGCATAGCTTCAGTGAGAGCTAACTGTGAACCTGCACGAAAGCACCATCTCCCACAGACAGCTGGCCGTGTCCCAGGCAACTGAAATGTTCCCGTAAACTTTGTCTTTGTCCTTTGCAATCTCAGAATTAACACAAAACAGATATTCTCAATAAACCTCAGTACACTCTTTTTGTGCAGTCTGTAACATTTCATAAGCTAATAATTATTTCTGCCTCACTTTCTTCAAGAAACAGAATTTATCCTGAGCAGTGAAAAGCTAATAAAAATCAGTGTTATTACCTGTTATATAATTATAGTATAACAAAAAGTTTAATCCCATGCAATTTATACAACCTATGAACTAACTTAAAATTAAGGACATGTTCTAAAAAATTCTTAAGGAGTTGAAATTTTCAAAAGCCTACTGCCTCATATTTTGGGTACATATGGTAAGTGTGATTTCCTAATAGATTCTTGATTTTTGACCTTAAAATTTCAAGATATCAGTAAATATTGTATTTATCTTGTCAATAAATGGAGTTAGTAGCATGGACTCCTAAGCAGAAAGCAAGAAAAAAATAGACCCATCTCAGTTGGTGCTTACTATGGACATACACAAATCCTAAGACATGTGCATTACACTACAGCGTGTATCCGGGAATTCCAAGTGCTATTCATTTTGAAATAGCCTTTTATTTTGCTAGAATGTTTTTCTTTACTGAGAGAGAGCCCTTGTGATGTAGGTTTTTGACTCCTTTCTCTCTAAAAGTATCATGAGTTACCCTGAGGCTTTAAGTGAAAAGGGCCTTTCTAATTGTGTGTCTTGAAATGCTCTTGGTTAGAACTCCCTTGGGAAAGTATATACTGTGAAAACCTCTAGCAGGCAGAAGCCATGGGAAAAATCAAGCTGAAATAGAAACACTACTGGAGTAAAGGATTGGTTTTATGGTTGACTAAAATTTCAGTGTTCTGCTTTTTCAATTATGTTTTACTTTTAAGAAGGAAAGGAAAGGTTAAGTACTCGTTATTTTCATTAACTAAGATGAGAGATCTCAAAAGGGAACAATGATTTTGCTGCATATTAATCAAAGAAAACAAACATATCACTGGAGAAAAAAGATTCCTAACATAATAAAGATCATCAGTTTTTATTCTTTATATTGAAAGCAGGGTAATCATTAGAATTCTGTAGCCAGTTAAACAAATACGTGAAGTTTTCATTTTTAAGATTATTTTCCTTTTCATGTAATTAGTGAAAACTAGATTTTCTGGCCTTGAGGAAAGTAGCAGAGAGAAGAAAAGAAATAGTTACAGCTGATTAATATTTCTCTTCACAACTTTTCTTGAATATAGCAGCATCAAAAGTTTTCTTATACTCTACTAAATTTCAAAATTAAATATGATACAGTGAAAATAAAGTATTTTTAAAATTACTATTTTAACTACATACAGCAAAAAAGTGAAAACTATATTTTATTTTCTTATAGGAAAAGTAACTCATTTAACTATAGTAGTTAACTATTTTAATGATAAAATTAAATTGAGTAATTGATACAATATGTATTCTAAGTTTGCCCAAATCTTTAAAGATCCCCCTGGGAAGCAAAATATTACATTTGAAGTATAATTTTAAAAGGATCTGAGGTGTTTATGGGGATTAAAGGATTTTTGCCAGGATTTCCAAATTTAGTAATTTTTTTTTTTTTTTTTTTTTTTTTGTTTTTCTCCGGTACCGGGAACTGAACTCACGACCTTGTGCTTGCCAGGCAGGCGCTTTGTCGCTGAGCTAAATCCCCAGCCCCGAAATTTAGTAATTTTTAATGTTCATTGTTTATCCCTATAATTATGCATTTCCAGTAAGAGCCTCCTCAATACGATTTTATCTTTTCTGTGAAAATACCCCCAAAAGTGAAAAGAAAAAAAAAAAAAACAAAACTATTGCAGAAGAGGAGAAGCTACTCATAGAGGGCAAGTTTTAAAGAAATAGTCTAAATTTCAAACCTAATAGTATGAAAACTTATCCTAAAAACAAATGTGCTATATAAAAGACTAAAGCAGTTTAATTTTAATGATACAGTTAACTTGGTATCTAGTGTAGTTTGCAATTGTTGTCCTCCCTCTTCTGAAGTCTCTTCTCTTTCTGCTGTGTCTAGGCTTCTGTCTTCTGTTTGGGTTCTCATTTCTCCTGTTTTTCATTTGCGTCTCCCTTCAAGTTTTGCCTGTTTTTCCTCTTCACTCACCCCTCCATTTCACCAGGTTTGAAGATAGTGGCAGCACTTATATAACCTCTAGAGGGGCAGTGCACAGGTATAGATAAATATATGGCTTCTAAAAGCCAAGTTGGAATATTCCTGTGCCAGCATCACCATTGGAGGGCATTTTATACCTCAGTGCCCTCTCAGTGACAGTAGCTTCCTCAGTGGCTGTTACAAACATTGGATGACTTCACACAGAGCAGTAACAGTAGCACACAGGGAGCTGGAAGCACCCAGAAGTGTTGCTGATAGGTGTCTTTCTCCATTTTCAATACTTTTCCTTCAAAATTTGCTATGACTTCTCCTGTATCATTTATCTTCTTTATTCTAATAGCTTCTCTGGATTTTAGTCACCTGTCTCTTCTTTATGGTGGGCACTCACAGAGTTTGTTCTTATTGTAGGCAACTGAGTTAGACAAATTTTTTTTTTTTTTTTTTTTTTTTTTTGGTGCTAGGAATCAAACTCAGAACCTTGCACTTGTCAGGCAGGCACTGTGCCTCTGAGCTATATCCCCGGGCCTAGATAAAAATATTATTGTAGACAAATAAGGCTGGGTACTCAAAGGAGCCAGTGTGGAAGACAAGATACCTTGCAACTGTGGGAGAGACAGGCACCTCCACTGTGGACCTGACCTCAAGACAGAAGATTAAACAAAGGCACCCACATGCCTCCCTAGGGATGCACATCAGGGATTGATAGTCTAAATAGGTATCAATCACCTTGAAAAAGCCAGAAAGAGTCACTAGTCCAATCCCCTACAGAAGAAGCCCCTGTTCTGTATTCATGTTCCCTTGCAATGTGACTCACTTCCCAATTTGATCCTGATTTAATGAATTTTATCTGAGAATTATGCTTGTGATCTTATTAGTTGACCATAATTTTGCCCCACTCTTTTGAGCATCTCTTGAGGTTTTCACCTCTTCCCCATCCCTCGACCACTGTCTAAGCAGATCATTCATTATCTTGTTTTCCAGTGAGATGAGTCTAGGGTGGTAATTACCATCTTCATTGTTAAACAGAGATGGGTTAGTTTCATGGTACCCTATTTAATTAGCTATGTGTCCTTAAGCAACTTACAATTCTTTTCCTATAGACAAATAAGTGAAGATAATGTTGTTGACACTATTTGTGCATGTGAGTATACTTAAGTTTCCCAGTTCATATTATCATGTTCAAATTTTATATAATGCATTAATCAATTTTTTTAAAAATGTTTTTGTCCACAGAATTTCCCAGTTGCATATGACCACTGTTTCTTTATGAAGACCTCATTAATCCAATAATGGCCACTATAAAACTCCTTCTTGTCTCATAACATGGCCTTTGTATCACCATAAGAACAGTGTCTCAAGTGAGTACAGATGAAATTTCCTATGGGGCCTTTATACTGTAGTCTCAATGTTTTTTGGTTTTTTTTTTTTTGTTTTGTTTTTCTCCGGTACCGGGAACCGAACTCACGACCTTGCGCTTGCCAGGCAGGCGCTTTTGCCGCTGAGCTAAATCCCCAGCCCCTGTAGTCTCAATGTAATACTTCTTTGTATGTCGGTCTCAATCTTCCACCTTGGTCCTTTAAATTCTAGCTCTAGATCTTGCAAACTATTTGCTGTTTCTTTCAAATAACTATTTTTGTACTATTATTTCTGCACCTCCCAAGGCTTAGAACGCCCAATTCTCTCTGAGGTATAGGCTGAACATTGGTTTTGTGCTAAAATTCATATATTGAAAACCTAACCAGAGTGATGGTATTTATTAAGTCCTAGGAAGTGGAGCCTCCAGAAGATGATAAGTGCCCTTATCAAAGAGAATAGAAGCCAGGCATGCTGGTCCCTTTCTGTCATCTCAGTGTTCTGGGAGGATCATAAATTTAAACCCATCCTAAGCAATTTATAGACTGAGATACTGCGTCGAAATAAAAACAATGAAAAAGGGCTGGAGATACAGCTTAGTGTGAAGGTCTTGGGTTCAATTCCCCAGCACTGCAAAAATGCTGGAGGGAGCTCAGGCTCCCTTTTCACACAGGGAAGGCACATTAAGATGTCTCCTTCTATGAATCAGTATCTGGGCCTTCCTTAGATGTCAAATCTCTGGAACTGTAATTACAGTTCCAGAGCTGTAAGAAGCACATTTCTAGTATTTATAAGATGCTGTATGGTAGCAGCAAAGATCCACTATGACCTTGGCCTACAGAGAACTCCGATCTCTATGGTTTTAAATTTGTACATAAATAGAATTAATTTGACCCCCTTCTCTCTAAAAGTGCTCAAAGATTGTACTTATGTACATTCTAGTAATGCATACATTGTTTTATACATTGACTTCTTTGCTCATCATGAATTTGATCTTCTAGAGATACACATAAATATTTGGCAATATTTTATTCCTTTTATGAAGTCTCTCCCTTCCACTTCTCCCTTCAAGACCCACAATATGCTTTCTAAAACTGTGACTCACGAGTATTTCTCAAGCAGCACTCATTAAAACAAAAGGTCATGTGTTGCTTACCCCACATTTAAAAGTACTGAAAGTGGAAGAGTTTAACAATTTGTGATTAAGAAATCATCAAATTTCCTAGTAAGTCATGTCAATGAAGATTTGCATAGGGAACATATATTGAAGGAGCAGTGACAGTATGAGAAGTGATAGGAGAGGTACTGCAATACAGGCATACATTATAGAAATTTAGACACTGACTGAGAATAAGCAAAAACTTCTAGTACACAGATAGACTCTTTAATATGTGACCCTCATAAAATATGTACATCCACATGGTAAGTCAAACTCTTAACACTTTTAAAGCACCCTTGCTAAGAAGCAACATATGGAGATTGTATGTTGACTTATTCTAAATCTTTTAACTCACTGAAAAGTTCAGTGAGTGGAATATCAACTAAATATAAAGCCATCCTGTGTTTATATAGTATTGCACAGAGTGTAAATAAACATAAAGTTATCCATAATAAATGCAGATTTTTAAAAATCAGCTAACAATAGAAGACTACAGTCTCTTCTCATAATCATTCCTTTCATCTCTCTATACCATCTGCCTACTTTTCAGAATCCTTCCTTTTATATTACTTTCCTCTACCACTGCTTAAAGGACATCTGATCTCAGACTGGGTTTAAACAAGGTTCAAGGTGGTTTACAGTTGTCTCTCTCATACAAAGAGTAATCATCCTTTGAATCCTACCAGGTAAGCAATTATATACAAGATTTTCCATTTGAATTTCAGCAGTCAAAATGTTAAATATTAAAGTTGATTTCTTCTACATCTTTTGTAATATTTAGATTTTAGATATATATTCATCTATAAAATCATGTATCTGCCTCAGTTACAGCTCTCATCTCTACAGGTAAACTTTTTATTTCTTTATAACAAGATTAATTTTGATCAGGTTTTCCATAATCAAAGTACCCAACTGTTTAAAAGCAGTTTCAACTTGTTTTTATGTTTCACAATAGATATTTTAAAAGTACGGGTGTTTTTTTTTTTTTGCTATCATCCCATTCTTTCCTCTTTTCATTAATACATCACCTTTTGTGCAAAGATCCAAGTCATTTTGCTTTTTTAATTAATATTGGTAGACAGTTCTGAAGTCCAGCCCTGATTAGTACCAGTCCTTAATCATGAAAAGGAAATACGCTAGCACCATGTATAGAATGCACTGCAGATTTGAATTAGAATGTCCTGCCCTAAAAGACTAGTAGCAATGTTTCCAATGTTTTTGTTAATTTAACTTTTGTGTGGATAATCAAAATATAAATAAAGAGATCTTCTTTGTTCTCCAAATGAAGAATATGGAAGTGATGCTAAGAAATGTGTATATCTGTGTGTGTGAGCCTAAGTCTATAATTTTGACTAAAAACAATTCTCTGTCTTGGTTGGGAGGAGAGACAAAAGGAATGGAGAGATGAAAAGGAAATGCAAACTAAGTGGCTTTCCACGGATTTTCCTTCATCTAGAAAGGATGGAGTGAAGTGTAATGATAAAAGCTGCACTCGAGAATTATTACTCCCAAATCTCTTTTTATCTCAAGCACACTTTCATGTGCAGCTCTGCTTTTTTTCAGCAAAGTAATTCAACATGGAAAAATTGTGGGGTTCATGAGGTTTTCTGTGTCAGCCATGCTGCCTATGGCTCAGATGTCATTTAAGGATGCAGTGTGGAGGGAAGCTACTTTAGTACCATTCATAGTCTGCAGGAAGCATCAACTGATGCAGTCAAATTGAAGGTAGGAGTGGACTTGGTTTGGAAATCAAAATGACAACACAAGTGAGAATTCCAATGTTGTTCTTCCTATTGTATAAAAATATACATGTGACTACAGAAGCACCTCAATTTCAAGAAAAAAAAATACCACTTCTGAGTTCTGAAGTTCCTTTTTTGTCCCATTTTCTATTTTAAAAATATTTATATTAGTACTAGTTTGCAGTGCATAGTTATTACAGTTGTCATGGGGATTGGAACATGTGTAACACATCCTGATTCTTTTTCATTCCCTTCCCTTCCCCTCTGTCCTGACTCCTTCCATCTCTTCTTGGTCTCCTTTCCTCTTGAAAACAACTACCTCCCTATCATCTATATTTTATTTTGCTCTTTCTTTATACTTTGGGTTTCTCATGAAAGAACAACCACGTGGTACTTAAATTTATGTGTCTGATTTACTTTACTTACCATTATTTTCTTTAGGTTTTTTGACACAGGACATCACTTTGTAGTTCAGGATGGTCTTGAAGTGACTATATAGCCCAGGCTTGTCTCAGACTCAAGGTAATCCTTCCACCTCAGCCTCCTGAGTGCTGGGATTGCATGCATGGGCCACCATGTCTAGCACTTAACATTTTCTTGTTTGGAACATAATACATCCCGGTGCGCTCTTTGTGACACTTAAAAAATTGCCAGTGTAAAATACATTAGTACTTCCTTGTCTACAGGGGGCATGTTACAAGGTGCCAGGGGGTTCTGGAAATAGTAAATAGCAAGAAACCCTTTAAATATTGTTTTTTTTCCCTATACATACATTCCTATGATACAGTTTAGCTTTTAACTTTGGCCCATTGAAAGACTAACACCAATATCTACTCATGAAGAACAATTTTAACTGTAATAAAAGTTATTTTTGAATGTAGTATCAGCCTCTCTTGAGATCTCTAGCTGCAATGGTAATCATCCTTCTTCTTGTAAAGTGCTGACATGACACAATGCTTAGAGGATAAGATGAAGTAAGGTGAGTGACAGGGGCACAGCATGCAGTCCTTGACAGTTGCCCCGATATCAGACAGCGACTAAGTGACTCATGTGTGTGTAGCTTACACTGGACAAAATGATGTTTAAGATTCCAGGTGGGATGAGGCAAGACGAGGAGACTTTGCCCTGTAACTCAGAGTGCGGGGCCATTTAAAACTTATCAACTTTTTTTAACCTGAAATTTTCCATTTAATATTTTTGGACACAGTTGATTCTATCTATTGAGACCTCTGAATACAAATCCATGGGTAAGGCCACTGCTAGGCACATGATAATAAACTTAATTCTGTAACACTATAGAGAGTTGGCTTTCTGTGTGCACTTGTTCTAAATCCGCGATTCAACAGTGGACTAAAAACATCTGAAAAAAGTTGCATAGGTGTTGAATATATATAGATGTTTTGATCACTATCTCCTATATATAAGACAACTACTTGCATAACTTTTATGTAGTATTAAATGCAAGATGATGATTTAAAGTGGAGTCTTCCTTGCTATCTGTAGGTATTGGTTCTAGGTGCCCACCTCAACCCCCAATGAGACGAACACTCACAAATGACCAAGTCCCTTATATAAAATAGCAATAAATATGCATGCAAGCTATGTACACCTGCCCATTTAAATCATAAAACTTCTTCTCCGCTCCCCTCTTGTCCTTCCTTCTTCCTGTCATCATCTGGCTTTTCCTGAGTAGCATCCTTTTGTAACAAAGCCTTCATCTAGCAAGAAAACAAGTTCCTGAAGATCTACACATCATCCTAGCCAATGATCAAACCCCAAGTAGGGGTCACGGGAACCTACAAGTGACAGGTGACTGGTCAGAAGAACAGATGGCAGTCTGGACTTGGTGTGGTGTCAGAAGTGGAGGTGTTCTAATGGATCTGTGCCCTTGGCAAGTGGGGTCTGTGCTAACTCTAGACACACTGCCTCAGAAACTGAGTTAAATTATAGGACCTCAAGTCAGTGTCTGCTGACAGCTGGAGAACAGCTTAGTGTGGGAAAAGCTCTTATACATGCCGGCACAGATTGGTCAGAAGTATTGTGAGCGCAGAGAAGGAAAGTGCTTTTGCTTCATTCAGTCAGATATATTAAAATATATATATATATACAATATACTAATATTGATGAAACTTTAAACATGAACAAAGATCAAGAATAGTGTATATATTTGTGTGTGGATGTTGACATATATTCATATACAAATACATATCCACACATCTGTACATGTATATGTAGATACATTCTTTTCAATGAAAAATATTTGTGGATAGGATTGATAAAAATATTAAAAGAGAATGTTCTACGTGTAAAAATCATGGGCTTATAACCGTCAATCATCTCTCCCTTAGGAGGTAAAAACACAAATTAAAAATTTAAAAATGCAAAAGTAAACTATGGTCAAACCAACTAATAAAAGTGAAAATCCTCCTAAAATAATATTAAAAGTGACTTTTAATGGCTTGGTTCTCCTCTGTACCTAACTCCTTAAAATACTGTGAAAAATCAGGTTACTTGATAGAATTCTAATAATTCTCACTAGTATATTCTAGATATTTCAACCAGAGTGTAGCTGTCTAGAAGCATGAGTGGGTAACCCCAAGGAAAACTCTAGGTAAAATCTTTGAGATATCTTAGCAAAGAAAGGAGACCCTCACAGATTTCCTGGCACCAGGTTGAACTGGGCAAACGTGTTAAGTTTCCCACAGTGGTGAAAGCTAGGGCAATGCCAACACAGAAGGAAAAGAAGATCCTGCACATCTTTCAGAAATACCTTTGAACAGCGGCACCAAAACCAAGCTCTCCAATGTTAGACAGTCAGGGGAAAAAATAACTGAATTCAGATATTATGGGAAAGCAGATCATACAGAATCCCCCCATTTCTATGAGAATAAATAGAAAGTCTAATTAGAGTTACTGATTTTGACCTGGCAAAGTGTAAGAACAGACAATTATGTAAACATCAGAAAAATGAAAGTGTTGGAGATATAACTCAGTCATAGAGCATTTGTCTAGCTAGCATGCATAAGTCCCTGAGGTCCATCCACTGTACTGCAAAAAATCCCCCTCTACTATAAATTCAATTTTATTTAGCTCCGTATGTAAATGAGATAATGTGTTATTTGTATTTCTGCACCTATTTTGTTTCACTTAGCATGATGTCCTCCCAATTTACTCATGTCATTGCAAATGACAGGATTCCCCTCATCATTTTCAGATTGCATATGATTCCTTTATGTTTTTGTGCCATATTTTCTTTATCTTTTCATCTCGTGTGGACGCTTGAATTGTTATCATACCTTGATGTGGTTATCAAAGCCTCCACAAATAGGAGAGTGCAAATATCCCCTTGAATTATGGATTTCAGTTCCCTTGCACATACTTGGGAGTGGAATTGCTGGATCATATGGAAATTACATTTTCAGCTTTCCCAGGGACCTCCATAGTATTCTTCATAATCGCTATATTCATTTACATTCTTCTCAACAATGTATAAGCGTTCTCTTGTCTCCACATGCTCTCCAATATTTATCTTTCATCTTTTTGATGAAAGGCAACCAGAGGCATGGGGGAGGGGCTGAGGGTTTAGAGAAGGGTTGAATGAGAAGTAGTTGATCAAAGGGTACAAAGTCTGAGATAGACACTAGGAATATGCTTTGAGATATGTTGCACAGCAGGGTGACCATAGTCAGTAATAATGTACTACACACTTCAAAATAGCTGAAGAGTAAATTCAAATACATCCTTATAAAATGATAGGTAAGAGACAGGATGGGTGTGTTAATAGCCTAATTGTATCTTGAATCAAAGTATCTCATTGTACATTGTGTACTTGATAATTATGATTATCAGTTAAAAGGGATAGTAATAGATATTTTTAAAAGATAACATAGATGTTTTTCCACCCGTTCTGTGTACATTCTGGCTCTGTGCTTATTACAAGAGCAGTGTCTGTGATCTCCTACTCGTGGTGAGGGTGCTAGTATGGGCCCTTTTATCTACTGTTGCACACAACCTCTCAGTTTTTGTCTCTCTACAGATCAAGTTTTCTGTCCAGTTTAGGCTCAGTCACGTTTGTTAATTAGGAGATTGTCCTTTAAGCTGGCTACTGTGGTGCATGCCTATAAACCAAGCTACTCAGGAGGCTGAGTCAGGAGGATTAAGGGTAAAAAACGTTGGAAAAAAGTTATCCTTCTTGCTAAATCTATATTGCTCTCCTAGAGAAGGAAAGGGAAAGAGAACCTGCCCAGTTCACTCCACAGATTTCTTTAATTCACTCAAATGCATTCAGGTGTTTTTATTTATCTATTACCAATTTCAATAGATTGAATAGCTCACTGAACAAATTAAAATATTTTCTTTTGTTTTTATCTCATCAAAAATTGCAGAATTATTTGATAGGAAATAGAATTATCTGACATGACAGTGACTTTTTCCTAACAATCTAACATAAAACAAACAGGAAAGCCATTTCTCCCTGTGTCTGATAGCACTTTGAGAAGAATAACATGCAGATGATTATTCAAGAACATTAGGCAAGCCATGAACAAAGGACCATGAACCACATTCTAAAATATTTTTGAAAAAAAATTAATGGGTAGTCTTTTCTGGGAGCTCTTTCATAGCTAAATGCAGGTGGGGGGAATTTATTTGCAAGGAGAAATTTTCAGATTGCTTTTGACTTCATTAAGAAAAAAAAAAATCAAGTAGCTATAAAGTAGCATGCAAAAGAACACAAAACCAAAACTGATACACATTGCATTTCAAAATGCATTTGGAAGTAGAAGATTTACACGAAATACCACCGCCCAAACTGACATGCCCACACCACACTCACCAAGGTACAACAATAAAACAAAGGAATGCTAAGCACAAAGCACGGGTACATACAATTTGCCATAAGTTACATCAGAGTGAAGTTCAATTATTTCATTCAAAGTTCAATTATTTCATTTGAGATTTGAATAAGAGCATTTCAAAGGCTGTTACTTCACTGACTAATGCGGGCCTGTTTGTAGACATTTATAACTATACCATATTAATTCAATAGTATATTTGTAAATATAGCATATTTCTTGCCCAGATTTTAAACAGTTTTTTGAATTCACAATAGTTTTCATTATTTTTGTGTAACAATTACATACTGAAATCTCCTCATACTCATATTTTATATCTCTCTAGAAATTTTTTTAGAGATATTAGGTATAAGCCCTTTGCAAGAGTTAATCTTTTATGATGCTCTTTGCCTGCATTTACTTTGTCTAGGCTACTAATTAAACTTTAAATGGCATCCTCTGATCCCTCATTTATTACCTATGTGAAAATCAGCTGTATCTTTTTTTTACTTTCAAGTCTTTACATTTGCTTGAAGTTGCAAAACTTCTAGTTTGTCAGCACATACCATATTTACTGTCATTTTACTCCCTTCATATTTTTTAGTTTTGCATATGCAGTTAATATAACCAATGTTTATTGTCTTTCTTTTGTCAAAATTTACCTAATAATCCCTAAATTACTTGTTATTGGTCTGTTCAGGTTTTCTACTTCTTCATGATCAATTATAATAAGGGGTCTATAACTAGAAATGTGTCTATTTCTTCTAGGTTATAAATTTTCTTGGAATTGTTCATAATCACCTCTAATAATTCCTTGTATTTCTGTGATATAAGGTGTAATTCTCCCTTTTTTGTCTTTGGCTTTATTTGTTTGAGCCTTCTCTATTCATATTAGTCTAGCTAAGGGTTTATCTATTTTAATTATTGAAAAATCACTTTGTATCATCTTTTTTGTTAATTTTGTACAGGTCTATTTCTGTTCTGATCTCTATGATTTCTTTCTTTTAATTAATTTTGAGTTTGGTTTGTTATTGTTTTCCTAGTTTCTTGCAATGCAGTGATAGGTTTTTTTAAAAAATTGATTTTTCTACTTTTTAATTTAAGTGTTGATTGCTCTAAACTTCCCTCTTAATAATGCTTTCATTGTATCTCCAAGGTTTTGGTATGTTGTGTCTCCATTTGTATTTGTTTCAAGAAATATTTTCATTTCTTTCTTGATTTCTTCCTTGATATGTTGATTGTTCAAGTATAATTTGTGAAAATTCCATGTACTTGACATTTTCTAGAATTTTTGTTTAATACATTTTTGATTCACTGCATTGTGGTGAGAAAAGATACTCGAGATATCTTCAGTTTAAAAATTTTGTTGAGACTTGTTTTGTGGCCTACCATATGATCTATCTGGAAAATGTTCCATGTGTGATTTAGGAAAGTGTCTATTGTACGTTATTCCATGGAATAGTCTGTAGATATCTGTTAGTTCCAGTTGGTCGAGGGTGGGATTTAGCTCTGCACTTTCTGTAATTATTTTGTGTCCCATTGATTAGTCCATTGTATTACTGTTCTAACTCTCCTTTCAGTCTATTAATATTTGTTTGACATATATAGGGAAATATTTGGTATACATATAATTAGAAACTTTATTTATTCTTGTTAAATTGGTACTCAGTTTATAAAAATATCATCTAGTTTTATTGTTTTTATTTAAAGTCATTTTTAAAAATCTGATCCAAGTATGGCTGCTTCTGATTATTTTGGATTCCATCTACGTGAAATATTTATTCCATCCTTTGGCTTTCCTTGGAGGTGAACTTAGTTTCTTGTAAGTGGCACAGAGTTGAACTTGTTCATTTGGTCACTCTATGTCTTTCAATTGCAGAATTTAATTTATTTAGATAATATTCAAGGTCATTACAAACATTAAAGTCTCACACATTTTTAAACTTGTTTTCCATTGCTACTGTAGTTTCTTTTTTCTTTTTTTAGAGTCTTCTTTTGTGGATGTGTGATTTCATACACAAGTCTCTCATCAAAGTAAAGCCCCATGCAAGTGGTTTCCCTGATGAGTTGTACCAAAAGTTTAAAGAATTCTTCTTACATTACCCCCCAACTTGAAGTGAAGGTAATCTTACAAAAGAAAGCAAATATGTAAAAAATATTCAATACCACCAGTACTGGAAAAATGCAAATCAAAACCAAAATGAGAGATCATCTCTTCTCTAAGAATGGCTATTATGTAAAAGAAAAAAATATGACAAACTTACTGACAATGTGGAGTTAAGGGCACTACGTGTCAGTTGTTGACAGCATAAATAAAATGGAAGATCATTATATTAAATGAAATAAGGCACAGAAAGATGAGTATTATATGATCTCACGTGGAATCTAAAAAAGTTCAACACAGTGTTTGAGAGTAGAATGTTGGATGCTAGAGATTGTGTATTGTGTGTGTTTGTGTGTGGGGAGCATGAAGAAATGTTGATCAATGGATAGTAAGTTGTGGTTAGATTACAGTCAGGTGTTCTATTGAATGGTGTTTCAGAAACTAGAAGAGCTTTTAATCACTTTTTCCATAATCAAGTGACAAATATTTAAGGTGATAGACATATGATGAACTTGGTTACACAAAATATACATACATGAAAATAGTATATGTCATCTGATTAATATGTATGAGGTTTCAGTTTTCATATATCAGTGAAAAGTAATTTAATAAGAAATAATGCAACATGTAAAATTACCAAAAGAAAATCACAAGTAAATTGGGTGAATGAATGATAACAGACTAAGAAGAAACAATGACATCAGTGTGGCTTGAAAGAGGTATCAGTGGTGAACAGTAGCTAACAAAGTTTACGAAAGGAGCCATACTTAATCTATATATTTATCTCTTCTGCATATTTTATATAAAAAGAACAGTAGAATATGCAGAGTAAAGCTGGATTCTTTCATTTAGTATGTTGAAGATTCATCACGCTTGTGGCATGATACTTCATTCCTTTTAATGGCTTAATAATAACCTATCACAAGTATATACCATGATGTATTTTTCATTCACAGTGAATAGGTATTTGAGTTGCTGGGGTGTTTTTTTTTTTTTTTTTTTTTTGCTTATTTTGAATACTGCGACCATAAACGTGCAGGTACAAGTATTTGTATCAGTGCCTGGTTTCAGTTATTTTCACTATAAGAATTTTTTAAAATTTTGAATGTGATAAACTTTTAGGGTTTTTAAGAAAAGAAGCACAAATTAGTTTATTTTGTTGTATCAGCTTTGTTACTGCCAAAGTGATGAAAAGTGAGATAGTGGGAGACAGTAGTCTCCACGACATGACGTGACCTGGACTGGGACAGTAACAGAAGTGGGGAAAATGGTAGCGTTTGACATCTGATTTGAAGGTAGTTTCAGGAACATTTACTGAGTGCGTGGGTGAGCATATAAGCTGCATTATCCTTTAAGAATGACTCTCAAGTTATGGACTCAGCATTTTGATGAATGACCACATCCTTTACTGAAAAGTTTACAATTTTAAGAAGTATTAGAAAACAAGCTAGTAAGGGAAACCAACAATTCTTGTTTGAAAACTTCATTCAGTTCTTGTTGGACACCCCAGAGAGGTGGCTGTTCGTGGGCGCTGGCGGGAAGACCTTTACACACACGTCTAAAAGCCCAACACTGGAACCACATTTTAAAAAGTAGTGAACTGGAAGTTCTGACCTAATGCATCTCAGAGAAATTTGTGTCCGTGCTCAGAGCAACAGGAATGCACAGCAGAGCGTTGAGAAGACGGGAAATGAGAGTAGAGAATGCGGGCTCGGCAGCTCCTTCTGGGCTCTGCTCTTCGAGGATGGGGATGGAATGCATCACTCGAGTTGTCGCTGGTCTTCAGCCAGGCGAGAGCCTGTGGCATAAGCACAAACCACACTGTCTACTAGGGAAAAAGAAGCCACGCGGAAGAAGTGTTAGACCCTGCGAGCACGCATGTGCACACATGCGCAGGAGAGAAGCTGTAGACGCCATGTGTGGCTGGCGGTGGGATGGCCTCGTGTGCACGTGAGAGCGATTCAAGGTCCAGCAAAGAAACCAAACAAGTGTGCGGGTGCACGTGCAGATGCCGATGGCTCTGGTGACGGCGAGGTGAGGCCTGTCTCTCCTGATTGGTTGCGTTTTCCAAGCAAAATACTGTGGTACCTCCTCCATCCCTAGATATATGCATTTATTATTCAGATAGAGTTTTAGTCACACTTGAGATTGTAGTCACAGATTTAGAGAAGAATAAGGCAGGCTTGTCTCCTTATTAAAGAATGGAGATGATTCCTATAGCATAGGTCCAGAACCCTGCCTCAGCACCCCCTAGCATGTGATATGTGTAAATCCGCATATTTAAAAGCCCCGAAAGGCAACATTATGTATATACCTAACATTTTACATAAAAGCTTATTCCCATTTCTGTAGCAAGGACATCAGTAGACACATTAAGTGCAATTTTGAAAAGGCCTTATTGTACATATTCTGGTTTGGTTTTGATTACAAAAGACTTAACACCTCAACCTTTAGCGTTCATGCATGTTCAGATCCCACACATGTAAGTAAAGGCCTGTGGAACCTTAATGTGCGTTTCCTTGGTTCGCTAGTTGCAGAGATGTTAATTGCGGCTAGAAGCACAAAAAGCATCAGTGACTAAATAATGTTTTAGAAACACCACATATTTAATTACTTCCTTGGAGATTCCTGAAACACATTAGCATAAGTGTTCTAAAGAGACACAGCATTTTATAGAAACATTTTTTCGAGGCTTTCCCCCTCTTGGCACCACTCTTAGTATGGCCAGAGTAAGTTTTCCTTACTGGATTGAAGAGGAGGTACATTGTTGAAAACAGTGAGAAGAGATTAGAAAAAGAATACTGTATTAATATCATAAATGTAGATAATTTATGTCCATACAAGATGATTCCAGGAACTGTGTAGTCACAGTGATGGAACCTGAATATACTGTGAATCCCTACTGAATATTTCATATAGTTCTGTACCAGTTAAATTAAAAACAGGGGGTATTGCTTTCAAGGGATTTTAACAAGTAAATTGCTCCCTATTAGACAGAACATTTAATGTCTTATTTGTTTCTATAAGGTTCTAGAAGACAGTACACTAATTTTGAGTCTTACATAATTCATTTTACATACAAATCCAATCTAATTTCTCTTGGTCCATTGCAATCCAAGGTTTGCCTTCACTTACCATGTTTCTATTATCGATCATTAATGAAAGAAGTGGAGAGTATGTGTTGAATAAGAATTGCAATGGCTGTATTTTAGAAAAGAAAAACAATTAATATTTTTGCATGCTTGCTCCTAAAATTTTTGTTTTTTCATATAGCTTTTGTGCTGGGCTCATATTCAAATGATGAGACAACTTTAGAGTCTTTGCTGAATATAAAAGGAACAGCGTAACACCTGTGTAATAACAAACACTTGCTAGCATAGCATAATTAAATTAAAGCAAATGCTTTACCAAGTGCTGCTTCCAATTACTAGAAAAACTATTTCAATCCTTTGCTCCCAAATTTATTTTGATATTTTATTTATAAAAAATAAAACTACCTGGCATATTATTATTGTTTAACAAGCTATAAAACATATGCATAGGAAATACACACACATGCATATATATATATATATATATATATTACTATTAATATGTATACCTGAATCTGTAAGTTAGTTAAATTTACTTATTCTATGTCAAATAATTGCTAACTAAAAAAAATCTTAACAATTTTTTTTATTAAGTTACTAGCCACTTTGAGTCAGATATGGTACCTATATTTGATCAAATCAGTTAATTAGATCTTTTACTGAGAGTTTTCTCTTGTTAAAGAAATGAAAGTTCTATCAGAATCTTCATCCTGTCAACTGATGGGATTAAATAATTCTCAGCTATAGTTTAAATTCACTTTGAAAATCTGATACTTGAGTATTTTTAAAACTGAATTCATCTGTGAAAGATTATGTGGTGACCTTGACTGATCTAATTTCTAGTACTATGGAAACCAGTTACTATTCTCCCTGATTCATTTTTCTAAAGTAAGTAAATTAAAGAGTTTCTAAGTCTAAATATTATCATTAACTTTTTATGAGAATTTTTAATATAAAAGGACTATATGATAAGCATCTCAGGTAATAGAAATTCATTTTTTAAAGCCCTGAGGAAATGACATTATTGGTCCCAATACAAATTCAATGAGATTGTTACATTTAACTAAAATTCTTATATGGCAATGTGGGTGTATTATCTTTTAGTGTGCTTTAGAAGCTCTTTCAGGGTACCTGGGAGAATGTTGTTGGACCAATATATGAAAAGTACTCCTGCTGAACAAGGCTTTTGTGTGAGAAAAACAGAATTCAATCATTTTTAAATTATACTTGATATGAAAATATAAATTGTAAACTCTTGTTGGAAAGGAACTTCAGAGCATGTACTAGAGACCTGAAAAAAATGTGTATCATCATTGCTGCAATTCTATACCCTGTAACTCTTGTTTGAAAGATATTACTATAAACATTGAAGTTTAATCAGAGATGTCCACTGTATTTTTGTTCATAGAAGAGAAACTGCAAATAATTGAAAAATCCAAGCTAAACAAATGTATTTATAATTGATTTTACATCTTCCCTATAGATGCTTACTCTTGAAAAATTATGCAATAGCATAAAAATATTAATAAGTGAAAGATTTAAGATATAGCAACCTTAGAATTGATATCAGTCCCACATTAAATCCAATGTTATATTACTCTATTTTACTCATCATAGCCACTTAGTAGGGCAACTAGCCATCCCAGTTTGTTAGGACTGAGTTTTCCCCACATGTGGGACTTTCTTTGAGGAAAGCAGAGAAATCCCAGGTGAAGCTGGCCTGCTGGTTGTTTTCCTTTATAGGAACTTCACAAATATTTGATAAACTAATTTATAAGCAAAGTTCTATGCCAGGTAACATTATAAATATACATTTTTTTATTTTGTAGAAAAGTTAATAGGAGTTATGCATGCAGTCTTAATAGTGGCTATGTTAAGTACCAGGAAGATTATTTTTCTTTTTTCTACCTGTCCTTATATTGAAAGTTGTATATAATGAGTTTTCATTTCTTATAAAACAAAAGTAATATCCTAGAAAGTCTTCTGAATTCTCACTGACAGTTTGAGACACCAACAAAATAAAGATTAGCCAAATGCTTTGTAAAGGTGAACATTTTAAAATAGACCTCAAACTATACCATAATTTTCTATGAATTATTATCAATCACTACAGGAGTCTGCAAGTTCAAAAAGTAAATTCTAAGAGAGAAACTTCAAATCTACACATAAAATTCTTTTATTTAAAGTTTATATACATTAAATAATGTTTCCAACCATTTGAAAGATGTCTCTCTTTGATATAAATGTAATGCCACTAAATCTTTACTTTTTTGTCTTTTTGAGACGAGGTCTCACTTGGCAGTTCAGGCTGGTCTTGAACTCACTTTTTAACCCAGGTTTGCCTGGAATTTACAACAATCCTCCTACCTCAGCCTCCTGAGTGCTGGGATTATAGGCCTGTGCCACCACACCCAGCTCTGATGAAATCTTTCCTAATGTGACTTTATAAGTGTCACAGTACTTGGGATAAGAAGGTGGGTTCTTGATTGGTAATAATCCTTACTGCATTTCAATACATTAATTCTTTTAAAGAGGAAATCATTTCATACATTAATTCTTAACAACTTTTGACTTACTAACCTTCTTCCTAGAAAATAAATATAAAATTCTGTGAATGATTTTAGATTGTGTGAATGATGATGCTGAAAATATCTGCTAAAGGCATGTCAAGGAAAATCAACTTTCTTACTCCTGAATATACTTACTACCCTTCATGTGTGATGGAAATCCACACTTCACTAAAGCTGCAGAAACAGAGAAGACAGACTTTATGAAGGCAGTGACCTTCTGGTTCCAGTACTCTCAATTAAATTTCAAAGCAACTCACATGTTAGTTTGAAAAGCAAGGGAAATACACTAAGGAGCCCGTACTTCCTTGTGATGTGGGCACTATGACTTTCATCCCTTAGGATGGATGAAAACAGTTCAAGAAGTAAATAAGCAATACTATGGGTCAGTAAGAAATAAACCAGGCATGGCCATTACTTTAACTAACGAAGTGCTTTATCATACAAAATACATTATCCTACAACATTGATTTATCATTGAGTGTCAAGCATGTGATCTTCCAAGCAAAGAAGCCTCTCAGTTGCTTGTGGGAACATGTGACCCACATTGGTTGAATTGGTCCAAAGTATTTGGACATGAGAGAAAATAAAGGCTTACTTCCAGGAGTAGTCAAAAAGGCTTAGAAAGAGAATACTCATCACATGTTTTGACAAATTCTTCTTGGAGTTCATAATATTTGAACAATAAATAAATTCTATTTTATTTTTCTGTTCCTTTTCTTTCTTCAGCCAGTAAGAGTTGAATTTCCTAAAAAGTTTCAAATGAAACTGTCTTCATTGGTGCCAATATCCTGCAATAGCATTGTATTAGTAATTATAATTAAGTGACACAGCTGGAACTTCAATACAGGGCTTGCAGCTCTGGAACTTGTAAAAATATTTTGGGTCCATGACATGTCACAAAGAGACACTGATAGGCAGAGTTGTAAAATGATATATTCAGTGTTCCCTGCTGCTGCCAGGCCTTCACTACTGCATGAACTGCTCCTTAAGTGTGGCCAATAAACCGATCCACATTCTCTTCAGAGACCCGTAGCTAGTGAAGTATAAGATTGTGCATTCTATGACAGTTTCTTCTGATAAGCTGTGTCTCTCTAATGGTGATAGGATAGAACAATACATACCTTCTAGATTTTTATGAGTTAACAATTTATATTTTAAAACATATCTGCAATAAGGACTCTTACCAATCTGGAACCCACCTTCTTATCCCAAGTAATTTTGTCATGAATACTTAGGTTACATAGATGTGTGAATGTCTTAGGATTAGGACCAGGTCTTTTGGGATCCTATATCACATTCTTTTGACTATACATGACTTTTAGCTCATGCATTACAAGTAGACATCAATCTTTTTCCTTTTCAGGAAAGGCATAGCATTTCCTAATTTACTAACTCTTTCATATCCTGCACACACAATGATTTTGTAGTGATAGCATTAAGCCTAAATGTGGCCAATGAACTGCCTCACATATCTCAGTGTTAATGGGCATACCAGCTCCAATGGGCATGGAGATATTATTTTTAAGAGATAAGATATCAAACACAAGGGGCTTTTCTGATAATCACTAAGTAGCTTGCAGGTAAAGTGTGATGGATAAGCCTCTTTCAAAGCTTTCAGCTTTTTAGCAGCATGATTCTCTTTTGAATAGCCATATTTGTTATAAGATAATCCTCCAGATAGGCTGGCCCGCTTGCTGCCCACCCTTCTGGTAAGAATGTGAGGGACAGGAGCAGAAAGGGTCAACTGGAGAAGGAGAATGCATTCCCTGCCAGCCTGACACTCCCAGCGATGCATTTAGACTCTCATATTCACTACAAGGCATTAGACCTACTCTGATGGGTGCCAGAGGTGTAATGACCCCTTGTAAGTACATTATTTCAGACCTCGGAAATACCATGGAGAAAGGTAATTTGCTAGATGGAATCAGAGTGATCTAAAAAAGTTTGGGTTTTCCTGGCTTCTGGCTTCACATTCCCTTCAACCTGCAGGGATGGGGATTTTTATCTCATCAATCTCAGGACAGTGCAAAGTGCACAAGGCAGCGCAGAAGATGTTGGAGTGTAAGGTGAACTCCTTTCCCTGTGTGACAGACCCAAACTCTGATGTAAGGCTCCTGGTCCTCTGTGTCACTCTTTTGCTCACAAGTTATGTATTATATTATTTTACTCATAAATCTTAAGTGTTATAAAATTCTTGCTGACCCAAGACCCACATACTTTCCTTTTGTTAAACACTGCTATAAATTTTCAAGATAAATTAAAATTCCATGTGTCCTTTTTTTAAGAGGAAGTCTGTTCTCAAAATGATGTTTTCTTTTTGAATTTCAAAACATTGTTTGAAAAATAAAGAAGGCGCCCATAAACTGCATATCACTGTTGCCATGAATGCAGCTGTTTCCAGCATCCTCGCATATCTGTGCCCCTGACACACAAATACATCATTTTATTCACACATATGAAGCGGAGAAGTAGAAAAGGAAGAGAAGAGGAAGAGTGGTTTATCTTGCTGTGAGGAAAGGCGGGCTACCTCCTCCCCTTTACTGGTCATTACGCATCTGCCCGCAGGAGGAGGAATAGAAGTCCTATGCTCATTGAGGCTGCGCCCAGCCTGTGTGCAGACCCTGTACTTGACTGCAACTCCCAAGAGGACCCTGGAGGAAGATAAAGGCTAAACCTTCCATCTCCCAGTGATGGCTCTGTGCTGGCTCATATTTAACCACTGTCTTTCTGGGGAAAAGAAAGCCTTTTGTAGAACGTGCTGATTTCTACAGTGTATTCTCTTGCTGGGGCTGGCTGTCAGGGTGCAGATACTGAAGTGAGAATTTCTGGGAGGGGTGCACCGGGATGCCTGTGTAAGCAGGCTTGGCCGTATCCCGTAGGAGGTCACCCCTTGGGTGTCATCAACTGAGAGACTGTGCTGCCTGCCTTCATAACTGAAGGACTGCTTTCATCAACTGAAGTATTAATTTTGGGAGCCAGGGCCATGCCTATGTTACATGTTTTTGAACATCAGTGGAGAGCTGGATTTTCCAGATTTAAAAGTTATTTGAAAGAGTAAAACATATTTTACATGATTCTAAGGAGGTACTATCTGATACTAAACTCACCAATTTCATAAAAGCAACCCAAAATTTACAATATATTTTCCTTTGTTTCTCATTATTGACCATGCTTTGAGTTGCTTTTTTTTTTTTCCTCCTAAGCAAAGCTCATGCACTCTGATTTTCTGGATTCTTTTCTCTGGCCTTCAAACTACAAAACATAGTACCTATCACCATGTGCAAATTCCAAGAACAACCTCATTGTATGAGGAAAAAAACCAGACATTTGATTTTACAAGCCCCAGAAAGCACATGCTGATTGCACACTCAGATTCCTCACATTGAGTAATGATGTAACTCAGAGACCTTTCCAGAAGCCTGGGAGGAGCGTCCAGCATGGGGAGAGCACAGGTGGCTAGTTTTGCAGTACAGGGGTGCAGCTGCACAGGAAGAATGACTTCTAATGTTCTTCAGCACTGTGGGACACGTTTTTACAGCAGTTAATTGTGTATTTAAAAATAACTAGAAGAGAGGATTTGGAATGTTTCTATCACAAAGAAGTGATACATGTCTGAGAAAAATATGCCAATTACACTGATACGATCATTGCACATTGTGTATGTATGGAAATGTCACATCATACCTCATAAACATGTAAAATTACTATGTATGAATTAAAAATTGAAAATATACTTGAAAATCCCAGATCTTTCCTGGAACTGTCCTAGGAAAATTAATTTTTCTTATTCCTGAAGCAAGAAAATATACATCAAACTCATGCCACATTTAAATGATAGTAAATCTCTAAATTTCTGTATCTTGCAAACTATTTTATATCTAAGAACCAGTGTGATGTTTATATAGCATATAGTAGGTATCCAACAAGTATTTGCTGAATAAATGAATTAATTCCATTTCTGTAGTCTTTGGAGTTGCTCAAATTTCACAGATAATTACTGTGCTAAGATCCAGAGGATAACAACAAAGTAATCCTTTGTTTAAATGCCTAACCAGTCTTCCCCACATTCCCTATGCAAAGAATGCAACAAAGTGATTTCACGTTTGAATCAAAGTGGGATATCTGAGATTTATTTTTTCACAATTGAGAAAAGCATTCAGGAGAGATGTGGGCCCAGAGATGGCACTTGGTGGTAACTTTATTTTGGACAAGAAAATATAAAAGGCATGTACATCATTTCATAATATTAAATTTTTGCTTTATTATCCATTGTGAAAGTTTTGTTGTGGAAATCTTACAAACAGTAGTCCACATGAGGGCAGAAATAGCAAGGCATAAGAACCGGTGCACATAAACCTCACAAATTTAAAAACAAAAGAATTCTCTAAGTGTGCTCCCAAGGTAACTGTATCCTTAGGAGATTTTTTTTTTATGCTACAATTACTGTCAGTACTTAAAATACTCTGTTTTTGAAAAATAACCAAATGGATTATATAATGAATAGCATGGCAATTTACTATTATTATTAAATTATCATTATTGTCACAAAATTAAATAGAAACAAAAAAAGAATAAACACTCTTAAGAAATCTATTAGTCAGTCATTGTCATTCATGCCTGTAATCCCAACACTCTGGGAGGTTGAGGCAGGAGGACCATAAATTCCAGCCAACCCTGGGCAACCCAGACACTGAGGGGGCCATGTCTCAAAATAGAAAAGGGCTGCGGATGCAGCTGAGTGCAGAGGCCCAGGGTTCAATTCCCAGTGCTTGAAAAAAGAAAAAGGGAAGCTAGCAAATCTCTTGCAAGGCCATCTGTTCCAAGCTGAAAGCACTGTAACTCAGTGGTGGCACAAATGCTGCATTTAATTTTTCAGCACAAGCATATTGATTATTTTATTTAATATGCTGCAGAGGGAGCAAGGAAGCCTTACTCTAAAAGCAGCTGCAATGGAAAGTGACAAGAGTTTTATTACTGCTAGAAGGTACCTAGTGGAGCTCTGGGAAGAATTACAGATTTCCATCGCAAAAAGGTCATAAAAATTTATGAGACATAACAAAGAGGAGAAAAGGCATAGACTACCAGGAAAGGTGACAAATTCCAAAAGGGATCTCAAATATAAGTTTAATGGTGTTGAAGTCTGTGACATTTCAGTATTATCTACTGGTAAATATAGGAGCGAGGCAGAAAGCATTTATTGCTCACTGGACCACAAAAATTATCATTTTGAAGATAACATCAACATTTGTAAGCATGTAGGATCCAAATTTAAATAAAAATTCCAACAAATAAAAATGTTTCACTAATGAATGCAAATTTTCATATAAAAGTCACAAAATGTGAATGCAAAATATAACATTGAACATGAGAAAAACTGGAAAAGACACATCTCACTTTATGAGAATAAAACCACGAAGGAAATAAATTTCCAGATAAATGCCTTTCAGTTTTTCAGAGAACTATACTATCAGTGCTCATCTATTAAATGAAACAATGCAACACATTTGGGAGCCAAGTGGTCCTAGGACTGTTCCACTGTTTATGCATCTAGAAATGATGAAAAAGTGCAGTCAATGAGTTGGGAGTCTCCATGAGGTAATAGTGATAATTCATCCTTAGAGGAGAATCTACAAACCCTTGTCATTTTCTAGGCATCATTTGGACCAGTCCCAAAAGTTTAGAGAAGTCCCACATTTACCAAACGAGAGTGGCTTACCATGATAAATTATGAAAAGCCTTGGTCTGTCAACCCAGTTCTTTAAACTGTGGCTGTCTTCCACTTGATACAATTTTGCACAACAGTGAAATCATAAGTGGACATCCTGACTGACTTGTCCTTACTCTTCCAAAGGTGCAGGGCTAGTAATGCAGCTCACTGTTATCCAATGCCATCCCTTGCCCCTAACAGAAGAACTTTATATAGAATAATGAAAAATGCGTTCCTATATGACAAAAAAAACTTTAAAGACGATAGCCTATGTACTTTCTAATGTGGTAAAGTTTTGCTTTGTTTTCCTTTTACTAGTAAAAGGTGATCTGTATTTAATTTCTAGCTTTTGTGTTTATAAACAACCATAAATTACTTGCAGGTGTGTCTCTCATTTTCTAGTATTTTTGGTTCTTTAAAAATTTTACTCTTTAATTTACTACAACCTTTAGCAAGCTCTAACACTCCCTTTAAGACACCATATTCACAAGTGTAAAGCAGTTCTAAGTAAAGCACTTCCCCTACTTCATAATTATTGCCCATCCCACCCTTAGCAAAATTCTTTAATTTTGTTTATTACTCATAAATAAAGCCAAGCTTAGCCATTATATCCATATTCTATTTACCCCTTGGGTGTTTAAACAGCATTAATTATTTGCATAGAGATGGTTTTCTTAATTTCTGGTGTGGTCTTGCAAAACTAATAAGGTCTAATTTATAAAGCATTTGTTCTGGTTCATGATTTCACATTTATTATCAATAGATAACTTATTATGCTTTCCTCTGATATTTGCAAATAAAGACTATAATAATTTTCATATATACTTTTGCTGAGAAAGTCCTGAGAGTTTGAGTATTTTCTTTAAATCCTTTTTATTAGAACTTTAAATAAAGTCATTAGTTTTCCAAACTATGGTGTCAAGAACCCTGAAAGATCCTCAGTTGGAGTTTACACAGAGCTGGGGATGACTTGCTACTCTGCACCAGACTTGTGAGACCTGCTTAGTATTCACGAGTACCGGGTATTTTTAATAAAATAATATTCATCTTGTGGCATTATTGTCACTAATGAGTAAAATATATAAAAGGCTTCAGCATAATTCCTGGCCCAGAGTAGACATTCAATGTGGTTACAATATCTTTGTAATCCTTTCTCATAATTGTCATTTTATTACCATATTCTTTAATTTATGCCAGGCTAACTTGAACTGCATTATATTCAGACTTGTCTTCTGGGGAGCTAGTATTCTGTCTTATCTTGTACTTTTAGAGAGAAAACTGAAAAAAAGTTTGAGCATTTTCAGCAGTCATGACCAAACCCTTTTCTAGGGATGTTGTCTTACCTTCTTTCCCTCAGGTCTATGAGTCTATAAAACTATTCATTTTTACCTTCTTTTTAAAAGACTTTTATGATTTAAAGTGAATATTTGCAATGTGACTATTCTCATACTTGAGATTTACAATTTTCAGCAAAGTGATAATAGAATAGAAAGTATTTTTAAGATCAATGCCACACAACTGTGAATGCATATATCTTTGGTATTCTCCAATGAAAAGAACTACTTTAAAAATATTATGTTAAAATCTTAACATACTTGTACTTTCAAGTGTTGGCTACCAAACATCTTTATTTTTATTTATTATGAGGATATATTCTGAAAACAAATAAGAGCTATATTACCTTTTTATTAGAGCATCTCAGTAAATTTTTATCTTCTTGGTTTTCTTTTTTAAATTCCTGATGATTATTTTTAATAATGGGAAAATGTTCATAAATGTTACTATGACCATGAAACATTTTTGTATATTTCTAATACATAAATGAGTAAAATTCACAGGCTTATCTTGTCTTCCTTTAATTTATAAAATATTCAGTAAAGAGATTTTGCACCTGCAAGTCATAAGTATATGTCACCAAAATAAATTATGATGAATTGTGTGAAAGATTCTGGCTCAGAATTATCAGATGACTCTCAGTGTACTCCAGGGGAGCAGATGTGATTAGGTGGTATATAAATGATTCAGGGGTCACATAACAGCCACCTTTTATTACAGTTAGCTTTAGTGAGATACCAACATTTCAGATGAAAGCAGCTGTGCTGGTAATTATAAAAATAACATCAAATACTAAATATATGTTAATTATGGCATCCTAACAGCCGTCATATCTTTGTTTTTACTGAAATTTGAAAACTTTAAGAAAATCTAACCTATACATTAGGCCACCTCACTGAATGTCTCCCCTATCCTTCAGAACAGCTGCCTTGTCCTCCTTCCCCTCCCATCCTATTTCTACAATATTTTTCATACACACACACACACACACACACACATGCACAAATACACATGCATACCTATACATATCTCCCCAGACCTTATACCCACCAGTGCACACATATGTAAAGTATCCCTGATAATCTTCAAGCTAATTCATTGTTCATGAAGTGAAACAGATCTATCATTATTAACATTTTGGGTAAATATGAAGCAGTTTTGCTCCAATAGCGAGGCCCTTCCTCTCCTTACATCATGTACGCCTTTTCTCTCAGACCCTTTTCCCAGTTCTCACACAGGGTGAACAGTGTGGCCTGCAGCTATCGTGCCACTTTGTGGCTTCTGCCAATATGCTCTTCATTGCATTATTGTTATACATTAATCCCTTCATTTTTCTAGCTCCCTTCAGAGATATTGAGTATTTCTTGGGTAGGGAAGATAACCTAAACCATGACTTATGCTGCTGGCAGCTATAAATAGGGTTATCCAGCTTAATTGTAATAAGGAGTAAAACAGTAGCTTCTAGAATGGCTCTCAGGGATCCCTGGTTTACGGTTATAGTATCTCCTTGGCCCACATGAGGACTGGAGGCGGTGACTCATTTGTAATGATAAGATATGGGACAAAGAGAGGGATGTCACTCACAAGACTGGATCACACGAGGATCCTGACTTCCTTCTTCCTTGCCAGGTCTTTGGGTCCTACTTGTTTGCTTGCAGTCGTTCTGCTGTGCATGTCCTTTCGAGTCTCATGTTGGTCTCCGGCCACCAACAACAAGGAACTGAGAACTGTAGTCCAACAGTTCTCCATGAGGACACAAGCCTTCCCGGTGATCCCCTGCCTGATGATCGATCATTCATACAAATGGTTTGAACACTGGGAAGCTCACTGCTCTTGGGATTTCGCTGAGTTCCCTAAGCCAAACCGCCTTTTCCTAAGGAAGCTGTTCTACTGAAAGTGACTACCATGTCATGTGCTGTGGTTGTTGGCATCAGCTGCTCCTTCGTTGATAATGAGGAGGTTCAACTCTTAGTTCCACTTCCCCATTACTAAAAAACTTCAGCTTTCCATATTGTCTCAGAGATTCAAGTTTCTTATTTATATAATTAATGCAATATTACTTTCCTTTCAGAACCAGGATAGCTGCCACACAATCAGTGCTTGATAAATGCTAATTAATATGAATCAATCTAAATAGACACTACATAATATTTGCAAAGTTCCCGTTCTTTGGATAATCTACTTTGAAACTTCACTCATTAACCTTGTTCAAGGGCACATGCCATTTTTTGATTAACTCTTGAAAGGGGAAGGTTTTAGTCTCTCAGAATGTCTGGGGGGAAAAAAAGGAAAGAAGCAAAGGACTTTCTTCCAGAGTTTTTCCCTCAAATTGTCTAACAGCTCTGTATATTTTTGAAAACAAGTAATGTTACCTTTATATCTCACTTCAGCACAAGTATTCTTGGTGTTTGGATTTTTTTCTATTGATATCTTTTTAAAAGTTTTTATTTTAAAGTAGTTTTAGGCCAGCAGATGTTGCAAATATAACACAGAGTTCACATGTCCCCTTTACCGAGGTTCCCACGGGGTTTTAATAATCTACATAGCCTTAACTTAATTAGAAACTCTGGAACACTATTTATCAGTAGTGTACACAAAAGTAGTCTTCCAGAGATGGGATAAAGCAGCTCTGATTTCTAGCATTTTCCATTCTCCTTCTTTGCTTTCTGTCATGGCTAATTTCAACCCAAAAACACCATTTTCTCATGAGTTTGGGAGCAGACAGACAGAACCAGCTTGAGCCCAGCAGGACAAACCAGCCCCAATGTACCACTGATATTATCCAAAGTAAAAACTTTTACCAAATATCCTTTCTGTCCAGGATCCACCACTGTTGGAGTTTGGAGTCTCTTTAGTTTCTTCTTTTGTTAAGAGTTTCTCCGAATTGACTTTCATGATACTGACAATTTGATGAGTTACGATTGGCTATTTGGTAGAGTCTCTATCAGTTTTGGTTTCCCTTCTACATTATGCACTTTGGGCAGCTTCAGACCTTGGTACCAGGGGTCTGTGAAATCATGTGTCTGACTGCTTATGGTGTTGACTTTGACCAACTGTTTTACATGTTTCTTCACTGTAACCTCCTGTTCTCTTTGCAACTGAAAAATACCTGAGGTGGGAGATTCTCTGAGACTACAGTGACCCTGACAGCCCACTGGTTTAGCTGCCCATCATCACATCTTTCCTGCAGTAATTATTACACTGGCATTTGGCCCATGCTGATATTCTAAGTTTTTCTAATTTCTTGCCCTGCTTATTTCAACGACAACTTTTCGTGGTTTAAATATTCCTATAATTAGTGCCTAAATAGATAAATTACATACAAATGAGATGAGTTTTAGATTGCTTACTTGCCTTCTCTTTAGTATATTTTTCCTGATTGCTAGAAGGCACAATGAGAGGAGGAGGAGGGTTTTTCTTCCAGAGCTCTGTTTTTTTAAATCAGTGATGACAGAGGTCTTGTGGAAAAACCAAAGGGTTGGGCATAGTGGCAGGATCACCTTAAGCTCAAGGTCAGACTGGGTTGCATAATGAGGTTGAAGCCAGCCTGAACTACACAGTGAGGCCTTGTCTTAGAAAAACAAAAAACAAAAAAACTTCTAGTTGAGGCTATGTGGTTAGCTGAAGAAAAGAATTCCTGGATGAAATTTGCAATGACACGGGGCAGGGTAAACTGGAAAATCTGGGTATAATACAAATATGATTTTAGGTGAGGTAGATAGCCTTGCTTTGGCTTCAGCTTTCATTTATAAAACAAGGAATTTCAATGAAATGATCCTTCATCTCTCTTTCTATTGAAAGTGCTATTGCAAATTTTTTCATAATGAGCCAAAATTTAGAGTGATAATTTACTTTCACAGTAATTTCATTTAAACCACATATAACCTTTTTCTTTCCATTTCTATTAGGTGAACTTATTATCATCTTGGCATCCTTGGAAATTTGTTCTGAGCCTCCAGTATGCCTTTCCTCTGCCATCATGAATTTTACCCATCTGTGAGGATAAAGACAAGATCCAGAGAGAGATTGTCATTAATATTAATTCATCACAGAGACTGAAGTATTACTCCAAGAGGAATGAAAGCTAGGGTAGTTTATATCATTGCAAAAAGAAATTTTCATTGTCTACATGTTTTTTTTTTTCCTGTGATAAAGTATGTTTACTTCTTGTTGGAAAGGACTGGCTCATATTTCTTTGTATCTTCCATGCCTAGCACAGTCGCTCCATCTCTATGAGTGCAGTTAACTTTAGCAATGACTATTCATTTAGGTGCCATGTAGGGTACATCTATTATCTCATTTTCTGTGATACAGACAAATATTTTCCTCACTTTGCAAGGAAGGAAATCATAAGTGATGGAATTTCATAGTTTCTTCAAATATGGCAAGTTGCAGTGCTGATGTTCAAATATTAATATTTCTGTATTCTGGCACATGAAGCTGTATTATAAACTTCTATGCATCAGAGTGTTTTTGATATTTTGGTTGATAATAAGCAATTTGTAGCTATATAGTATCTACAGAGCTAAGGTCACAATGGACCTTTAAAGTACTTGAATACAGAAACCTTTCCTGGTTAACTGCTATACCCAGTACCCACAGAGGTATGTAATACATAGACCTCTAACTCATTTTTTCTCTTCGTTCTTGAGTTTTCAGTTGAATTAACTCCAAAGCTGACACTTACAAGACTTTGCTGAAAGTGCTTCATTTATTAACGTACATAGTATTTTCCCTCGAGCTTCTCACTTTTTGGATTGTTCAAATTCCATCTTCATAAGGCATGGATTATACATGTATATGCTCCTTTCTTCTTTAGATCTTTTCTCCCACAGGATAAAGAATCTGAAATTGGGGTTTAGTTATCACATTTAATCTACCATCCATCAGCATTGATACATGTAAATCAGATTCAGGGAAGTGATCCATATCCCCAAGCAAATATAAAAATCAATTCTACCTGCTTCACCCAGCATGCTTAGCCTGGGCTACATTTTCTATTTTCTTCAATTCTTTGAAAACTGCTCATAAGTCATCGGCATGAGAATGTAAGGATCAAGCAGATGGTGCATTGAGAGCTTCTTTAATGAAAATGTATTATAGATGCCTTCTTCCTCAGATGCAGAAACTATCCCATATATAATCTATGGCAAATTTTCTGTCAGCTTCTATAATTAATGCATAAATTCATTTGGAAGCTCAAATTCTGGAAGATGGCTTGTGGTCAGTTGACAATATCTGATTCACCTAGGAGTGGACCATTTGTCAAACATGTAGCTGCAGTTCAGTTTTGGGTATTAAAAGGAGTCTTAACCCCATTGGGTGGAAAAAGTCTTTAAAAATGTTATTTTCATTTGTCCTAACAGTGAGTCATTCAAGTAAGTCACTTTCCTTCATGCTTTCAGAAAAGGAGGAGAAAAGGATGCAAGCATTTCAAGAAGAACATGTAAATATTTCTGAGCCTTATTTTGAACTAACTCTTGTTTATCAGACTATAATTAATAAGAACAATGAAAAAATTAGTGAGTAGTCATATACCACACATTTATTAAAGACTTTGTTGATTCAAAGTATAAAACTATTAATAAGATGTAATAAATAATGCAAATGAATCTTGAGGTGACCTTTACAAAAATCAAAACTAAGCAGGTGCTACCCTGAGTTCCCTTTATTTCCCCAAATCCTGCCTGTCAACATGGCTATATTTTGTGTTAAATCCCTTTCTTTGTTCCCATGCTCCTTGTTTTCCTCTCCTGTGCACAAACCTACCTGAAATCACTTTCACTTTTTCCGAGATGGAGACTTTTCTTTCCAAGTGCATATGTGTATGTGTTTGTGTGTGTGTGTGTGTGGGGGGTGAGGATTTCCTTGACCCAGAGCTGAATCAGGGTTGCCCCATTCTCCAGGGCCTGGTGTTAACAATCTACAGTTTCCTTTGTGCTTGTAAGTTTTCAAAAGATGATGTACACTATAACTTTTATCTCCCAAAACAAAATGAGCTCTTGTTAGTGAGTTCTAATTAATGAGTCTCAATACAGTAAAAATTGAAATCATTTGTTCTGCAATTGCCTGCAACCTTTTCACATGGCTCTGCTTAACAATATTGTTACTTCACTTCCATACTTAAGGTATTGGTCAAAGAACCATGAAATAGCAAACTTTGTAAAAAATTGGGATCTGAAAGACAGGCTAGGTGCAGAATGCAAGGAGAAGTAAAACACTGAGAACAAGAAGAAGACTACTGCAGAATTCAGGAGAAAGATGACAAGAAACAAGGCAAGGAGAATGAAGAGACAGGTGAGAGCAGATCTCAAGTGTGAGTTAAAGGAGTGGGATGTGTCAGGGAAGATTCTGATGCTTTTAGTACTTAGATAGGATACTCAGCAGAATTTATGTATTTTTAATCACTCAGTAATATTTGGTGACTATTAAAATGACATGTTTATAGTTTAAATACAACTTATATCAAATTATTTGATCTAAAGCTATCATAAGAAATATATAGGAAAGTTTTATGTTACTACTATAATTTTTTTCTAGGAACAATGGGAGTATCATATACTTTGAAATATATATTTGTCTCAAGTATGAAGAGCTAATGAAGATTGTCTGAGTAAATAGTAGCAAGAGGCTGTGGTGCCTGCTGTGCTAGTGTACGGAAGGCCAACTATAGATAACAATAATATTCTGTTCTTTTCTAAAATTTGAAGGAAGAACTTTGAAACTTTTTCAACTTAAAGAAATGTTAAATATTTGGGGAGCCATATTTAAACATTATACAGCATATACATGTATCAAAACATCAACTGGCATCCAACTAATATGTACAAGTTTATGCTTTTACATACTAGTTAAAAAAAGTTTAGTTTTAAAAATATCTATTAATTTTTGGAGGAAAATCTGAAATAGAGGCTGTCTAGTGTGGGAATTTGCTACACCCTTTTCCTTCCACTCATTCCGACCATTTCACAGTTCATTATCACATCCACAGGGAGGGGGCCTCAGAAGGGGAGCAAAGTGTGTCTCCTACTTACCACACACAGGTGCAGATTCCTGAGTCACCTTTCTAAACAGTACTTTAAGCCATAAAAGCTCGTTTCTGCAAATACCGAAATAAATTCAGCTTTCCATATATCAGCACTGCCTGGACAGGGCAAATTCAGCAAGGCCTGCTTCCACGCTGCACCACTGAAAATCGTTTATGGTTGTTAATCTGCACAAATGTGAGTTTTCATAGCTTAAAAAAGAGTTTGAGTTGGGATAATGAAAAAGGTTATTCACTTTGTCATTATTATTTATTTTGTATATATTTGCTACTATTTTAGAAAATGTATTCCAAAGATTTTCCTAAATTATTAAGACCATGTGTATTTAGAACTGTGGAATCATCATACATGTTTATAAACCAAATGTGGGCAATAGTAATTAGTCCTATAAATCCAGCTTCAGCTCACTGTTTATGATTTGTTATTGAAGCAGGCACTGAGAAACGGCATTAACTTTTAATCCATAAAGATATAATATGAAGAGAAATAGGCCTTGGGAATGAGAGTTAACTGGAGACTTAATCTTTCTGCCCTTGATTAAAACTTTTGAACTATTGATTCTTTCATGATTCTTTATGAGCTTAGACATGAAACAATTCTGATAATAATTACAAGAATTGCTCAAGTGCACAATTACTCTTATTGTTACAATTAAATAATTACAATAAATCATAGGCATCAACTTGCATACATTTGAGAGCTAAGTGTTACTGTGACTTTGGCAGTGATTTTTACATTTCATGAAAGATAAACAATGATTATTATATGATTGGGACTGTCAACAACTTAATGCATATGCATACACCAAGCTCACAGAAAACAATGGGAAATCTGGTTGAATTCTACTCGCACATTTGAAGGATTAGTAAGTCTTGTTCAATATTGAGGAAATTGAGTTTTATCGATTATTGAAGCCTTAGAAATAAACCAATCAGATGCCTTGGCAACAGATAGTCATGAATTACATATTCTATTGCAGTTAGCTCTGTGAGCTTGGGTAGTTTACATGACTTCTCTGGAATCTCAATGTTAATTTAGGAATGAAGATAGCTGACCTACAGACTTTAATTAAAATGAAGGGAAACAGTGTGAGATCTCTGCCTTGTTTGTTTTCAGGAAGCACAACCTGATAGTAATATATATTTTGGGAACAACTGGCTTCTTTTTCAGAAGAACAAATGTGTACTATTTGTTCTTTCTCAATAATTTTTTGATTAAATTCTTATTACATTTTAAATAGATTTTCAATTCTTCTAAATTGTATGTAGTTCTGATAATTTTCAATGTTGATATTACTGATCAAACATATATGATGAAAAGTAAAACTGTTTTCACTGGAGTTTGAAGTTGTTTACATTTTTGTATTGTGAAAAACAACACCAATAAAAATTTTGCCTCTTACAATATTGTTTGGTCTACTAAAGAGAATATTTGATAAATGTACATCTCTGCCACATACAAACAAATGTAAGTGGTGCACATTTCAGGGGTTGTGTCGCTAATTCCTTTTATTTCTATTAGTAGAAGTCAGCTTGAATACAGAGAGCTGCATAATTCTAATTCTGTTAAGTATTAAATGGAAAAGTATTAAATATTAAGTGAAAAATGTGATCTATAGAGCAATCAAATCAAAACTATTTTCAATAATTTTTAGGACAACAACACTTTGCAAATAAATCAATTAAATCTATGTGTTACTGTCTGAACTTCCAATAGGGCAAATAAGTATGACATGACTATGTACACACATAATTAATATTTTAGAAAGTGATACTATTTTATCAATTTCATCTTATAACAAAGATTTAAAAACATAAAGCTTATATAGTTTAAAATAAGATTCTTGGATTCGAATGGTATTTTAATTAATATGCTGAAAAATATATGTATATAAAGTCAACACAATATACTTAGGTTAAAAATGGCTTGTGAATAACATATAACCTGGAAAAATTCAAAACCCCAACATACAAAAACAGATTTCTGCCTAGCGTAGCTTTTAAATTACACTGTTGTGATAAAATAGATTAACTCAAAAAATGGGATTTGTCTGCTAACATTTCTGCTGACCACTTTACTATATAAAGTCTCAGCTTCTCAGGAAGTCTAGCAATGGCTTTTTTATAAGTGCCTGCTGAGCTAACTTTGCTAAATGCAAATCTCTGTAGGTAACAGAATGCAGAAGCAATGTGCGCTGGCTTTTGCTTGCACTAATTCCAAATTATGGCACATGAACTCTTGTACTAGAAAATGCAGAAGTACGGCTCGTAAGCTGGGTTCACATTTGATATTAACCTTTCTGTGCATCGCTGTAGGATATGGGGTTTTAGATTTCAGTCTGAATTATGGAGGAAATGAGGTTGGATACGTCACTATTCAACGGCAAAACCGGACCTTGCTTTTTGAAGACAGCAACAATATATAGAGCAGCATTTTTCAAGGTTCAGCATGCATACAAATCACCTGGGAATCTTTTTTAAAGGCAGATTTTTATTCATAGGTCTGGAAAAGGGTTTGCGATTCTGCATGTTTAACAGTATCCTAGTTGATTTCTCTGCCACGGTCTGAGCTCTTTGCTTTGGGCTTCAAAAGTAGAAAATGGTACTGTTCAAGGAAATATAATGGGAGCTGCGTATGTATTTTGAGGTTTTTTTGTTTTTGTTTTTGTTTTTGTTTTTTGGTATCGGGAATCAAACTCAGGACCTTGCACTTGCCAGGCAGGCACTTATGTCACTGAGCTATATCCCCGGCCCTGTATTTTGAGTTTTCTAGCATCCATCTTAGAAAATTGTTATGAAAGGCACACTGAATTTTTATAATTTATTTTGTTAAAACAAAGCTAAAATATTACTATGTAATAAACATATTATTAGCAATATAATTTAGATTCTTTGAGAGTTGTATATTTTTATAGTTATATGTATTTTGTTCAGTTTACATTATGGCAGATCACAAATTGTATATGCTATATTTTAAATGTCCAATATTATATGTGGGTAACAGCCAGGATGCTGGACAGCAGAGGTTACACAACTTACAAAGCAAAACAATAATTAATATCTTAGTGATGAAAGAATGAGTTGTACTTTTTTATGAATTCCCTTTTTTCCTAACCCATGAGCTTCTGTTAGAATATAGTTCTATATGCAAAAATCATTCATTCATTCATCCATTCATTCATTCCTTTTATCATACTGGGATTTAAAAGCAGGAATTCACACATGCTTGCTAAAAACTCTACCAGTGAGCTACATTCCCAGCCCTTTTCTATTACTCATTTTGGACAGGTTTGTGGTACATTGCATTACTCTGGCCTTGAACTCGTGATCCTCAGCTACAAAGTCCCACCTCCCCAATAGCTGAAATGACAGGTTTGCATCATCACACCCAGCCATAACTCATATTGTCTTTGCTAGGAAAATGTAACAATCTGAGGGGGTTCCAGAAAGGTAGATCAGGTCACTGTAGGTTTTAAAACAGAGTAATCTGAGAAAAGAAGCAAAGTAGAAACAAGAGTAAAATAGAAATAGAAATTTACTATCTACAACGTTCTGGATGTTCGCCAAAGGTAGAATTGTAACAGTGAACAACTACCCTGACCTCTTGTTATCAGAGCTCTTAAAAAGAATGAATAAGAACTGAGAGATGGGGATTAGGAAGCTAACTATGGAAGAATTACCCATAAATAACTGGTCCAGGACAATGAGGAGAAAGTCAGTGAAGAAAAACATCCTGAGTATCTGGCAACATGAAATGAGGAATGTCAGAGTTTGCTTACATAATAGTTTTATGTTAATGTCCTGCAAGTGAGCAAAGCAGTATTTTCACAGCCACGATATTTGAAAAATATGGCTTTAACTAAAAGTACAGAGAAAATGAGGATAAACTAAGCTATTATAAACATATCTTTAAAAAGAAAGCATCCTATGCATGCATCACTCATGAGCCACTGGCATAATCTTAGGTCATATGTATTTCAAATAATCAGAACCTTTTTAATTTTAATGAAGGTTTTCTAACACATAGTTGTCTATTTCATTGTCCTTTCTTCTTTTGGAGAATATCCCTGTCACCCCCATGATGCTGTGCTCTTCAATTTCTTCCTACACCTTTGGCTCCTCCTTCTTCATTTCCTCTTCCGTGTGTGCTCTGTCCACAGCCAGGTGGACTGTAATTGTAAAATGCCTATGGGTTGGTCCTGAACTTGCCGTTCTCCCTTACATAGTCTTCCTGGGTTGGTTTATTGGGGGCCTGAGCTTCCAGCTGAGAACTGACATTTCCTTTTGACCTAGTATGTCAGGCTTCATATCCCATGAAAATAGCTTTCGAGTCCTTGGCTCTTCCTAATTCTGTTCCTTTCCTAGTGTTTTCCATCTCAACAGCTGGCACCTTGTCTAACTGCTCTAGAAATGTGGCAATCTTACTGCTTTCTGCCTTTCTTTTTCTCTCTATATCCTACTCATCAACGCACTCTACGGATTGCAAATTCAAACATATGACCTTGAATATGTCCCTGTCTCTTTCATTCCTTTGCCAAAACTCTAGTCCAAGTGACAACTGAACACTTCACCTATAGGAATGCTTCCAGCTTCTGCTTACCTACAAGTGATTCCTCACACTTTAGTCAGAACGTTCTGTATAAAAGTCATATAGATAATGTGTTGGTTCAAATTTAATTTAGAATAAAATCCTAAAGGATAAAAGGTTTCACAGAGCTGGATCCTTCCATGAGCAGTTTTGTCTCCTGCATTGCCCCCATTAGGATACACTAAGTGTAATTCCTTTTCTATTTCTGAAATTGATTTCATTCTTGACCCCTGCACTTCTTGTACCTCTTTTGTAGCATATTCTTTTTGCCTTTAAGTTATCAAACCGAACGTCATCTTCTTAAGGAACATAACTTCCACCATTCTAGGTAGATGAGCATCAGGACTACTGCTCCTGTCAATTGTACTTTTGACACATCACTTTAGTTTCCTCAGGGCATGCATTTCAATATATAGTTGTTTCCTATATTCATTGGTGTGTTTTTGTTTTTCTGACTCTTGTCATGGTAGATAACATTTCCAGAGCTTGGTACATGTTTACTGATTGTTGTAAGAATTGCACAGGGAAAGAAAGAACTGAGTTCTGCCCTTACGTTACTATTTACAAATTGCAGTGTAGTCAGCAACGGATGATAATCTGAGTCTCAGTTTATTTACGAATAAAAACAGGTAATACTATGGATTCCCATTTTATTGTAAGAATTTATGACTTCATGAAATAAGACTTTGAATAATGAAAAAATAACTAGTAGGGAGACTACTTACTTAAAACTTTCATGCCAACTGGCCAATATACCCATGAAATCACTCAGCTCTACTGAAGCCACAATTCTGGAAGTCAGCAATAGATATCAATTCAGTTTTCTCTGCAAAATGGCAGAGATAATACCAACTGGCAGGTTTGGTTTTTTTTCTTTTTCTTTCCTGTACTGGGAATCAAACTCATGACCTCACGCTTGCCAGGCAGGCTCTGTGCTTCGGAGCTAAATCCCCAGCCCTCAACCGGCAGGTTTTGCACTTTCGTAATTGTGCTTTGCTTTGGTAATATCAAATTGCCTGCAGACTCTGAGCACAAGCAAATCAGGAAATAGGGTCATATGCTAGAAATATATTTCATTCTTAGTTCAGCATATCTCAGAACTAAAATTAAAGTTAATCATGAGTATGTGTGTGCATATAAAGAGGATTTGCCTATACACATGTAATAAAATCTAAAACATACACAACATAAATTTCAGTTGTAGTGAGGTTTATATATACTTTTCTCTGTAACCCACAATTCATCAATTTTAAGGAACAAGCACAGATATACAACATATACAACTAACATTAACTATGAGAGGTTTTAAATTTGTAATGTGTATTTATTGAAAAATGTTATCCCTTATTTTTTATTATGCTTTGTCTATTTGTATTTTTATCCACATCTCTTCCTTATGCCCATAGACAGATTAGTTATTAGTTAATTTTCATTTTTACTTTATCAGATCATTTATTTATTATGACTGCAATGAAATGTTCTTGTTGTCCTCTAAATGATCAACTTTATATGACTTAGTAGGAGAATCAAATCATAGTAACTGAAAACAGGATACTTTGTGCTTCATTTGTGCAAAGTTGAATGTAATCAATTAGCATATTAACTGATGACAGCCATGGTTTAAGATGGAACACTGGTAAACAGGTCAGTGAATACAGCAGTGATAGAAATATCATATATATTTTATATAAAATCATGTATATATTTATTACTCCTGAATTTATAACTAGATATCTATACCTCAGAAATCAGAATGACAAAGTAGATTTTCTGCAATCAGAGCACTCCACAATCCTTAGACACTTAGAACACTCCACAGTCCTTAGACACTTAGACAAAGGAATCCTTGTCGTGAAATTATGCAATTTTGTTAACAGTCATTTGTAACCTGAATGCTTATATTAGAGAAGGCTCAGTACTCTTGATATGCTGTTGTTATGATCAGGTTCAAGACTGATTACAAGAAAAGAAAAGACTGATTACAAGGAAGTTGTGACTGATAATAGTCTAATTACTGATGACAAGAAGCCTTTGCTTTGTAAGAACATAGAAATTTCTTTACAATAAAAAAATGAAAAGTAGATGAGGAAAAGGACTTAATTGCTACTCATTTGATACAAATAATGATAATGATGTTATGGTCATATACCGTATGTTAAAGCATTTAACAAATTTTTCATTGACAAGTAGTGACACACACACACACACAAATGACACTGATGTAGTCCTAGATTATGATAGTGATTAAAACTCTTTCCAAAGTTTTCATACAAAAGTATCAGGTCTTAAAGCCTATCTGTTAGAAGCATCCTGTTAGAATTAGATGTTCAAAAAGTATTTAAAAAGATAAATGGTTATGGTCTCTAGTTGCATCCATCATAAATGAAATAAATCAGACCCACATGGGTAAATACCATATTGTCTCAATATTGTAAGAACCTGAAAGAGTAAATGAAACCTAAAAGGTACATTAGATATTGTAAAAGGGAAAGAAACTGCTCAAAAGAAAAGAACAACTGGGATGAGGGAAAAGAGAAAACAAAAAAAAGGGGGAAGACATATGTATACACAGGAGACCTAAGGAGAGTTGTACTACTGATTTCTATTGCTTTATTGAAAAGAACAATTAATATTCAATTGTTTGGCCAATCTTACATGCTAATATTTGTTTAACTGAGTAATCAATTTGAAGATAACAATATGTAATACAATAACCATTGTTAATTTCCTATTATATTGTCTGAAATTCTGTATTGCTTCTATTGTTTTGGTGTTGTTTTATTTATGTCTGTTAATGGGTGTTTGTTCTTTTATTTTTAAAATTAAAAAAAGATTTATAAGCCAAAAAATGGTTTTAGAATCAAAATTTTCACAGGTTGCATAGATGTTTTACTCCATTAACTCAACATGTTAGATTACATACACATTATGAGCCAGATATCAATAAATGCATATTAAAAAAAAGTGTCGAGTATTCATTGTGTTTTCTAGTCATTTAAAAATAAGATATAATATTTTAAAATGCTGCTACAAAGTATTCTTAATACTCAGTAAGGGTAAAGAAGTTACTAAATTCTAAAAATTCATTTTCCACATTATGTCTACTTTTATATTTTGCATTGATATGGGTATTTGATTTTAGGCACTAAGTATAATTCCCTTAATCTTATATTTGTTCCAGTCAAAACCCAGTTCAGTGACACAGGAACGAATTCCTTCCTCTTTAGGAACTCATTAAAAAATGAGGCAGAATAGCATTGTATAACTGCTATGAAACTGGATTCTGTCTAATAATACTGACTCCTTAGTTTCAGCACTTAGAACCATGAATGCAATGTGTTGTACATGGCTGCCTTTCCATAAATGTCAACTTATGACTTTTTCTTCCTTTGTATAGGAAGCACAGGATCCGAACTAAATAGTTTCCATGCATACCCATATATTTATATAAATGTTATGTTTACATTGTATATGCAGATATATATTTATGCTAATATTTATATATTTATATTAGATATATGCATAAATACATATGCATTGCAGAAACAAATAGTGAAGTGCCTCTCTATCTGAGGCAGTAAATAGTTTTACACAGAAAGGAGAAAACCATCATTAATAAGATTCTACATTTTTAAGTGGAGTAATAGCATGATTAAGCTGTTCTTGGTTATGAAAATATTTTCTTTACTAAGAAAACTAAACTATTCATAAGCTGTATTTTTCCCTTAATTTATTTGTATTTCTTAACATATTTTACTCTTGATTATTACATTTTCTCAAAGTATATTACCGAAATCTTGTCTTCTTAATCCATTTAATATTAGTAATTTAAGTTAATTGGCCATGTTTTTATTGTTTCCATGCAACAATCTAGGACACGATTACAATATAAGTAATTGTAGTAACATAAGTCATTATTGTTCATAATTATCCACTTTTAGGCCAAAATATGCTTTAGAAAACTTCTCCATGGTTAATTGAGGGAGAGCGCATCATAACCATGATACCTACAAAGGTTTACTGCCAAAACTTGTCATTTCTGTGCTATTAAGTTTAACATGATACAGTACACATGCAGTCAGATATACACATGCAAACATTAATTGGTGGTTATATTTTTTATTTACTTGCCACAAGCAAAATGTGGTATATGGGCCAGGGGTATAGCTCAGTGGCATAAGCACCTGCCTGGCAAGTGTAAGGTCCTGAGTTTGATTCCCGGTACCAAAAAAAAAAAAAAAAAAGCAATACACACAGTAATCCTGTATCAATATCACATGCACTGCAACATTACAAAGTGAAATTCATTAATAAATGCTTTTCATAAGCAATGATTCTTTATCCATTATTTAATTGTAGCTCCAACCCTTACTATAATTTGCAAAATAGTTCTTTTATTTACCTTGATACCAGTTCACTGAGATATTAACAAAATTAATTCTAAAACATTATATCTCATTAATTGTTATGTTTGAGGCTAAATAGCAAAGTAATTTTCAATTTTTGTGTTTCACTGTGTTATTGTATTTTGAAGATATGCTGTAAGAACTTATGTGCTTATTAACAAGACAGATACAGGCTCAACTTGGCTAAATAGTTACAATTGTTTAATTTTCATAGATATATATAAGTTACTATGTATTAAGTAATCAGTTGTGTTCTACTTAATATATACACAACAAATCAGGTACTCTTTAGAAGATACCTATATCGTTCTATTTTGCTTTCATGACCCAAGACATTGAAGAAGGTCAGCTTTTGAATGGAAGCACTTTCTGCTGCTAGTGTGAAGTTCTTCCTTGGAAAATAAGTCTAATTTGTGTTAGGTGACCCATAACTCTGTGGGTCAGCAGAATCTCATCTGACACTACATCTCTGCTGTCCACAGCATTCTTACTCAAGGTTAACAATAACTCTTAGTCACGCATTTTCTATTTGATTAAGCAATATTGGCATATAGAAAAAGAATTTCATATTAACTCTAATTCTGCTCAAACACAGTTTGACCAAAAGCATAATGAAGATTTTGTTTTCTTCCTTATCCCCAAGATTTTAGTATTCTTTAAAATCAGGACTTTAAAATATCTGAGACTACATTGTCTATATTAAGAGATTTTTTAAACTATGTTTTTTTAAGAAGTGTTCTCTCTTTGAACAGAACTGTATACTTTTCTTTTTATTTCTTTACTTTTACCAGTACAATTTAGGTAAATATGATGATTATATTCAGTAATGTTTTTACACCACATCTGGTGAAGACAGTCATGCATTGCCTCAGAAAGTGACAAGCACAATAGGTAAATGTGTTTGAAGTGAGGTGAAGAACTTGTACTTGTACATAATATATGGAATTTGTACTTGTACATGATGTAGGAATCTGTACCTGTATATGATATACCCTGAGTCCTCTTTTTTCCCCATCGCCTCCCCCTAGGGCAAGAGGGACTCCATTTTCTTTTTGTAACTCCATTTTAAAAGTCACTTAAATTCACTTAAACTGTAGTTGAACTCACTCCTTCATCCCCATCCTACAGCAGCCATAAAACCCACTAAAGAAAAACAGAGCCGTAAAAGAAGGAACACATAGTTAGAGCAAATTGAGAAGTAGGCTAAAAGTTAAATCACAATGTCCACCCAAGGTCTGCCTGACAAGCACCTGACCAGCAAGTTCTGGGAAATGTGAACTTTGTGGCAATTATGTGACATTCTTGTAAAATTCTAGAAAATGAGGTAATATGGTTGGATGGTTGCAATGGAAACCTGAAAGTTACTTTAGCTGGAAGCAAAGTCCATTGCTGGCCAACACCTTCCCTGGTTTCTTGTCAGGCGTGTAAATAATAAATAATGAAGCTTTATTTATTCCTATATTCAATCTCTAGTGAGTACTTTTCTCACTGGATCTCACCAAACAACACCTCTTGCCCTCCTTATTCACAAAATTTTGTTTCCTCTTTATACATCTTTTCTCATTTTTTCTTTTTGCTTCCTTCTATTCCGCTTCCACTCTCCCTAGTTCCTTCTTCCTTTTGAACAAATTTTTTCCTATTTCACAGTTTCTATTGTCCATTTTAGTTATTGTTTACACTTTCAGTTTCTCACACTAGAGAGATAATAAAATACACATGTGTATCTGATTTATTTCACTTCCAATTATTGTCTCAAGGTGCATCCATTCACCTAGAAATGTTTCAGGTTTATCATTCTTTATGGCTAAGTAATAGCCTACTGTATTTAAAAAAACATTTTTTAATTAATTCATTATTTGATAGGCATTTGGATTGTTTCCAAGACTTTGCTATTACAAACTGTGCCACTATAAACACAGACACACATATGTTGCTGTGGCATGATACTTTTAATTCTTTAAGAAAGATACCAAGAATGAGAATAGCTGGGTCAAATGAGGGTGCTAATCCTAGTCTTTTGAGGAATCTCCCCACTGATTTCCACAGTGTTTGCACCACTCTACACTCCCACCAACAGTGGGAAAGTGTTCCTTTTTCCCCACAGCCCTGCCAGGATTTGGGTTCTTGCAATCATTTCTTCATGAAACACTGGTTATTGAGTCCTCCAGCCCCCTAAATTTCTTTCAAATGGAAATAAAGAGTTTTATTGGTGTTAGAATTAAGAGCCTTTTTCACGGGAGAAAATAATCATTAATAATCCACTTATGTCAAAACAGTACACAAGCCAAATTACAGAATCAGAATAAGAAATATGTGATGCTTATTAATGCGTGCTGTGTGTCTATACACAATATGGCTTCTCTGTGTCTTACAGGGCAATGGTAAGAACTGTATTACTCTACATTTGAAAGCTCCCTAGATTATTGCCTGGGAATATACATCCACTCAGTAATAAATGTTAGCAGCAGCATCATCATTATTATCATTATTAATTCCATCTAAGAGAATAAATTTTACTAAGGTTCCACAGAGGCCAAATTATATAACTCAAATCTCAGGAATATTATCTGATGATGAAGCTACTAATTACTATTAATTCATGATTAGAATTAGTCCAAGTTGATTAATTAACTGTCCAAGTTGATCTTAATGCCTGGTTTTTCTGTATCTCATAGAATAGTTACACACATTGTCACAATTATCTATAGATTGATGCTCGCTACAGTCTATTTTTGGTGAGACTTTAATCTTAGCCTGATTTTTGCCTGACGTGGTGCTTTGCATTCCATCTGTATCTGACTCTAATTGACATATGTTAGGGAAATGCAGAGTAATTTTATTATTGCTGTAGCTGAGCATAGTTACTGAGCAAACATGCTGTGGAACACTAGCATATCCCAAAGGTAAATGTAAGCAACTTGAATATTAGCTGTGCTACCACTGCCTCATATGCGCTTCAGTAATTGAGTTCAGTGCAATAAAAACTGTTATGTCCAGTACTTTTATTCTTGAACACATGGAAAAGCACCAGAATAACATGATTGGGTTTAGTAATAATGTTTCCTTTTGAGTTATGGCCTCAAAATGAATACACATTTGCTGTGTGATTGAAATATATGATGAACATTTAAATTATGAAAGATATTGCAGTAAAGGACACATTGCCAGTAATCCCACTCACAGTACTCCTCTTCATTTCAAACACACTTACCTATTGCGCTTGCCATTTTCTGAGGTAGCTTATGACCGTCTTATCCAGATGTGGTGTTAAAAGAAAAAACTGCCGCCAAGTGTTCTCCAATGGAAAGGCAGGCTTGAGAAACCCTTGCTTCTTCATTTCTTATCTATCTAATTCCCCAGACCTGGAACTGAGGAGTTTCTGGCTCTTCCTCAAGTGAAAATGATCATGAAAGGTAAACGTGCTGAATGCATTCAGGAAATTCAGGCAGGGTCAACAGCACAACTAAAGACCTGAAAGAGGACTGCTAGAGTTGCTTCAAGAAGTTGAAAGAATGATAAGATGAGTGTGTTCAAAGAGAAGGGAAGTATTTTGAGGGGTAACCATGACACTATGTTCTTTACGGTAATAATTTTGTTTTAAATTTTGTTTTAAGCATTCACCATGTTTTTAGATCATACCACATATGTTAAAGTAATATTTTTATTTATAGTAATAATATTTCAAGTAAACACATATTTCTTAACATGCCAAGTAAGAACAGCCAGTCAAAAAGACCACACGTTGCATCATTCTATGCACATGAAAAGTCCAGGTGAAGCAAATCTATAGAAAAAAAGGGTTTATGTCCCCTAGGTCAGGGGAACCCTGACAGGAATTGATAAGTGACTGTGAATGAGCATGGAGTGCCCCTTGATAGTGACAAAAATATTCCAGAATTAGAAAACAGCAAAGGTTACACAACTGTGTGACTCTGTTAAATATTTTATTAATTCATTATTCATTATTCATTATTATTATTAATTATTAATTTATTCATTATTAATTATTTACTGGATAATTTACTATCATATAATAATTTACTATCATAATTATTGCCACTGAAATATTTTATCAGGTGTTTTTCATTGCTATAGCAAAATTCCTGAGGCTAGGTTATCTTATGGAGAAAAGAGGTTTGTTTTATCTCATGGTTTTGAGGAAGCAATGACTGAGGCACACAGAACATCACACAGCAAGAGAAAGGGCATGCACCTGCCACCACATGTGTCTCTGCAGTCTCTCTCCTGGGGTTCAATCTTGGGTATCTATCAGAATGACCCTATCTAATTCTCATCACTGCCCAGAAGCTCCTCCTCTAAACACCACAGTCAGATGGAGTTCCCACGCCCTGTACACCTCAGAAAGGGGATTAAATTTTAATACATTAAGGCTTGGACTAAATTTACATCATTTTCCAAATCACCTCCAAATGTCAAGGAATAAATAAAACTCCCAGGAAAATGAGATGTTTCAATAAAACTTGACTTTCTGGTTTTCTTACCGAGATAAAGTAAGAAGTGTTCTACAGTTCTCCAGTGGTGTTCTCCAGTTCTTTAAACTGGGATAAAAAAATTATGCAATAAATTTCGGTAGCCTGATAGCTCCACTTGGAGCTCAACACTAAATGTTGCTAAACTAACCCGGAATCAGGAAATGTAATCTACAATAGTAATGATGACATTCTGTAAATGAGACCTCTATTATCTGTCATTGACTTTTAGTACAAAGGCAAGCTTTTTACCACGAAATTTAATTAATGATCCTCTGCTTTTAATCTGTACAATGAAGACTGCATTTACTGTAGAGGTTTTGGGGAAATTATGAAAATGATGAATATCAGTAGAATTTATCACCCGGTAAGTCCAATGAACATCAACTGCTACATTTATACACCAACTCCTTTCCAGGCAGGTGTGTGAGGGATGCTATTCAACAAGAGAGTTTTGCAGCGTGAGGCTGTGATGGATGCTCTGGAGATGGTATGCACACATGGTTCTTGTCCTTAAGCCACTTACATTTTTTATGAATAGAGGTAAACAAGCACCCCAGGGTACGATAAAGTGCTAATGCAGATACATCTCATAATACTTTCCGCAGTTCACAAAAATGGAGAAGTTATTTCTGAAGTAAATGGTTAGAGAAGAATTTATGGCAAATTTTTACTCCATGCTAAGAAATTTAAATGCTGTGTCCACTTCTTCCTGCTTGTTCTTCCACACTTTTCCCTAACCCTGAATGCAACACAGAGGGCTGATCCCAGAAAGTAGAGGACACACAGTCTCCATTCCCATGATGTGATTAAATACATCACAACTGGACTGGAATAATGTTGAAATACCAGAGAAGAGCTGAAGTAAAAAATTAAGTAATATATAATATAATAAACAACCATGTTTTAAATAATCTTAACCATGAATTAGACTTCCATTATTAGTAAAGAAATACTATTTATAAATGATAATAAATAGAACTAAAATAAATAGAATCTTATAGCTAAGATTAAGAATTATTAAACAAAAATTGTCTTATAGATTGAATGTAAACATATTTTACCTAATTTTGTTTTAGTTTCACAGAGGAAAAATATTTGCATTTTATTATAAAATATTTTAATGTGTTTTTTTAACATGTTTTAGATTATACTGGCTTGTGTATTTCCTAATTATTTGACAGGGTGACTTCTATGATATAAAGTCAATCCATGTATAGAATGGACCACATTTAGTTAGTTTGCTTAATTAATCCAGTAGCCTTCATATGGCTCACAGACATGACACAATTCGGGTATTTATTCAAGGAGGGTGGTGATTTAAAATATTAATGGGAACACAGTGACCAGCTTTCCTAGGCTACCACTTCATGTGGGGATCAAGTCCGAACTGTGGCTATGCTTTATAGTTAGACAATTTGGGGTGGACTCTAGTTATCACTTGTGACCTCTTTGAACCATAGGGATTACATAATGTCTTGGTACCTCAACTTCGCATGCTTAAGTGAGCATGATAATAATACCTTTACCAGATTATCTTTAAAATCACCACAGTGCTTAGGACAACATATGTTAGCTCCAATTATTTTCTGTACTTTGAAAAGGAAATTGCATGCAAAGTACAGTGAAAATTGAATAGGGAATAGCATCACGGACTATAGGAGTTTGAAGTTTCATCCAAATTCTGTTTCTTTTAAAGTGTAGGTAAGGGGCTTCCTCCTCTGTGCTTTCTAGCCTGCTCATACTGGCCAAGGTGATGGCCCCTCCCTACCCCCAGGAAATGTTATCCTGGCACTCATACTCGATGTAAGGCAATTAATCCTTAACATCATTCAGTTTTCTTATGCCACACCTTGCCTTTTTGATTTTAGGCTTGATTTCCAAGTACAGGGTACATTTTTGAGGACCCAGACATTGTCCTGTACTTCCTGCTTCCATAGCTACTGGCAGCTTGTCTCTCAAAGAGTAGAAGACTATCACTAATTCTTCAAATACAGAATCACATCACTGAAATTGTCATTAAGTTTCTTCTTGAATTTTTCATGTAATGTAGTAACTTTATTTACTGTATCATTGACAGTAAGCTCTGTATTTTTATTTCTAAGACTTAACTTGCTTTCTAGTATACGATAGGAATTTCATAAAACTCTACCAGTGCATAATAATTTGGTCAAGAGAACAACCTTTCCTGGCCATTGTTGGAGGACAGCTTATTTATCTGTATAAGTATTGTAAAAGAATAATCTGTCTATCTATAGACTCAATTAGAATATATATATTCTTAATTACATTTCCAATTAATACTGCCCATTCTTATGGATAAATATGGTCTACTACTATTTGAACATGCTATGATTAGATATCGTCTAAGACTCAGTAACAACCTTTGAGATGTGAAATACACAGTTTAAAGCAAATAACAAGAGGAAAAGCAAAAGATCTAAGTTCATTTCAATTTTTACAAACTATAAGGCTATTATATTACAGTAGAGTACACTTCTGTGGTACTTTTGAGAAGTTAGTGTTGCTATTGCCATTTGACTCATATAAAACAGTATGCTGTGAAGTTTTCAGCTAATTGAGACCCTTAGTAAAAGCTTATAGCTAATGGGTTGTCATATTGATTCCTACTGGATTCATTTTCTGTGATTTCTTCCCTGTTGACAAACTTGAGCTGTAATTCTGGTTAGTTTCTATTAAATACAATATGATAAATTATATAAAGTAATTCCTGCTTGACAATAGCCATCATGAATAAAGCCATAATACAATGTTAAAATATGCTTCTTTCCCAAATTAATTACGCCAGACAGAAATACTGAGATCACAGATGAGTTCAACTCAATGTGAATGACATTTTTAAAAACACCTTTAACAAATTGTTCTAAAACTAAAGACGTCAATATTTACAGTAGAATATATCTAAAGCTATATTCACACATTACACAGAGTTTTAGGTCAATGTATTGTTTACAATTAAACTCTAACAGAGCTTACTCTGCGAGATTATTTTCATAATATCGCTGAAGTATCGAGGTTACATTCCACTACTTAACAATACAGAATGAATTATGTTCTTTCCAAAAAACATGGTGAGCACCAAAGTGCCAGCACTTGGGAATGTGGCTTTATTCAAAAATAACGTCCTTCAGATATAACCACACCAGGATCATGAGGATGGGCTAAGGTGGTGGGTGACCTGCTACGAGACAGACATGTGGATATGGGTACACACAGGGCATGCTGCTAATGACAGTGTCAGAGACAGAGAGATGCAGGTGAAAGCTAAAGAACATCCAGGGTTGTCAATCACCATACAGCACTAGAAAGAGGCACAGAAGGATAAGGAAGAAGTAGAACTCACAGACATCTTGATTTTCTTCTCATGTCTAGCTCTCAAAACTGTGAGACAATACATCTCTGTTATTTTAAATCACTCAGTGTGTCATTCTGTATTAAGAAAGCTCTAGAAAACTGATATACTTAAGTGCGGTATTTACAAAATTAGGAAACACAGTATGACAGCCCAGGATAAGGATCTCAAACACTTGAGTTTCAAAGAGGGCATAGAAGAAAGCAATTGGTGGCTGAGTTACATTTTAGAAAAGCAATTGGGTATAAGGCCAGAGGGACATGGGAGACTACTCAGTGGGCACCAGTGTCTACTCTTGAAAAATGAATATGTGCTGCATCATCTATTCAAGAGTTTAAAACGCCTGTTGTTAATATCTGGGAAAGTACTTTAGATGGGGCACCATAAAATCTACAGTCATAAATCTTCTTTTGATAGACTTATGACATCTGATGAGCAGAGAGCTTAATGCTCGTTTAAAATGGATGATTCTGTTGCAGATGTGACAAACACGGAAGTAGGCAAAAGAACAGCAAAAACATCGGAAGGCACTGTCCTGTCTCTACACAGATAAAAAGTATAGAGGATGCAAACCTCTAACAGGCGGTGAAGACCTAGTTCTTACCTCCAAAAAGACATCAGACAACTTGGAAGCCTCCTAGACAAAATGAAGAATTTAAAGACTCATTTTAGAATGACAGAGAAAAGGGCTTTGATTTTCTATAGGAAAGAAAAATATTAGAAATAAAGAGGAACCAAATTTATAAAATCCTGATCAGTATGAATAACTTAGACTTGGCAAATAATTTTCAAAGCAATGTAATTACAAAAATTGGAAAAAAATTTAAAAATTGGAAACCATTCAAATTTATTTGAATGGTGTTATATATATGACAAAACCTGGACTAATTTTTGAGGTCGATGATTAGGACATTTATATCTTATTGCCATGCCATCTATGTATCAAGTGTGAAATGAAGCATACCAGGAAGAGTTACATGAGACTAACCCAATTTCTTCTGGGACTGAACCAGGAAAGTTCCCACATACTACCTGTGTAACTAATGAACCATCAGGGGAATGAGGTGATATAAACTAATAATCAGAACTGGACTCAAAAAATCATAAATATGTCTAAATCAGTACGCATTGGTGTTTTGATATTTCTATTCAATCAAAAGCACTCCTGTGATGCTAGTCCATCACCTCAGTATATAAATCCTCCATAATTTGCACTGACCTTGCTAGTGGAAACACATTCTTTGTTGTTTTTGTCCAAGATTTACTTTGCTCTGTCAGTTGGAGAATCGATTCAGGTCAGGAAGGAAATCACCAAACACCTCTTGAGCCAACAGGCAAAAATTAGACCCCCTGATGTGTGAATGCCAGAGGACAAAATACTTTTGGTTTTTCAGAGAATTCAGCACAAAGTATGATGCAGAATAATTCTGTCAAAGTAAATGATTAGTTTTCCAAACACATGTGGCTGGTCAGAGGAGCAAAACAGGACATACCCAAAAGCCAAGCTGTACTACGTCTTTATTGTCTTGTTTCCTTGCTCAAATAGTCATACAAATCAGGCATTTCTTTTGCTCTAGACAAACACTGCTATTTCCTCCCTGAGAAAAATTAACGACAAATGGCTGGGCTGTGGGAGCTGCCCAACTGCATGTTCAGTAGCAGTTCATCCCGAGTTGATTGATCTCATTAGGTCCTGAGGACTGCGTAATGGGACCTCTTTAGGAGACAGTCCCTGCTCATTGGTACTCAGGGACACAGATGAGAACATGGCATCATGCATGGCTGCAGTTTTTGGATAGGAGCAGGTTTCTAAACCATTTTCACCTCACTGAGGTATTTGACCTCACAGAGGGCTCAGAAGAATGTGTCAGCTACGGAGAGGTTACAGAATTCTACCTGAAAGAATCCATCCTTTCCAAACTAGATCACTGCTAAAGCAATTACTTTTTCTATTTTTTCCCATTTCTTATCACAGTGGAGTCACATTTAGCTGCCTATCTAAACTCTGCCAATTCTACAGTTGGGAGAGAGCCAATCACAAAGTAAAATTCCATCACCTCTCAAGTTGTAAAAGCTATTTTAGCTTTCTATTCAGTCGTTATTTTTCAAAAATATTGAGGCCTATTTTTTTATTTTTAATTTGCTTCAGTATTTACCTAGATATCCAATAAGTTTAAATTGAATAGCTAGTTCTGTTTATTGTGTCCCAATCAAAAGACCTGAGAAATACTCTTTGAAAACACTCTGTCTGGGTGGCTTTGTGTCATTTGTCCCTCTCCTTCTTACACAGGAAACACACACAACCACGCTGTATTTTCTGTCTTTTAGTCTGACACTGATTCCTCCAGATTCCTTTCTACTGGTCTCTCATGCTGTCCTGTGCTCATAGGACTGATGCTATTATCTAACTGGGAGAAAAGCCAGTGAATCTCACACAAACATGCACAAACACATAGCCACATAGATACATGAATAACAATGAGGTGATCAGTACAAATGTGCTTCTCACTGAAAAATTATAATCTTATTTTGTTTTTGTTTTTGTTTTTTTTTTTTCCGGTACCGGGAATCGAACTCACGACCTCATGCTTGCCAGGCAAGCACTGTGCCGCTGAGCTAAATCCCCAGCCCCCTTATTTTGATTATAGATCAGAAAATAAAGAGTCACTCACTTTTCTGGCTGAGTGGCATATACCTAACACAACTGAAAATAAATCCGAAAGCTTAATGCTTCAGATTTCATGGTCATGTGCTGCTTTCCTTTATGGTTGCAGAAATTCTTTTTTATTTTATCCTGCTTTAATGTGGAAGTAGAAGGATTTTGACTCAGTAAACTTTAAGCAACTACACAAGTCCGTACTGTTTTTAATTAATTTTTCCTAAAACATTAAGGCCATTCTTTCTAAGCAATATTTCATTCATATGCCACGTTCTGTATCTCATGTGAATTGTACTCTTTCTTAACTACTAAACTGGTCATGAACTGACTCTGGATTTAATGACTGAGTTTACACCAACATTTATGAAAAAACAAGACAGAAAGGTAAAGAAATATTTTTATCTATTAAATATTAAAGTCAGCTATAGCAGTCAAGCATATATTTACCTTCATACCAAGGTTTTAAACTAGGAAAATACTATAAAATTAATCTTACATAATCTTAGTAATTCTTTTCCTACATTTACAGGCTAAAGTATTATTATTAAAGCCCTAGTTGTACTTTGTAGAGCAGAAATAAAGGAGCCGTTAGTATGTTAAAAATGATCTACCACACAAAATTTCAAAGATACAAATTAAATAATGTTCACATATTGATTTTTCCTAACAAATTGTTAAAAATGCAAATAAAATAACCAGAGGTTATATATGTTTTAAAAAGTTCTTTAAAACACACATTTTTATTTCATGTCATAGTATATTTGATATTTCAAAAAATATATTAAAAATAATGAACATACTTATATACTTTAACTCAGAATTTTTTTTTAACTCAGAAATGTTAATCTCAGTAAAAATTTTAGGAAAATTTGTAACAGCAGAAGAACTACTTGTGTTGCTACACATAACCTTTGGAATCAAAGAAAACATGTTTCAGAGGCATATTTGATGTCAAGGGAAGTGTTAATAAAACAATAAACGACTTTATAAACAGTATTTAAAATGAATAAAGAGCATAAGCTACATTATATAATCACACTGAAGGTAATCAGCCAAAAATATAGCTTATCAGATAAAAATGAAAAAACTTGTTGACAAATATAATGTGTAGACCAGTTCTTCTAATGTGTCCTTTTTAGTATTTACAAAATCATTCTTCATTCACATCACACACACACACACACACACACACACACACACTTTTGCATGCAATTTGATGTTTTTGAAGCAGTTTTTCATTACTCAATCTATTCTCATGAAGTATACATTTTTAATGCTATGCAAATTACCTTAAAATTTAAATCAGGAGGTGCATTCAGTCTTTGAAAAAATGTAATTCTAGCCTGCGGGTCAGTCTTATAAAACTCTTTTCATAATTTAGTTTTTGTATTCCATATGGAACATTCATTTTAGTGCTCAATAGAACTGGAAACCAACAATTGTATACTTTATAATTGCTAAAGTAGTTACCGTTTCATTTTGTAAAAATACTCATTTCAATAAGTTCACATTAGCACATAAAAACTCATAAATACTTGGTCTACAGGAAAAAACACAAATGCTGAAAAGAGTTTGAAATCTGCTTTTATTTCCCCGATTTTCATAGTCCTCATGATGTTTGTGACCCTTCAGGGAGAGTTGAGAACCTGTATATTCTCATTGTACCCAGAAGTGAGAAATGTTTAGAAACACTTTTGACATACAAATATATTCACCTTTGTGCCATGTCCTTCTCAAATATCCCTCTGTGCTGTTAACAGTGAAAGAGTATATCCTATTTAAATAAGGTTATGTTAAGAAACTGTTGACATATTGGACTCCCTCTAAGTGTTACTCATCTTTCACATTCAGGACATTTGAGCTCCATTATTATTAACTGAATAGTGATTCTGTAGGAATGAGTCTCAATTACAGTTACCAGTCAACAGTACCAGAACCAGCATCAGAAATAGAGTCACTGGGTTTTATGTGGGCAGACTGACTCAGAAATTAGAGCCTATACTTCAGAAACCAGTTGTCAAGTGGCTCCTTCATGTGTTCCTATGCACGGGAAAGTATCAGAAGCACAGGTTAAATAGACATAAGTTGTTGAACTTTATGTATTCATCTCATATATGAACTTTTCTTTGTAGATGGGCTTTTATATGTCGAAGATGAAGAAACATTCCTTGTTGGATATAAAGAGCTGAAGATAGTACTAATTATTATGCAGCAGAGTTTGCATAAAGCAAAAACAAAGCCTTTGCATTTTAGTAAAATAAGGTTAGGAATATATACCTTTTCCCAAACTTCTTTTTCAGAAAAAAACAGTGAGAAATATGTGTACAAGCTAGTTAAGAAGAAGGTGAAATATTGAACACAAGTTAAAGTAAAGATAAGAAAAATAAGATAGGCTTAAAAGTTTGCATGAATATATAAAGAAAATTTAGAGTACACAACACATAAGGCAAGACTACATAATGAGAGGGCAGGCTAAGTAATACGGTTGAACGATCATATAAAGGGAAAAATTAGTCAAATGACTTTTGGAAATGTATATATTATAGTAAAAATCAGTTACAAAAACTTATATTTCCAAAGGTTTAACAAAATCCATTCACCTATCCATATGTAATGTGTTGTGTCAATGAATTGATTTAAGAAAACCTTTGGATGAAGACAATGGATCAGAGAATGTATTTCATCTTTCCCCTACTCTCTGTGAAACCTAAGCTATGAAAGCAATGTCAGTTTTAAAAGCTAGAAGACATAAAAATGAAAAGAATAGTGATAGCCATTATTCTACTAAAGATTCCAGGGAATTTCTGGAAAGCAAGTGAAAAAACATTGATTAAAATGCATAGTACCAGCATTTCTATCCAAAAAATATTTACAGAAATGAATAAATGTAAGGAAACACAAATCTTTCCTAAAATACTCTTCAGAAATTTTGGAGGGTAAATTGATATATCTAGGAAGACAGATGGTAAAAGGGCTAAAAGCGTGATGATTAACTTCAGATATTCTCATTGAGTGCTCCCCTCCAAAGTCCTTATCCAGACTCTGTCTTTTAAAACAAAAACAAAACAAAACCTTCCGCTGTAACTGAAGTTTTGAATAAAACTGGAGCAATATTGTGAGCCTCAGAGCTTCTGGTGCCATCAGTTTATCTCACTAGAATAAAAAAATGAAGGGTAAAAATGGTCAGCAACAAAATAGAACATGATTTCTGAGCTTAAGTATTACAAAACTCATTGACTCTCTGGTATGATGAATATAATTAAAAATACAAATAACCAGGCTCATTTTAGTGAATATTATTTCAGAGCAGTAAAAGTTACTAAGATGACCCTCAACTTTTCCCACTGTAAAAATCCAAGGTTATTGACAAAGACACATTAATATTGTTGGTATTATTCTCATAAGTAATGTTGGGTTCTACAAAAAATGGAACAATCACTTCAAATTTCTGAGGGAAAATTACTTTCATCCCATACAATTTATACTACACTATCCATCAAGAACGAGAGTAGAATGAAGTGATGCCCGTATGTGCAAGGACTCAAAATTATATAGCTCATGTATCATTATCTAGGAAATTACTTTGGGACGTATGCCAGTAGAAGAAGAGCAGTATAAAATGTGTTTAATAAATGAAGGATTTAACAGGAAATTTTAAACTCTAATTTCAAGTATAGTTATCAGACATTTTTCAAATAGCTATCATTACACAGAATAGATGGGGATTCAATATACACCAAAATAATGATATATAGGTTTACTATGATCTGTAAAGACAAGAGGGAGGCAAGCATGGCATATTTTCTCAACACACTTGAGCCCCATATTTCAAGACTTCCACACTGGGAACCAGCAGCAAAGGGTATGTGCAGTGTAAAGTGCCGTGGATCTGCATTACAGACAGAGCAAATGTCAGTGTTCATGAGTACATACAGAATGTGGAGAAAGAAGGATCATAATATCTTAGAAAGGCTGCCAATAACCTTCCCACTAGTCCTGACAGCACACAGCCAGGGGGATTTAATAAACTGTGTTCTAGCCATTACAACTGAAAGACATTTAGAAATAGAACTAGTGGGCAGTACTTGAAAAAGAATTGTTCCTTTTAGGAAAAATAATTCAAAAGAATTAGAACTGGCTTCATGGTAAAGAATGGTTATTTATAAGATAATTTATAAGGATAAATCTTAAAGAAATGAAGACTTCTAAAGTAAAACAAGTAAAATATTGCAAAAAGAAATTGAATAAATTCTAAATAAAATGAAAGACATCTGCTGTTCATGGGCTGAAGAATTAATATTGTTAACCTGTTAATATAGCAAAACATAATCTATAAGTTTAATGAAATCTTTATTTAAAGCCCTTCATTTAAACCTTTATTTAAATCTTTTTAAAAAATGTTTTAAAAAGCTGATTCTAAAATTTCTATGGAATGTAAGAAAGCCAAAAACAAAAGAAAAAAAATCCTGAAAAATAATCAAATAGGAAGAATTATATTTCAAAACTTATAAACACCAGTAATCAACACAATGTTGTAGCTGCATAAAGATAAACATATAAGTCAACTGTCAGTCTAAAAGCAAACCCAAAATCCCTGCGAACAAATGATTACCAACAGGGTCCCAAGGCAACTCAAGGTGGAACACTAAAGCTCCACCTTCAGGAAGAGTAAAGTGAGTCTCTCACACAAGGAAAACTAATGCATAGCGGACCACATACTTAGTATAACAGCTAAAACCTTAAAAGCTCTTAGAAGAAATCACAAGAGAAAACCATCTCTTTAGATCTCATAATAATTTCTTAGGTATGATACCAAAAGACAAGGCAATAAAAGAAAAAATAGATAAACTCTGTTAAAATGGAAATATTTTGTGTAACAATGGACACTATCAAGAATATGTTAGAGAAAAATAACAGAGCAGAAAACACTTGCACATTATATATCTGATAACAGTCTGGAATAGACTATGTATAGAGAATCCTTATAATTTAACAAAAAATAAGTAAATTACAGATCATCAGTGAACCTAGAACTTTCTTCAAAGGTGAGATAAAATGATCAGCAACTATTGTACATGGAAACATGCTCAACCTCGTTAACTAGTAGAGAAATGCACAACAAAGCAACATGAGATGTCACTCTACACCCACTACAGCCACAATAATGAAAATCAGAATATGAAAAACAAAATCACATATGCTTGGCAAAGTTTATGTGAAGGCAGGATTCTCAGAACAAAGTAATTTTAAAAAACTATGTCTTCACAAATTTATGTGCAATCATCAGTAGTGGCAGGAAAATGGATGAGGCAATCTAAACAGTCACACCTTAACAAATAAAAACACTACAAAATTAAGACAGAACAATGATCTGGACTGAACTCACCTTCCAAAGGACAAACAAAAGACCTACAGATTTGAAATTGAAATTTTCTGGGAAAAAGGATGTGATTATCTCCATATTTAGAAATCTCTAGCTACCGACAACATTATCAAGTACTAGGCTGTTCCATGAAACACTTTTCAGAAGGAGAAAATTTATTCATAATGTTTCTTTCCTTTTCTTTGTATCATGTTACAAATATCTGAAAAAAATAAAAATGACCCTTCATTACATTATCTTGTAAAAAGCAGCATAAGTAATGGCATGACTCATTTATAAACAAATCTCAAATGATGCCTTAGTGTAAAATATTTCTATTTTTAAGCTATGCAAACATTCAATCAATTTGTAAGGCAATTAAGCCTTACTTAGTTATTAATTACTTGAACTATTATGCAAACAGAAGACAGTGGTATCAAATATGTTTCCTAATGATTCATTTGTGAAGATCATAAAATAAAATGTCACAATTGGACTTTAAATCCAAATTCTTTTCTTCCAGGAAATCTCATTTACATTTCTAAAGTAAGTAAAGTCATTTTAGGCATTAAAATTCTAAAAAAATAAAACTGTTGTCTACTCATTCTTTATAGCCCTTAAATTAGAATTTATAAATACAATCATGGTTTAAAATCTGTTTATAGTAAGACACATTGTTCCAGCTTCTAACTAAAGTTACTAATGGTTGTACTTCTCCACCATTATTAGATTATTAACTAAAAGTATCTGGGCCTTACAGGTATTACCAAAAACTAAAATAAAATAAATAAGGAGCCTAACAAATGTGAACAACCAGATCTGCTTATAAAAACATGAGTATCTTTGCGTAAGCTTCCATAGAGAGCTGAGACACTATTTCTGAAATAATCAAAAATAAGGTACTTAGAATATAGCAAGGAAGTTATAGCTTTTCATTTTCTTTTTGTTTGGTGTGAGGGGTTACTGTCATATTTAATGGATCAAAACAACCTAAACTTTACTCGGAAAGTTTTTTAGAATTTTAAAGTGACCAAGTGGAGGGAAATGTTATGGAACTACTATAAAACTTTTTGATAAGTAGAAAATAGACTTGAACATTTGCAACCATTCAGCCTCAACTTTACGTTCCAGTCTCCTGGCAGGGCTTATCATTTCCCACTTACCCAAATCACTTATTCTTGTCTACACAACTGTGTATTTGAAGTTTTAAATTCCAACAAGTTCTCAGCAAGAGCTTCAGTGCAGCATTCAACATTCAAATACATTTTCCTGTTTTAATCCATTTGCAAAGTATGAAATTCCAAATATTCTTCTCAGTGGAACACATAGATTACATTATAAAAAGTAAGCAAATATGCAATGTATTGAGCTTCGCATAGCATCTAAAATTATGTAATATTGTATTTTCTTGTCTCTTTTTCTTTTGTTTTACTTCTTTCCTTTCTTCCTTCCCCTTTCCTTCCTTCCTTCCCTTCCTCCCTTCCTTCCTTTGTTCCTTCCTCCCTCCCTCCCTCCCTTCTTTCTTCTTTCCCCTTTCCTTCCTTCTTTCCTTCCTCCCTCCTTCCTTCCTTTGTTCCTTCCTTCCTTCTTCCCTCCCTCCCTCCCTCCCTCCCTCCCTTCCTTCCTTCCTTTCTTCTTTTCTTTCCCCTTCTCTCTCTTTTTTACCCTCTCTTGTTTCTTTTTCTTTTTTTTTCTTCTTCATTTCTTTCATTGCTGGGGCTGGAACTGAACTCATTTTCTTGTCCACTGAATTATATCTCCAGCCCAAGCATATATTTTCACAGTAATCCTGTTATGAAGTAAAATGTGAGGGAAGATACATACATATCTCAGCACATGCGTGCACGTGCATGCACACACACACACAAAGGTTCTGAATGTTAAATGTTGACTATGTCTATATATTTCCTATAATTCTTATGAGTAATGTGAGTTCTATGCATGCAAAATAAAATAAAGCATTCTTAAGTATAGTTTTTCATAGGTTTTGCTAATTCTAACATAAGCTTATGTAACTGATTTCAAGATATAGACCTTTCGCATCAGCCCAGAAATTTCCTTCATAGACCTACCAGTCAATCATTTCCACACCACCCTGAGGGAAGACTTCATTGACTAGTTAGGTCTGTCTATTTTTGAACCTCATATAAATGGAATCATTTGCATATACATATGTGAGTATATTCCATAGATAAGATATGTTTTTATTTTTGCTATTAAAGCTCAATATAAGCTTTTTGATATACATCCACAATTTTGCCTGCATCTATAGCTTGTTGTTTTTTCTTTTTGTATCATATTTTACTGTGAACAGCATTTATTTTTCCATTGTACTTTAAAACTATTTTGAGTTGTTCCAGGTTATGGTTTAAAAGACGGAAGCTTCTATGAAAAGTTTAGCATAAATATTTGGTGTCCATAGGTTGCATTTTTATTAGGTAAATATCTAGAAGTAGGATTGTATGGTATCAGGATAGATGAGTATTTAATGCACTTCATTAAAATTATTGTACTATTTTCTATTTCCATCAGAAACACGTGGTACATGTGAGTTAGTCTAGGACTGTTCCATATACTTACCTATTTTTACATTACCATTGTTTGTGTGTGTGTGTGTGTAAGACACTAGTGGGTATAAAACTTCATTTTGTAGTTTCAATTTACACTTGCCTAATTAGAAATAGCACTGAGAATATTTTTGTGCTCATAGCAATGTGACTGTTCAACTTTTTGAACAATTTTATATTGTGCTTTATTAGTCAATTTTCTTATAGCTAATGGTGATGTTTTAAAGGAAAATAAGGCTTAATTTGTCTTATACTTTCAGGAGGATCAGTCCATGGTGGTCTGACTCTAGGGAAAGAAGCAGCATGGTGGAAGGGCATGGTGCGGCAAATCTTACTTCACTTCAACCAGAGAAGCAGCAAAGGGGGCCAGTGACAGAGAGGCAAGAGCAAGGGATCAGGCATAGGCTTGCAAAGGCCACACCTTCTTGTTCTATGCAGACACGCGTACTAGTACTAATCTCCCCCAAAGTATCCCCAAGCCAATCAAGTTGATATTCCATCCTCCTATAACAGTGTGCTTTCTCTTTTTCATATTGATTCATAAAATGTTTAAAATAGTTTGGATAAATATCCTGTGGGAGTTTAGAAAGTGATTATTTTCCCCTAATATATCTTTATTCATATTATTAATTATTTTTTTAGAGAATATGTTATTGATTTTTTCATAGTTAGTGTTTTTTAATCACTGTCTATGAAATCTGTTTGTACCTCAAATTTGAGAAGTTTTGGATTGTTTATTTTTCAGTTTATAGTTCAATTTTTAGGTTAGGTAAGTGGTATATCCTGAGATAACTTTATGCATGAAATGAAACAGGAGGATAATATTGAAACATTTTGTGAAAATATTCATGGGTTTCAGAATTATTTATTAAAACTATATTTTTCTCCATTGAGTTTCTTTAATATCTTTGTCAGAAATATTGATTGTGGGCTGGGGATTTAGCTCAGCGGCAAAAGAGCCTGCCTGGCAAGCGCAAGGTCGTGAGTTCGGTTCCCGGTACCGGAGAAAAACCAAAAAAACAACAAAAAAAGAAATATTGATTGTATGTATGGGTAAATTTCTTGGCTCTATTGTTTCATCAAACTACTCTTTTGTCAACACCACAAGTATGATTGCTCTAGAACTACCAAATATCTTAACAATGAAAAACTTACATATTCAAAATTTGTTCCCCATCAATATTATTCAGATTATCTGTATGTGTTACAGGTTCTATAAAATAAACATCACATATAACATGATATAATATATATAATAATATATAATAGAGAATCTACCACAATGTGTATACACTCCAGGAAAAGGAAAATAGTATGGTGTTTTCCAAAAGATGCTGTTATACTTGTATTAGGAACCCTAGAGGATGGTGTATGTCATAGAAAACCCATTACACTTCTGGCCCTTAGAACCTGAAAATGCAAGTGCAGCAATATCAATGACCACAATTTCCCAAGTAGTACTAATAAATATCTGGAAACTAATGACCACCACTTTGAGCACCTATTGTAATTGCAGAGGCTAAGTGTATTAATCTCATATATTAATCTCATGATGCCTCAATAAATTTAGCATTAAAATATTTATACAAATTTTTCCTTTCTTGAAGTGTGTATACATTTTTTGGGTGGACTCTGCATATTGAATCTTTTGTAATCTTCATTAGTTGTTTTTAGGGCTTTTTAGAAGTATTAAAGGGGAAACCTAAAAATTCCAGAGCAATGAATCATAAGAAGAAATATCTCCTTTTTGTCAGTCTTAAGGCAAATCATTCAGTGTTTCCCATGTAAATATGAAATTTTCTACCTCAGGGTTTCCAGAGCTACTCCTCAAAATACTGCTGAAATTCTGTGTCTGACCCTTAAAAACATGGGAGTCTTGAATTATTTTTTCTGCTTCTATCAAGATGTTTTATCCTCCTTTGTTATGTTAATATGGTGAGTTAGGTGATTGGTTTTCAAATGTTAAACCAATCCTGGTGTCCTAGAAAAACACCACACCATCACGATTTAAATTTTTTATATATCTCTGGACACAGCTTCATAATATTTTTATGAATTTACATCTATTCTCATGAGTATAAAGATCTGCAATTTATTCCTTGTCATGTCTCTATTAGCCTACAGTGTCATGAAATAGAGGGAAATATTTCATTTTTAATGCTTGATTTTGTTGAACATTATTATGTTTTTTCATCAGATGACTGGTAAAATTTATCAGCACAGTTTTCTGCACTGAAGTTATCATTGTGAGAAAATTTTGTATAATAAGTCAGTTTCTTTAATTGTATATGATTCTTTCTTTTACTCCTTCCTAGGATAGTTTTGCTAAGTTTAATTTCATTCAGAATAAGAGTTAATTTATGTTACTTTAGCTACCTTTTGTTTATATTGTCTTATTGTTCTATATTGTACTTAATTCTAATCCAACAAAACTTTATTCACTCAGTGTGCACATAATTATTGTAAGACAACCATGACAGGTAAGTGAAGAGTCTTAATGTACTTCTTCACCATAACAAAGATAACCTTGAGTCATTAGTAGGAAAATGGATGCATCTTGACACTATAATATTAAGTGAAATAAATCAAACACATGTGCTCAAATATCACAGTTTCTCTTATATGAGGAACCCAAAGTATAAATAAAGAACAAAAGGAAAGTAAGATAATACGACATAGGTGATAGATAGTTCTCACAGGGGGAGGGCAGCAGGAGAGGGGGAGGGGAGGGATGAGAAGAGGAAGGAAGATGTGCACACACACCAACTCCACGCTACAAAAGCAAACGTTATGTACTGTAAATACTTACTGGTAAATAAGTAATCTTTTAAAAGTATGTTTAAACAGTAAATCTTCTGAAGTTGTGTTGAGAAAGGAAATGTTAAGGTAGGAAGCAAATCCCTAATTCCACAGAAATCACTAAGCGAGGCTCCATACTGGACACATTTGTCACCCTTGAGAACCAGAATGCTGGGCAGAAAAGTATTTATCTTTTTTAGTCAAGACTCTCAGCAAATGATCCTGAGTATATCATTTACTTTCTGTCATTTCTACTTTCACTGTCTATTTAAAAGTTATAAAAGTGCAAATTAATTAATTGGGAATTCTGTTTCATGACCAGACTCTAACATGCTTTTTCATTTTGGGGGTGAGTGGGTGGAAAGCCAGTGTGGAAAAGGGGAGAGATCTCAACATTCTCACCAGTTCACGTATTGCCTTAGAACAGAACACAAAAGTTCCTTCAAATTTAAGGTGCTAAAACTTTGAAAAACCCAAAGTCAAGTAAATTTGACTCATATATTTAACAATTTTACATGTTATCTTCATTTAATAAATATAATCTACAAATTTATTATTATTAATATCTTTTGGACAGAAAAAGGTAAGGTTAAGAAATAATTTCACATACTAATGACCATAAGTATGATTTTAACCCAAGATTTGGACTCCAAGTTCAGATGTTTATTATATTACAAACAATCTCAGTTTTCAATTGGGCATCTGATTTGTACTAGGAAAATCTTTGAAAGTCTTTAAGAATATTTTACCAAATGCATGACAGCATGACTTTTACATAGACTCAGTCCATAAATTACCATGTATAACACACAGACAATTCTCAAATCTGTCCATTATCTCATCCATTCTGTGATGCCAAAAGTGTATCCCTCATGATACTACAAGCACTAGAGACAAAAATCTTGCCATCTCATAAAAAATTCCTTATTTTTCTTATTATAACTATTGATTTTATTTTTAAGTGCAATCAAATCCCAAAAGAAATCACAAAAGAAGGAAATTATGAATCTATGAAAAAAGAAATTGAGAAAATCAATTTCCAAAATATATTAATTTTCATTCAAATCAATGGCTTTCTATCAAGGAGTAAAAAGATTTCATTCAGCGATAATGATGATCTAGAAAATTTCATTTTGTAAAAAACGTGTTCTTTAAACCTGATACTCCTATAGTCTTTTATAAAGATTAAGGCTTTGTACAGTGTATGTCCTTTTAAGTATATTAATAGGTTAAAAAAAAAGAAAGATATATTGATCACATTTATACTATATTTGAAATTACATCTCAACAAAACAAATAGGTTCCCTACAATCCCTACTTAGAGAAAACGATTTAACTTGGGCTTGATTTTTTGGTGGCAGTTGATTGGATCTATTTTTGTTCATTTTTATTACTGGATGGGAAAATTAAACATTCTTATACATTGCAAAGATAGTTCTCGAAAATTAACTGCCTAAAATACTTTATTTTTTCAAATGACTTTTACGAACCTTAGGAGAATTCTCTAAATTACAAAATCATTAGAAACTCTATCAGATTCAAATGAAGAACATCTCTTACATGCTACATTGTTTTGTTCAGTATTTTCTTTTTAATGTGAAATTGGAAAAATGATCAGACCTTTAGTTCAGTGGTTAATTACATACTAAAACTAAATATTGCTTTCCAATTTTTCCCCCTACACAGCATTTCTTTAATTAAATAACAAGTAAATGATAGGGGAAATTTTATTAATTCAATAAAAACAAGAACACTTAGAGATATACCATGTGAAAATACATTGCCCAGCATGTTCTCTGCATACTTTGCAGTCTTACTTCATTACTCTGTGCTTACTTCGTCAGATGTGAGAATCTAAATAGACATGCAAAAGTCAATTCATATATTTACCCTATCTATGAGAATGTTTCTGAGTGACACACAACTACTAAACATCTAAATATTACAAATTAATTCAAAACTTTCTAAAAAACCTTATATGAAAATTATCCTAATGGATGCTGTCTTGGTTACTTTTCTCTCTTTTTTTTTTTTTTTTTTTTTTGGTTTTTCTCTGGTACCAGGAACCGAACTCACGACCTTGCACTTGCCAGGCAGGCGCTTTGCCGCTGAGCTAAATCCCCAGCCCCCAGCTAAATCCCCAGCCCCCTTGGTTACTTTTCTCTCGCTGCTGAGACAAAATACCCAACGGCCAAAATGAAGGGAGGAAAGGTTTATTTAGCTCACAGTTTGTGGAGGTTTCAGTCCATACTTGGCTGGCTCCGAGGCAGAAGGTAGCAAAGCAACAAGAGCAAAGAGGGGGAATGGCAGCCGAACAGCAAACAGCCAGAGCAAACGGGGAAAGGCGGAAAGCAGCTTCTTTTCCTGCCTTACTTTGTAAACAGGCTACCCCCACCTAAGGCGCGGGTAGCTCTCACATAATCTCCATGCCCTCCTCTTCCACAGGCTCAGGATGTATACAAAGTAAGCACCCTGGCTTCCTTCTGAGTCACTTAGCCAAACCTCTAGACTCCCCAAGTTGACACAATGTATAAACCATAACAGATGCACACAGCTCAGTCTTGCCCTTGCACTGTTTAGACAAGTTTGCTTTTTCCTTCCCTGTGCAGAAGTAACTATCTTAAGAGCTGCGGCTGGTGGGAGCTGGGGTGGACAGTGGAGCCCCAGCACCGGTTCTGTTGCCATGCAGTGCTGTGGTTCTCTGAGGCTTCTGCGTGACCTTCAAGCAAAGCCCTGCTGGGTGTTTGGCTTAGACTGTCCTCACAGAAATGCTTCCATAGTGGGCAGCATGGAGAGACAGAAGCAGTGCTACATCTGGGAAAAAAAGCAGAGGTGCTCACTGTCCAGTAGAATAAAGATTATGCCATGTTGAAAGCTAAAGAGGGAACTTGTCTGCCATTACAAAAAGACTTTTGTTCTACAGTCTAGGTTCTTTTCCTGTAAGTTCTACCCAGTTTGCACAGGTTTCATCTGACCCTCTTCACACCACTGGGCAGGAACTGAGCTTAGAAACTAACACATGAAAATGTTGATACTCTGGTTGTCACTGCTGTGAGTGATAAAGCTGCTCACAAATGTCCCAGAATTCGCATAACTTCTGAACCTATGCATATTTTTCATGTAGGTATTTTTTTTTAGTGGGGAACATCAATAACTCTTGATTTACTTGCACCAAATTATTCAAAGGGCACAATTAATTTCTATCACTGGGAATTGTTTTAGAACCATGTCTTAATAAAATATGGCTTTTAATATCATCATAGCAACCTGCAATACAGAGAGCTTACTTTATAATTTTCTTTGTTCAAAATCAAGCATACATTTTCTAACAACTGTTGTCGCACCTTCAATTCTGCAGCAAAGACAATGTCTGTATTATCAGTGGAGCTGTTTGGTAGATTATGTCTAAAGCTCATTTTTTTATCTTTGATTTTACATTAGTAAAAGTAATTACAAAAATGTCAAATTCTAATACAGAAAGGTGGACGGTGTCCAAATAATGATGTGGAAAGCTATTTAGTCAAGAAGGAGAACAGAAGCTTTCACAACTAAAGTAACAGGGCAGTTCTTACTATGGTACTATTGAATGTAAGTTTGAAAATATTTCAAGTGGATCCACAGATAAGAATTTCAGGTAAATAAACATTGGTTTCTTAAACTACGTCTAGATGATTCCATGCTTAGATGCCAGCTATACACAAACATTTTTGAATTTTTGTACTCAAAAATGTAATTTTAAAGTCATTCTTCCTGGTTTAGATGGGATACCCTCCATGAAAACATTATAAAAATGATCAAGAATTGCTAAATACTCAATTTTTGCTTTCTATTTGTTCATGGATAATATATATATAATTTTATTTATATATTAAATATATTTATATATATTTAAAAATGATTGTTACTTTCAAAATATCATCAGTCTTCATCACCTCAGGGTTTTTCTTTTTCCATTTTTTTTTCATGTACGAAGTTAGTATGCTGGTGTATGCCTCCAGAGATTCTTAAAAAGTTCTCAAAGTGAGTTCCATCACTAATTTTGAAGTGATTCTCTTATTTTTTAATCTGGACACCTATTTTAGGTGCCACGGTGGGGTCAGAGGAAGACTACAGAGCTGGAATGAGAAGGAGATACAGAAAAGGAGAAGAAAGAAGAGAACAGGAGAAGAGAGGGAGATTATAAATCACCTGGCCTACATTTAACAAGTCAAATTTTACCCAAAGTAAATTTTTAACTTCTAGTTCATTTCTTTTTGTGAAAAGAGGTTCTACTGATAACAGTTCAGGAAGTTGTATGAAACTCAAACCTAATTTGTACCACATACTTGTTTTAGAGTAATTTAACCTGAGCCCTTGGTAAATGGGATAAAAATGTGGTAAGATCCCATGTGGCAAACAGAGCTCTTTACATGTTAGGGAAAGACTGATCTAAGTGGCAGATCTCAGAGATAGTTGAAGAGCAATCAGTAAAGTAGCTCAGAAGCATCAGCATTTAGAAAGCTGTATTTAATTAAAACTTCTGCACTGTTATGATGCAATTGCAACCAAAACTTTATTTTAGAGATGCGACAGTACAGGGAATTATGTGTTATAATAATCCAGGGAGGGATTTTAATCAGCATCCAAAGAAAGGCAGGCAAGGAGGCTGGGTTAACAGTGACTGAAATCGTGCAGAATTGCAGGGAGGCACGGTTTCTAGACCTGGTAGATTTTGTCACACAAAGCTGGGCTTTCTTTCCTAGGCCATAATGCAATGAGGGTAGCCAGGAAACTATGACTTTATGTGACACTGTGGCATGGATTTGTCTATCTTCCAGATTCTGTACTCTAAGGTTTTTCTAAGCAACCGTGTTTCAGAAGATGAATTTCTTTAAATGTCTAAAATGTCAGATTCTCTCCCTTCAACAAGCACACCTTTGAATGCAGAAGTTGTGGGAATTTGCTCCAGACTCACAGTGGAATCAGCAGGCTATCATCCTAATGGCTTGCATAACACCATTTTAGTGCTGCCGTCTCCATAATGCTACCACAGAAGTGCTCATTAATGGCTTCGTTGGTAAATATCCAAGTGGCTCTCAGCAATTTCAGATCATGCACAATTTCCATACTGCCAAATAGTGTGTATAATGTATTTACTCCAGTTTTGTCTTCAGGCATTTTTCCTCACTTACTTTTGTCGTTTTTACTGGCTTTTATAACAAAAAGCAAAGCCAAACAAGCCCCAAATGGCTTTTAAAAAATGAGTATTCCAAAGCATTGAACAGAAATAATCACTTTTTTTATTGATTTACGATAAAACATGTCATTATTAATAGCTCCTTGAATTTATATCCTCATAAAAATCTGATTTTGATGGTTTTGCAAGTTTTTAAAAAATTCAAACAAGCAAAGCAATATTACAGAAATTTGGATATTTTAAATGAAACATCTACTTGCAAATTATTCTGAAAGTATATTTGCTGATATAAAACATTATGATCAAGTATCAAAAAAACCCTTATTCATTTTTCATTAACAAGAATAAACAAAAAACTAGTAAACATCACTGACAGACAATGTACTTTCATGACAGTAAATATGGAAGACTTCTTATTAATATTTTTCAATTTTTATAAAAGGTAAAATTTTTGTATATTGAGCAAGCCATTGGAAAAATTAAAAAATGTCAAAATGTGTAAATCATGTAATACAAAAATGAGGACATTAAAGGGACCTAAAAATTAACTGTTATGTTATATAGAAATAAAGATATATCTTAGTCTTCAAAATAATCAATTACGAATAAAATAATATAGAGATACATTTAACTAAAATACACTTTTGCCAAAAAACCAACACATAATCTATACTGATGTATAGGTTCTTAAAACTATTAATTTGTCATTCTATAAAGATGCATTAATAATACAAAGAATTATATTGTTTATAAAATAGAAAGAAAATATTCAGATGCTGAAAAGAAGCAGAAATAAATTTATAAATATCTATGATTTTAGAAAATTGATTTAATCTATATATGTGTGATATTAACTGAATCATATTTTAGACTGAACACTAAACTTTTTCTTCTAGAAGACTATCCAAGCACACTATGATATGGATGCCTAGCAGACTTGCATATATATTTTTAAAGAACAACTCTATCTTCATGAGGAGATTACAGTATCATAAAATAAAATTATGGGAAAACAGCAATTTGGTGGGGTCATTTTAGAATTTGAGTTAATTTATTGTACTGTCTCTGACATATTGACTCAGTGTGTGTGTGTGTGTGTGTGTGTGTGTGTGTGTGTGTGTGTGTGTATGTGTGTGTGTGTTTTGGAAATTAAACCCAAGGCCTTCACAGTAAACTTCATCCCTAGTCCCTTTCTTATTGTGAGGACTTTCTCAATTTCCTATGCTAGGCTGAATTTTGCAATTACCCTGCCTCTTTCTCCCAAAGTGCTGGTGTTACAGGGTATGCTACCATGGCTGTGCTACCATCCCTGGCTGGATATTGATGTTTTTATGAACCGGTTTGTGATTTTGTTTTTCATATTATTTTTAATTCAGAAATTTCTTTCAACCGTTAGCTAATTATGTAATATATATCCACTGGGGATTGAAAAATATTACAAATGCTGTAAGAAAATGTGATGTCTCTTTTCAGGTGCTCCTGTTTTGCCAGGGCTCACAGGCACATGCACTATATGACATAATTCCAGGGGAAAAGGATATTTAGGAGAATGAGGTTAATCCAGAAGTTCGTGATGGAATCAGTCTCTAGAAACATGAAACTGAAACATAAAAGACCAGGAATCCATATAAAAACTGCCTTTCCTATATTCCTTAGACATATATGAAGATGAAAATATTAAGATCTGGAAGTTTGAGTTGTTTCAAAATAAATAAGCAATATTTAGTAATCAGAATACACTGAAATGCAAGTCTCCTAATTCCCTCATCTTATTATTTTCTCTGTGCCAGAAAGATCAATTTTCAAGTATATGCCAGATGACTGCGCTCCTAGGACCAAGATGAAAGTATAAATAAATAAATAAATAAATAAATAAATAAATAAATAAACTCATGTAATATACTTCAAATTTGATTTTTAAAAAACTTTTTCTGAAAAATAAAAAAAATTCAATACACTTCAGAGGAAAAGCATTTTTCTTTGTTATGAATGAAGGCAGATTTTAAAACAGGGCATATATTTTTACATATTTATTTATATCGATTCCTTTGCACCATCAATATATGATCATAAGTCACAACATCATTCTTCTTAAAGAATCAAAGTAACAATAAATATTCCATTTGTGCATACAGAAACAAAGCAAATCTTCTCCACATCTATCCTAGGTTCCAAATGGGTGTCTTTGGGAAGGTTTAACCGGACCTGTGAGTCCTACCAAACTGTGTGTAAACCTTTGGTTGAATGGCACATGGACAGTTTTCTGGAGAAAGTAGCCTTTCTTTTTATAAAAGTGTCAAAGTTAAGAGAGTCAATTTTAAGCATACAGTTCCAAAGGAGTTTGTATTCAGTACTAATAGAATTCAAAGTCTCTACATTTAAAAATATTGTCAAAGTTAAACATTACTCAACAAAATTCATTAATTTTAAAAATCAGAAATAATATTAAGAAAATCCTGGAGAGGTAAGTGGACCATGAGGCCCATTCTTTACTTACTGGGGGGTAAATCAACTGATGTTTAAAGCTGACTGTGCTATGAGGAGGCAAGACCCAGCTGGAGGTGTGTAACTGGAGGTGTGCCTTTGGATGGTACACATGTCTCCAGCCGGTGCTCTTCTCCTATGTTTTGCCTATGGCCCATGAAGTGAGCAGTTTGCCCAACCATGCCCTTCCATCATATTTCTGTGTTGGAGTCAGCCAACCTGGACTGAACCCTCTGAAATCACAAATAAACCATTTCCTCTTTTAAACTGTGCATGCTGAGTATCTCTTCTCAGGGGTAAAATACTAATACACACATCACTCAGCAATTTTACTTTTGGGTATATATCCAAAGAAAATGAAATCAATGTGTCAAAGAAGCATGTGCACTTCTATTTTGCTTACAGAACTAGTTAAGTTAGCCAAAAAATACAATTGAAGTGTCTATTAACTAACAAACATAAAAAGAAAATGTACATATATACCATGGAATATTATTTAGTCATAAAAAGAATAAATCCTGCACTAGTGACAGAACAAATAGAACTGGAGAACATTAAATTAAGTAAAACAAGCATACTAGGTCAAGTATCACATAATCTCACTCAAATGTGAAACCCTAAAAAGTTAATCTCACATGGGTGACAGTAGAATGGTGGCTCCCACAGAATGTAGAAAGCAAAGTTGATTAATAGGTACTAAACTGCAGTTAGACCAGATTAAATAATTCTAGTGTGTTATTCCAACATGAAGTGCCTATATGAAGTGACTATATACTGTGTTTATTAAAAAGATAGAAGAATGAATTTTGAATTGTTTGCATAAAAAGTGATAAATGTTTAAATATATACATTTATTTACCATGGTTTTACAATTCACACATATATCAAAACATCCTGGGTTCATTATATGTACAATGTATAAGTTATATATATTGCTTAAAAATAAATTTAAAAATCTAAGTACTATTACATATTAGGTTTTATGCAGTTACAGTTAAGAATAATTAGAAACCTACATAAACTACATTTTGTTTAGTCTATTCATAAGAATTCTCACCTCAAGTAATTTATATCCATGCATTTCCGTACCAAATACAGGGAGGGTAGAAGAAATAAACCATATTTACAATAAAGTTATTTCTCTGCCAATACTGTAAAAGCTGGTATATATTTATTGTCCAAGGTTATTTCATTTATATATAGGGTTGCATACTAAGGAAGTAAGTTTGGGAAAAAAGGGACCTTAGATAGAATGTGTCATTTCCACTATTTTTTCTTTCATGGCAGACCATCCTCCATTTTGCAGCCCAAGAATGCCTGTACAAATTTGTTTTAGTGGAAAAGGGATATGCTTTCAATGGTTCCAAAGTTATAGTGGTCATCCAACAATTCAAAATATATATGGTAAGAATACTACTTCAGGAACTGGTGTAACACCTAAGTATGTCTCGAGTAAATATCCGCTATGTGTTTGGCACTCTTGACTTGGTTTGGATATATGTAGTTAACTTGTCCTCCAAAAGGTGGTACGAGCTTATAAATGCCTTTCTAAATCCTTAGAAATAAATAAATTTGAGGTAAGCAATTCAATGAGAATATCTATAAACCTTTTAAAAATGCACCATTTTTGTTCTAAATGGATCCTGCATTTACATTGAACTCTTTGGCATACTTTAGACATTTTGAAATTTTTTGTTTTGGCTTTGTTTTGTTTTTGTCTATGTTGCTGTTATTTTGTTATTTTTAAATTTTCTTTTAAATAAAAAAATTAAATTTTTGGTGGATAAATAAATTAAGTAGAAAAAACCAACCTGACCCCTAAAAGAAAGAAAATAGAAAAAAACAATACTACTATTTGTAATATCATAAACTAATATTCAAATGCCATACTTATACATTATTTGAAGTATATTCACAATATTAGAAACCAGTACCATATATTGGTTAAACAAGTATTCAGGAATTATACATTTTAACAATCTGAAAGAGTAGACTGTACCAAACCTTTGAATTTTCTCTTTATGTTTCATACCAACTGCCACTCTGCTACCTTGGAACGATTCCCTATCTCTCAAATGTTTGTTGTCTATTGATTCTACACACAGCGTGCTGGATGATAACTGTTTTAAATTCAAGTAAATCACAGAAATCAAATGCTTGCCATTGTTGGGTCTCTCAGGGTAAATGTGGGTTGCAATCTTTACCTGTTAGTTATCATATGAATATTGTTTAAAATATCTGAACACAAATTACTAGCACCTTATACCTGTTAAGCAGGTTCTCTGGGGAGGGCAGTGGTATGCGTATCTGTAAGTTTAAAACCTCCCCTGTGATGCTAATGAAGCTCTGCATACAGATGCTTTTGAAAATTTTATTAGCACATGTTTGCAGTACACGAAGCTTACACTCCTCTTAGAGGGCAGGGCTGGGTACATTCTTTACCTCCTATTTCTTTCCCAGGTACCTCCTTCCCTCTATCTCGAAGCCTCTTCCCTCATTTTCATTCTTAGCGTTATTATTACTATACTTAGCTCATGGTTATGATTCAATGTTTACATGTATTGAGACTGTTTGGTTTTTGGCACGAGTACCTGAAACATTTTAAATCATTTTTCTTCCCTTTTGCTTCGTGCCCTCCCCTCCCGCTCCGTCTCCTGCACTCCTTCCCATTTGCAAAAGATGTATCTCCCTGGTTTCTTCTGTCAGTCCTTTATTTTACTGTTTAGTAGTATTTTGCCTTTCTCAAATGAAAGATTCCTTACGGTATTTAACCAGTATGTCTCATTTACGTCACTGAACATTATATTTTCCGGGTGTATCCATTTCCCTAAAAATTTTGTTCTGGAAACTCCTAACCACACGATAAATCCTATATCGAAGTTTGGCTAGCAGACACAAACATCTCCACATTATCCAGCCTATATTATAACGGCTCTAAATATCCCACCGCACCCAGAAAATTGCCTCTTTTTTACACCTTTCAGCCTGCAAACCCCTTCCTTTTCAATCCTCACAGCTGGTATACTCCTAGTCCATGTAAAACACCATGTCTTCTGTTTAAGGTCTTTCCAGTTCTTTTTCGGCAGAGTGAGTGTCGTAGTCTTCAAAGACTTATTTCTTTTATTTTAATGATTATGAACTGTCACATGTATAATTTATTGAATGCCTATGCAAAATTTCATTTTTTTCAGGACACACAGCATGAACTATTAGACATTTTTAATGTAGGAAATAATGTTTTGAAAAAGAGGTGCTCAGTTAATAAGTGTTAAAGGATGGAAAATAGCTATAATTACTGTTAAAACTGTCATTATATAAATCTTACTATTCTTATGAATTCCTACACAAGACCTATTTTCCTTTTATGAATATTAAGATATTAAAAAGAGACAAAATAGCAGATAATAGTGACCAATTCTCCAGGTATCCCTGGGACTCAGAAGCTCCCCAATATGTGAGAATTTTAGTCCTAAAATCAGGAATTATTGAGGAACTTGAAACAGTTTAACACTAAATTCCTAATAACCAGGAACATAGTTTTGATGTTAAGAAATATAGTGGAAGATATCTATATATCTATATCTATATATCTATATGTATATAATCAGTTGCCTTCTTTTCTATTTAAAAAAATTAATTAACTTTACATTTGAAGGATGGTGCTTAGAATAGCTGTAATCTAAGATATTTGAAAAAGCACCATTTTGTACAGATATATTGAAGAATACTCTATTGAAAAGCAACCACCATTTATGATGAAATATTGAGATAAAATTGGGTTTGCTGAAGCATTTCTCTTTTGTTTTGTTTTGTTTTGTTTTTTTTCCAGTACCAGGAATCAAACTCATGACCTTGTGCTTGCCAGGCAGGCACTGTGCCGCTGAGCTAAATCCTCAGTCCCTTAAAGCATTTCTTTAAAGAAAAGAAAAAATTAACTAACTTCATAAAAGAAATCTTCATTGGTGCCACAGTAATTTAGACTGAATTCATCTCTAATTTTAAAACCTTTCTATCTATCTAGCTAGCTAGCTATGAGGTTAAGATAAATCTTATGCAAAAATCTTCATTTTAAAGAAACAGTATGACAGATCACAGTTATCATACTGTAGTTTGAAAAATATATATATTTAAAAGTTTCCCAAATAAACTAACATCTGAATAATTATCCATTATTAAGAACATTAAATACTGCTTATGAATTTATAAACTTTTAATTGCCTAAGACAAATTTATGACAAATATAAATTTCATGGCAGCAAGGTTCTACTCATAATCTCATTAATTATATTGAAAAATATTGAAGACAACATCCTCAGAAGTACCTGATAAACTAAAGAAGAAATGTGTATAGCCACTGCAGGATGCAGACTATCTAAGAACCCAGTCAATCAACTAAAAGAAAAGTGCATCTGTTTGTAAGCCTTAAAGATGTTAAACATTTTGGCAGAGATTTATTGATCTTTAGGTTGCAAGATGAATAACGAATTTTCCCACAATGTATTTCATTATTCTCTTGAAGAATTAATCTATGTGATACTATTTAGAATCAGATATTACAAAATTTAAAGCCAGCAAAACATGCTACCCATACTGATTTTTATATTTTCAATTTTAATGGCCACATTTAAAAAGTAATATTTTCCTAATAAGGCTGTATTTTGCTTTCATGTGTGTTTTGTGATACTATAAGGTAAGAACTCTAGTTTTTACTCTTGCCTTTCAGTAGTCAGGAAATGTTTCTCAGAGCTCCTACTCAGTGAATGTCTATAGTATACGAAGCCAATTTATTGTTAATTTACTAGGTCTAATTTTTTTTTTTTTTGGTTTTTCTCTGGTACCGGGAACTGAACTCATGACCTTGCGCTTACCAGGCAGGCGCTTTTGCCCCTGAGCTAAATCCCCAGCCCCTTACTAGGTCTAATTTACTCGGTCTAATTCACTCAATATAATCTTGGTGAGTATTTGACATTTGAAAAGAGTCCACTATTTATCGTAATGAATGTATTAATGAAAAGTAACCAACAGCAGAGCATTAGCATAGGTTTGCATTGAGAGACTTTGGCCCATATACCACCACGGTCTTGGCAATGGCCAATGCTCCTAACATCCTCTTCTGCTGTTGTTCATTTTGAAATCCTACCAAGTGCCACAGTTAGAGCCACTTCCACACAATGTCATGATACGGGCTAAGCACCAGCCTTCTATGGGCGTTTGTAAGGATCACAAAGTGTAATCACCACCAAATTTCCTTTATGTAGCAGTAACAGTAGCTATCCTACTTCCCAACAATAAATACTCCACTTTTATATTCTCTTTTCCTTCAGTCTATCCTGTAGGACATGTTAATTTTCATCATGAAAATTAGCTTTCATCATGATAAAACAATCAATACACACCAATGGTCAATTGGCAAACATGCAATACAACTTTAATCTTATCAGAAAGTTAGTTATGCATAAAATTAAACAGGGCTTAGACTGTTACTTTGATGGTTATCACAACAAGAAAGATATAATTCTGTTCTCTTCTTCTTAGTTTTCTTATTTCTAACATTGATTATTTGACACTCAACATATAACTGTACAAAATATAAGAAAAATATTCAATAGCAAGTTGACATACCAAAACTATTACAAAAACAACTTCCTGAACAAAACTAAACCAAAATGTTTCTCAGAAATGTGTACAGAAGCAGTAATATTATAATCACAATCATTATTAATAATTTTAAATATAATGTATCTTGCCATGTGCAGCATTTTAAGAAACTATACATGCAGTATTTTAAGAGTCTTTTTCAGATAAAAGGTTCTTTGGAACTATAAAAAATAATAAATGAAAAATTATGAATCAAGGGATAATGATACAAGTATTGGACACTAATCCCTGTGGACAAATATCTAATGTTTGATAATAGTTTTTTTTTTAAAGTAGGAAATTCAGGATAATGAAGACCTACAAGGAAAAATACCTTTTCTTTTTTCAGCAAAATTTTGCCTAAAAGCTTCTTGTTGTTTAGTTATTCATACTGAATGGCAAAAGATACTACAAAAAGAGACTTACATGACAATCTGGCATATTTAGTATGAATTAAATAACATTTGTGTACTTGATGACTGCTAAAGTACTGGATAAAATATTGATATGAAAAAATATAAATTTCCTCCTTACATGTCTTTATTTTACTGAATAAATATAAGCAGATTGATAGGCATCAAATGTTTCCCTATGCTATTTTCTTCAGGATATTTAAAGTAAGCATATTTACAGTATGCCATTTTTAACAGAATTTTTGCTTTAGTTTAGATTTAACTTACAGAAATAAGTCACAGGAAATAACAATAGCAAAGCTGAGAAAATTTATTTTACTTCTATTTACAAAGTAAGCTTTCTATCTTTGACCTGTCGCAGATACAGTAGAGCAGAGTAAGATAGTTCAATTCTTTCTCTTTTTCCTCAAATCATGAATTGTAAGCAAAATGGACAAATAAGAATTTTCTACACAACCATTTATTTCTATATTTTATCAGGCACCTCAGTGTCAAGTAATAAAAGACCAAAAAAGGAGGAATTGTATTGATTAAGGAAATGAATGTGCTCAAAATTTAAGGAGTAATATATAATAATATGCAATAATAATTCAAAGTTTAAGTTATGAGTGCTTTCTGGAAAGCTTAAAATATTTTAAAGGAATTTGAACTCAAGATTTTAAAGAGAAAATTTAAAAATGAAACGGGATGAAAATTACCAGGACAGGTTGATAACATTCCAAATTAGTCTACATCCCTTTTTAAAGGGTCCTTTTATTCTATAGATTTGATTCTATGGTGAACTCAAGGGATGAAACAATGAATACACACGTTTACATTGAGAAAAAGGAGGATCGAAAGTCTGGATCTTTCTGGTGCTTGTCTGAACTTTTAAAATGTTAAGACAGAAATAAAAGTGCCATCTGAAATAGAAGGGTGTAGACTGACTCTTTTAAGGAAGTGGCATAAAGTCAAGCTCAATTAATAAAACATATTGTTTCAAGGCAAACAAGGAAGAATGTGCTGTAAAACAGTACTTTCTACCCTTTTGCATACTAGGGAAACACCTGGGACCCATTAAATGCCAATTTTGACTGAGCAGGTCTGTTTAGACCTGTTATTCTGCATTTCTTACAAGCTTTAAAGGAAGCCACGCTCCTACTCCGAAGTCAACTTTAATCAGTAAAGCTATAAAATTAAGGTTAATCTAATTCATACAAAAACAAATGAAGATTCCAGAAAACTTTGTGTTGGAGGGAAGATTTAAAGCTCTAGGAATCTACATGGGAGGGGTAAGTTCCCACTCGGTTTAGAAACAAGATGGGCACAAAGATTAAGAGAGCTCCATCAAGCTATCCAGAACTAAGGAAGATTTAAGTCTGAGAAGGAAGAAAGGCTGTTCCAGCAAGGTGGCTCAGGTCCAGCATCTCCTCTGCTTCTGAGCTCAACTCACAAGTGGAAAATTCTTGGGCAGCCTTGGGTATGAGCTTAGGGATGCTCAAGCTAGTGAAATTCTGCCAAGAGCACAGATATAAAAGCATAGCAAGAAGACCAGCAATGGGTGTATTTAATTAATCATGGTTCAAGTGCAGTCTGTATTACTACCCACATCCAGAGAATAATCAAATTGTTATTAATATATGTTACTTCTGCTCAGAAAAGGGGTTATGTTTCCATTTCTGTAATGTTTGCTTTGATTCAAGGTAGTCAATATATTCTAAACATACACTTTCACCTCTTACCTCATAACTAGAACATGAATTAACTCTAAAAATTCTAATCATTCTCTACGCCCCAACATTGATCTTCAATTGAGAGAACAAAGAATTAGTGTTTATGGTCTTCACAATATAACAAATATATTACAACTTATTTGTAGAGCTATGTTGATAATCAAAATAATATATTAATTAATAATTGGCATTAAAGGGGAGTCTCTCACAGTTCATCCTAAATCTCTATAGCAAATCCTGGGTCTTCCGATTGTATATACTGCATACTTGTGCGCACAACAGTTCCAACATCACAAACATTTTATTAAAATTCACCCCTATTGACAGAACGCTTATGAAGTTATCACCAAAACCATCATATGAAAAACATGTAAGTTAATATTCCTATATTTTAGAGTCACACTTGGATTTGTTGTTGTTTTATTTTTAAGACTATAGCCAGGTTTAAAGACACTAAAAGCTCAAAATATGAGCAACTTACGAAATTAATTTATTCAGTGGGAGCCAAACTTCAGAACTTATCTTTATATTGCATGGGAATTAGTTAAAATTGGTATTTGAATCATTTTAATTTTCAATAACTTGAAAATTCCTTTGAAAGTGGATGTTATTTTATGAAAATTATAGAAAGCTCTTCATAGCATTGATGTCCAATAGCTATTACCATCACGTAACGAAGTAGTTCTGTTCCCTAGAAAAATCACAACAGAGTGCACTTTTTGGTGAAGACAAGCACTGCTTTGAATTATTTGGCTACAGTGTAAAAAGCTGTTACACTTTAGCATGGTGGAATTAGACAATCATGGTCTCCTGTAATATTTCCTTCCACAAGAATTCATGCTAAGTCATAGAGCTTTATGGACCACTTTTCCAATTGCTGTGCTTACAGGCTGAAGCCTCTCTTCTTTGTCACTCTAAAATCCCTTTTCTGGAATTCGTATTTATCTTCCTTCCTGCACTTCCTCCATTGCCTCTGATTCTATTTCATGCCCTGACTTTCATTCTCTAATTTGTTTGGCCCTTAAAGTTCTATTAGTTTTCACCTGTCCCAACTAATGCATATGAACATTGTTTTTGAGATCTTTGTCTATTATTATTTTCCCCATTGCTTTCTTTCTGTCCTCCACATATTTTTTTGTTCATTTCATATTAAAAACTTTCCTGTTAAAGCTATCCCATGGGCTTTATTCTGTGGTAGTTAAGTGAATATATACTCTTCTGTAGAAATAAGAGGCACGCACATACAACCTCACAGTACACTACTAAAAACAAGGATGTTCGACATCAAGTTATTAAAGCAATAATAACTGTGAGTGCACAAAATTAGTTTTATCTTTGAGCAAACATATGTGCAAAATTATGAAACATCCTCTGAGGTTTAAGGTCCCATGAAAACAGTAGAATAACCAAAATAGAGTGTAGAAGAAAAATCTTGAAAAATTTTAAGGTGGTACATTAATGTTATATTTGATTCAATTGAATATGTTTTTCCTTAATTGTAGAAACAATGTTATGTTAAAAAGTGGGAATAGTAGCTTTCTGCAGTCTTCCTACACCAAGAGACAACAGTGATTCAGTTAGAATAAAAGCCATTTTGTAGCTTGATTTAGTGGTGCAGGCCTGCCAGCAATGTAGAGGTGGAGGCAGGAGGGTCTCCAGTGTGTGCTCACTCTGGATGATTTAGCAACTTACCTAGAACTTATCTAAAATAAATAAATAAATAAACAGACAAATAAATAAATAAATAGAGCAGGGGCTGTAGTTAAGTGCGAAGGCCCTAGTTTCATCCCTCAGTACCAAAGAATAATTGCATAAAAACATAAATCTCCAAAGGTCATTTCATGTCATTCTTTTGCTCAAAATCTAATACAAGCTTTGTGCCTACGCAAAGATGAACACTGACAACGACCTATCATGGTCCGCTCCCGTCCTTCTCTAACTGCACTTTCTGTGTTTTTTCAGGTCTGTGTTTCTCCAAATACATTAATGCTGTTGGTCTTGACAGGTATCAAGCGATGTCCCCAAATTTAGGTCTTTGCCTTACATCTTGAGCATCCCTAACATCACAACTCAGCTTTGCACTTCTTTCATCATTCTTCAGATATGCTTTCCTGACTAATCCTAGTTATCTCGCCCGACACTCATCATTTTATCCACAGTCTTTCTCATAGCATCATCTTCCAATGGCTATAGAATTTATTTACTCATTAATAATTGTTTTTAGTATCATGCTGTCTCCTCCACAGAAGTGAAGATCTTTCATGTTTGCATGTGTATGCATAAAATACACAACTGATATTGATTATTGACAGCTTACACATAGCATAATAGCATCCATCTCTTTTTCCTTGTTCTTTCTTTGGTGTGAAGTTGAGATGATCACAGTGCTATTCCCCTTGTTGTGAAGTAAGTGAATAAATTGAAAATAATAAAACCCTATTAAATGAGGAACTAGCTGCTTCTAGAAGTCTCTCAAAGACATAGACCTGCTAAGCAGTTGGAATGCCTAGGCTTCTGGGATGGAAGTAGTCCAAGACTGTTATTAGTACTCAGAAACTTAACTATCCTTGTCACAGCTCCCGATACTATCTCACAATCTCCCTACTTTCAAAGACAATGAACCAGAAAATCAAAAGAAAATCAAACTGAACTAAATAAAAATAAACTGTGAACATGAAGACAAGAAAAACAAACAAAAGGAAGGAGGATATTTATAAACATATAACAACATGATCACAATGCCTACTGATTATAGAAAATAGATAACTCTTTTTCTTAGAATTAGCATTCCTAACTAATTGGTATAACTGAATTCATGATTTTATTTTTTTACAACATGCTGCTATATTAATCATAAATCCAAGCAGTCATCTTTTTCTTTGACTTTTTCTTTGAATTTGAAGACTCTTTTATACATTTATGTTTAGTTTATTATACAGACCTAATGAAGTGGTATGCAATATAAAACCCTTTAGAGAAATTGGAAAGCACTGAAAAATTAAAGATATTATTATTATTAAATTTCTGACATGTTTTTCCATTGTTTTCATTGCCTATCACTGGAAAACTACCTTCAAATAACCATGCATATTTCCCATTGAAATCTGTTAAAGGTTACACATGAGTATAAAAGGATAGTATTTGGTCCACAATGTGTTTTGGATTTAATGTACTGTACTTTTGCTGAAGTATCTAGAATTTTTCCTATTAAACTACCACAACCTTTAAAGCTCTCCCTCTCCAAAATCTTCTAATTAAAAGAATTTGCTCTCTTGCTGAAAAGCACTGGAATTATACAGAAGTTTATGCTACATTTAACAGTTCAGGGTTTCAAGATCATAAAAATAGACTTTGAAAAGATAGGAATATACACTATGTGTTTAGTGGTGATGTGTGGTATTTTGTATTATCATTAGAGTAAAATTAAATTGTATTTCATGGTTTGCTGTTTTTAGAAATAAATCATTGGAAAGACTGTTCTTTGCTTCATGTCTATCACATAGTTTGATTCCACACACGGTTTTAAAAAGGCTCTATAAACATATTCCTTTGTTTCCTGGGTAATTTAAAACCATTATTCTCACATTTGGGGGAATGCAAAAGATAAAAGATGGATGAACAACTTTTCATTACTGTTGATTTGAATGTTGACATGAATTTTTTCATATGTCCAAGGCACAGATGAACTCCTATGTTCAACAAATACAAAAAATGGGAAACAACTACAACGTTTTAAATAGGGTGTCGGTCCAAACTTGTTTCATGTTTTTGATATACAGTGGTACCTTGGTTCACAAACTTAATTTGCTCTATAATTCTGGAAAAGATGGACATGTTTGCATTTGAGTGGGAAAGATGGCTATGGTCCTGTTGGTCACCAGAAAAAGACACAGAGTTTGCAAACAAAAACAGAATTTTTCCAAATGCTTCTGCTTGTGAGCCAAATCGTTTGCAAATGAAAACGTTCATGAAATAAGGTGTCACTATATACAAGCCAGAGATTTTATTCTTTTAATTGAGAAAGTTGTTAAATGCATACATAGGGAAATTACTGGGAACACAGTGGTTGTAATGCCCCTTGTAAGGAGCTTCTTAAACTGAGAGAGCGCAGGTACTTGTTTTGACAAAGTTGTAACATCCTAAATCTTCTTAGTATGTACTCCTGAAAATTGCACTCCATCATTATGAGATCTTAAGAGAATAATCACTTAATTTCTTTGTGGCTTTATCCCAGTTTTCAATTTCAAGGGAGCAGGTATCTTCTTACAAACATTTAGGACCTGCGATAAAGAGGCTGATTTAATTTCCTCTTTTCATTGTCTTCCAGCAGCAGCTCAAAGGCTCTCTATATGGAAGAGGTAATATGTTCCTTGTACAGTCACACATAAGTGATTTTTCCAAATAAAGGAAGACCCAACACTCTAGGCTCAAATGTCACAGTGAAAACCTTTCTACGTCCCTAACTGTTCTTTAATACAACCAAGAGAACTGTGGCAACCATGGCCTCCTGTTGGGAGGCAGCAGGAAGAGAGTGCGATAAAGGGGACAATTAAAAAAGTGTTGGCTTAAAAGTGGGCTCCCATTCATTTTGGATTTCCTTATTCTGGAAATATACACTGAGAACTCTGCTTTATTTTAGGACATACACTGCACAGCAGGAGTGAAAATAGCTTATACAGTGATACTTCTGTTGATAAGTTCATTCCAAATTCATGTTCAAACACCAGATGAGAACTGAGCATATTTTCCAATAGGAAATAATGGAAAACCAAACAATTGGGTCTGAGCCCCAAAAATTACACTTGTGTTACAAATTTTACAACAATTCCTTTAACTCCACTGTGCTTCTCACAGTTTTGCTCTTAGCTGTACTGTTGGTGTCACTAACTTCCTTTGCAACTTCCTTTGCAGTCATGGCTCTGATATTTTAAGCAGATAAAATGCAAATGAATAGCACAATGACAAAAGTGAGAATGCTAACACAAGTACTACATTGTGTCTGGGCAAGAGCAGTTCCTAGACTGAAGTGTTACCCCTTTGTGTCCCCAGCGAGGGACCTGTGACTCACTCTCTGCCCCTACAGGTTTTTTTCGAAGTGGATTTTAAGTTCAAATATTCACAAAGTTAGGAGCACTGAAGAGATTTATTTTTTTCCAACTTTGGTGTTTGAGTAGTGGAAAGTCTGAGCTTGGAGCCACAGAAAACTCAGGAATCACCAAAACACAGGCTTAGGCAGCCAAGCACAGGAAGTAAGATCACAGTAGCCCCCCCCAGATCAGCGCCTGCTTCCAATGGCTATTAGTGGGTTTCCAAAAACTATTAGTGGGTCCTAATTATTCTATGCTCTGCTGCGTACATACATATCTGTGACATACTATGATTTATAAAATAGGCTCAGTAATAGATTGACACAAACAACAACAGAATAACTATAACAATATGCAATGGTAAAACTCATGTACATGTGGTCTCCTTTCTCCAAACACCTTTCTGTACAGTGCTCAAAGTCTTTCTTGCCATGATGTGAGACGATGCTGTCTATGTGAAGAGATGTTATGTCAGTGTCATGGGGCTGAGCTACTGGGTGAACATTACTTGACCCAAGGATTGCACTATGCTGCTGTCTGATCTGAAAGCATGACAGCTATCAAGTGACCAGAACCTGGATAATATACAGTGTGCAAAACCTGGACAAAGGGTTGGTTTGCATCCCAGGCAGGACACTGCAGGACAGTCTGTGACTTGACCACCCTCCTCAGAAAGGTGCAGAAGGAAAAACCTCACAACTTGTTTATGAAATTTTCCATTTACTCTTCATGAACACAAGCAGTAGGAACCACGGAGAGTGAAAACATGGAAAAGGAGAGATCACTGTAACTGTTTTCCGTTAGTTTTGAGATGATTATTGCTCAAAACCAGACAATCGGGGAAGAGTGTGTTGGGAAAGATCAGGGAAGATAGATGCTTTTCATTTAGTTCCTTCTCTGGGCAGACAGAAAAATTTAAAATTGTGCTCTCGAATTCCAAGAACAACTCTCTGACACAGGAAAACATTAGCATCTCTGTAACCAGTTAAGAAAACAAAGACTTCAGTCCTAAGGATACCACTTAGCAGACAGCAGGATCTGCTATTAAAACCCAGGACTATTTAACCACCCAACTTAATTAATTAATTAATTATCAGTTTTTTACTAGGGATCAAACTCATGACCTGGCACTTGCCATTCAGGCACTCTGCTGCTGAGCTATATCCCCAGCCCCCAACATAATTTAGTAAGTCATGCTCTGCTGCGTACATACATATCTGTGTATGTACGCATACAATGAGTCTGCTTTTAATGCTGTTTTTAATGAACAGAGAAATTGTGAGAAAAATGACTTTCATTTGGCAGTTACATTTGGCAAGGTATATCTTGACTTTATCAGCATTGCTATCCACAGTATATGTCTCATATTATAAAATAGTTATTTTAAGCAGCAATCTCATAATGAAGATGAGTATATCATATATACATTTACTTGTAAATATAGGATACAAAGATTATAAGAGTATAATATATGTGCTCAAATTAGGTTTCCAGATTACCTATACTAATGGGTAGTGTTTAATGAAACTGCATTATGACAATATTTCTTTACTTTTAGTGAAATAATGAGAGGCAGGAAATTAATGATGCAATTACTAGCCAAAATTCCCTTGTACACTTGTATCAGGACCTCGTTTATAGCAGTACATTTCTCTCTGTGCATGCTACTATTACCTTAATTCTCCACCAGTTAATGTTGAATATAACTCTTGAGAAAACACCTGCCTGTTTAGCCCTTGAAAGCTCTGTTAAGATCTTTCAGAAATTAGAACGTATTCATTTTGCATTTTCATGACTAATTTTGTTTTCTTTTTTGTTTTATTATTTAGGAGTTATATGAGCCTCAGGGCCCGATTATACTTAGGCATGGTACCTTTTAGGCATCATGGAATTTACATAACAAAGTGTTTCTAGTGCATTTTTAGAACATCCATAAAACCTCATTGTCTATAAATCAAAGATAATTCAAGTTTGGATTACATTAGTTCATTGAAGAAAATGTAAATCATGGCAGAATGTTAATGGAAAGAGCAAAAGAAACCAAAGAAACAAAAACAAAAAAAAGAACAATTGGTCAGACATCTTGGGTCTGATGCTCATCACTCTGTTTACTATTAGTTTTCTTGCCTTGCAGAAGTTCCTCCACTTCGCTGCACCTCATTTACCCATTTAGGGACAGCACCATATTTACTGGAAATGTACATGGTGTACCTGGATCAGTGTCTGGCACAGTAGTTAGTCAAAAATTTGTGAGGATTTTCATAGTAGCTAATAGATATTTCAAAGCAATGCAATTTTTTTATATACACCCGATTGTATTATTGGACATATCATAAAAGGTAGTTGATTTTCTCACTGGAAAACTGAAACTATATAGGTGGCCTTCTTTTCATGTCCTCAAATGGAGACATTTCTGCCACATTCCAAACATCTATAAATATCCTTTTCTCCTTTCTTTCGGAAGCTAACCATCCCTCAGGGTGTGTGTGTGTGTGTGTGTGTGTGTGTGTGTGTGTATGTGTGTGTGTGGGGGTGTATGTGTGTGTTTCTACATGATGTATGAGGTCTTTTATTTATGGCTTAAGTAAAAGTTTATATGTTTGATCATTTTCTAGGGTAAATCTACCAGGGATAGGTTTACCATGACCAGGAACTCAAACTATATCATTAGAACCCTGTTTCACCACCTCTAAAATTATTTCACCATTCACCTGTATTAGCCTCAAAGATTTCCCCATTTAATGCTTAGGTAATTCCAGACACATGTCTTTTTTAATTCAGTAGGAAGGAGAAAATGTCCTCAAATTAATAATGAAACTAAAATCTTTGGGAATGGAAAATATAAAATGTTGATTAACATATATATGATAGAATACATATATATATATATATATATATATATATATATATATATATATATATGGTACAAACCAATCAGAATGGACATTGACCATTAACAAAAATTATGGCCACACAGTGCATCTGTATCTCTCCTTAATTCTATTTCAAGAACTCCCTTTGCCCTGTAAGGGACAGATTTTAAAGTAAAATTCACCTTCAATGTAAGAGTGGAAGGAATAAAGGTTTTTAAGAGGGAAATATAATTATGCTTACCAGAAGGAAGACTGGTTGAGTACTATCAGGCAGTTAGAATAAGCATGGTACATGACACATGGTTTTGAGAATTTCTAAGAGTCTCATTACTTTGTTGGAATTATTTCAATTAAAAATAGTTCTGTTGAACAGGCTTTACATAACTAAATACTCAGCATGAAATCAGACAAATACTATGTACAACAGGAGTGTTCTGTCTAAAATTTGTAGTTATACTAATGAAGCCAAATAGTTCTGCAACCACTTTGGTGGTCTTCGCTTGAAATATTATCAAGCTGGGTCTCTCAGAATTCTAACTGGACTAGCTCATTATATTTAATGACAAATGTCAAATATAACTCTTTCTTTATGAAATTCAGTCCTACTTGGTTTAGTTTGTCCTTCTGGCTATTCCAGTTAACATTATACATTCATATAAATTCAAGCAATAAACTATCACATAAAACCTTGCAAATTTCATGATCACACATTGAAAAATATTTAAGTTCCAATCACTGAAATCAAATCAGAGAAAGAGAGGGATACAGAAAGAGAAAAAGGCAGACAACCCACGGCTCAGTAAAGGTGACTTGCTCTAGATTTTATTGACTCTGGATAAGTTTGAGCAATCATTTATGAACACTTCAGTCCCTATTTCTCACATATGGACAAAACTATGATTGTTTCTATCAAATTTCTGATTTAAATTTAGACCCGGCATTTTTCACAGTTCCTGGAGCTGATAAGATATAACCAGAAGGACCTGATGGCTTCTAGTTATGTGTGGTCTCAGTTTTCACACTCTCGGTAACTAACCATGAAATTTAGAATTTTGCCTGAGTCAACTTCAAGCTCACTGGCATCAGACTGGTGAATCTATTTTCCCTTTTAGCTTTATGATGACACTGTTCTTTACCTATGCAGAGCCTGGAAACTTAAGACTCAAAAATAACACATAATCAACCCTGCATTATCTTGAAACATTCTCTGCATTTCAACATATCTTCATATATCTCATTTTTGTAGTTCTGACTTCTATAATTAAGCAGAGTAGGTGATGAAGTCTTATAGTGCTAATGCTCTTGTACTTAATTTCTTTCACCTGCGCCAGCTGTGGCACAGTAGGAAATCTTTAAACAGAAGTAATGAATTATCTCTCCAAATTTAAGGAGAACATTAAGCAGACATTTCTGAAACCTTAAAAATTTAAGAGGAAGAAAAGTTCCACCTGGGCTACTACTACACTATTGTAACATCAAAGAAGCGTAGTGTGAGGGTCATTCTATTGCAGAACCTTCCTTTGGCATGGGCAGAAGTAAGCACAGGGACGATCACTGACTTGCCTGATGTGAGGTCAGAGCTAGGGCTTAGGGTGTTCGTCATCTCCTAGTCCTTCCTATTTTGCCGTGGCCCCTCCATCCAAAACAAAGCAAATGGTTCTCAGAATGTTAATAAGAAAGAGCAAATGGTTAACTCTGTTTATTCATCCTTCCAGCCATGTATTCATTTTATTTCCAGTCACTGAGAACTCTCTTCCAGTTACTGTTTTAAACTCTGAGGAGGATGACATGAGTACAATAGGGACAATTCTCAAAGAACAGTTTCAAATGTGACTTTGAATAGGACAGAGAATATACAATGTAGTTTCATGTCATTTTAATAAAAAAGTTCAAAGTCCAAGAAAAAAATAAACATCAATATTCAAGTATCAGCTCTCTGTCTTTACATTTTCAAAATATGTTGATTCTCTCCTTTTGGTCTTCCTTGCATATTTTAGAATTATTATTGCCTTTCCATGATCTAACTGGGATCATACTTTACATAGAATTTTACTTGCATAGAATTTTACTTCAGTGTTATATCCATGCCGTTGAACACTTCAAGTAAATATTATTGCTGTAACATTTAACAATAGAATACCCAGTCAAGGAATTTAACATGGTGTGTTTACTAACTATTGTTATGTTGGACATTTGCATGTTTTGTTTTGTTTTTATTTTTAAAACTGATATTTGTTAATTTCTTTTCATTTCACTTCTAGGGACTGAAATCAGGGCTTTCACACTGAGTTAGAGTCTCAACCTTTATTTATTTTATATTGAGGCAAGATCTCTCTGTGCACAGTCTAGGTTTGTACTTCTGACTGTCCTAACAGCCTACAGGAGTGCTGAATCACGGGTGTCTTACACCTGGTTACAATAAATTTGTGCAAAGAATGTGTAAGTGAATCTCTGGCTTGGCTCCTTGAGCCCACAAGGCATATGACATTAATTTCTGTCTTTTCACCAATTTAGTCATCAATGCTTTTAATTATCTGTCAATTAAAACATTTTTCTAAGAGAAGTTACACATATTTTATATGTATACATACAAAATGTACAGATAAAATACCCCATTTCACTACAAAATCTTTTCATTAATATGCCTCAGTAACTTTGTTTATATCAATTATTTGGAATTTGTGTTTCATGTTTGCTGTAATGGAATTCTGTGGGTAATATTTTATCTTATGCTAAGCAGTTTATATGTACAAGTAAATTGTTATCCTTAACATAAGAAATTACTTTTAAAATGTCATCAGGATGTTTACTAATCTGCAATAGCCTGTTTTTACATTAAAAGGAGAGGCCATTTGGCAAGAAAGGGAGCCAAGTCAGCATGTTGCATATTTTATATTTAATATTAGACCCTAAATACACTATTTGTTCAATAATGAATTTTTATCTATTAATTTTTAAATTTATTTTATGTACAGTTAATCAATTTTTTCCAGCTTCATGGTCATAGGCAGGAAATTTTCCTGTATAAATGGATATAATAGCTAACGCTATTGTAGAACACCATTTACTTTGGACAAATTCCCCAATATATGCACACATACGTACGCACTCATGATACAGAATCCCGCCATTCTTTGCGATATGGATGTGACATCTTTGGGTTAGCTGGGCCAACAGTGCACGAAGAGGAGAACATAATATCTGCACCTACACTCACAGCCTGAACTGTCCCCAGAGCTTCTCCCACCTGCTGCCTCTACTGCCCTACAGCAATCCAGACTCAGTATAAACAAAACAGAGAAGCAAGGACATGCAAATCTCTGATGTCTGTCTGTTCTACTCAACAGCTAGGGGCTGTGTAAAAATCAACTCCAGACCTCAGGCACCCTGAGTTGGGAAAAGAAACCTGCTCTGGTGTCCTAGGTAGGGTGCAGAGGCCTCCCCCACCCCAGAATTGTGCTCCTGGGGTTCCTCTGTTTATCAAGTCAGAAGAGTCTGCACAGCTAGGATGTGAGATAGACAGAGAACGGGCAGTAAGGATCAATAACACCAAATATACCAATGGAGTCAGAGTGTGAGAGAGCTGTCAGGTGTGAGCAGTAATGCAGGGATCCGTGATTCTCATGGGTCTTTTTATTATACTAATAGGAGCTATACTGAGTTTAAGGACTTTCTGATCAGATATTAATATCCTTCTGGGAAAATCTGGGATACAGGTACATTGTTAAGGTGAATGTTTTCAAAAATCTCATAGTAAAATACAATAATTTATCTTATTTACAAAGCACTTTCCTAATTTAAAACCTCAAAGACAGCCCTGAGTATCTGAAATTTAAAAATAAGAGATCTGTGTATTTTAACCATTTTAAAAAAAAAAATCATTGTTACTAAAATCTCTTCAATCGAAAATATTTCACTAAAATAATTTATTGTTACACATAAAGTTATTTTTTGCTTTAAGATTCACAAATATACTTCCTATATAAAACAAATATTTTCTTTAAAGAAAGTATATTTCTTCAAAATATGCATAAATCACACCTGGCAAAAAGTATTCTTGTCTGTGTTGCTTGATATTTAGTACTATAATCAACCTGCACTGCAGAGTTCATGGTTTCTGATGAGCTGCAAACGAGGTGCCATCAATTTGGAATACTATTTCAAGAGTAGAACTAAGGATGAAAAATCTCACCTTGCTTCTAAAATAAAACCCCACCCACCAAATATATCTAAACTAAATTATCTGAGTAAGAATAATTGAACCTGGGCATTTTTTGAGATTTTTATTGAGTCATCATCTGCCCAAGCTGGCACTAGTCTTTAATAAATGAAATATGACATCAGCATATTATCCACACATAATGAAAATAAAATGCAATGTTATATACTGTTTAAAAACTAACAAATAAATAATTCTAATATCTATTTTAGATAAATGTATACAAAATAAAATTATTATATAGTCACCTTTAAATCATGATTAAAGCAGTATTTTTAGAATACTTTTTAAAAGATTATTATTTATGACACTACTCATATCAGCATATCACATAAAAGCATATATTCCATAAAACATTTTGAAATTATACTAAAAGATAACATAATTTACAAAATAAATATAGCTAAAGTTTTACCAGGTACTGCAAATATTTGAACTTTGCAACCTGACATTTGTTTGTTTGCCTGCTTGCATGTGGTGTGAGGATAAAGTCACCGCCTCACGCATGCTCAGCTTTACTATGGAGCTACTCACCATTTACACATCTATAAGCAAAATGCTGTCCGGTCATCTAAGCAGAGTGATAGAAACAGAAACTTAGAATTTCTATGTAGACTTGTGTTGTAAAGCAGGTCATTAGGAAGTCTTAAAACATGAAACAGACTAAACCTTTGTTCTCCCGTTTTAAGTATTCCACTGACTTTTCTTGCTACATGGGCACTTCTAGAGCCTTCTAGTATTGAGGTAAGGGTTTTACTGCTCAAACATATAGCTTGTAGATGTGAAAGTTAAAACTGTGTATGTGCGATCAAGAGACGGCATCAGGAAAGAAAGGGAGCTGGAGCAATGATCACTTGGTTATGGTGAAGTAGTGTGCAGGTAGAGAGCTCTGAGGATTGCAATGCTGTGATGGTGAATGAACATTTGCATTGTTACTGTGAAACAGTATTCCCTTCTTCTGAAGGAAAGAAATGAGACACAACAAAAGTGATAAAACATACTTATTGTCACCCTGGGATACATTTTTATGACTTGGTATCTTTTTAAGATGCATTTAAAATACTACCTTGAAGTAGAGAAAAAAACACTTTCCTTGAGATATATTTACATGACATAATCTCAAAATTCAGTTGCCTCGAACTGCAGCAGTAGATGAGGTCGGACAATTGTAATCACTCACTACTTGTCCTTAGTGGTGAGGAAAGCAGCAATCGAACTTTAGGTTTTGATCTCTTATCAGGAGGTTAGCAGAAGTTTCTCTTTGAGTAAAGTACGATGGACTGAAATTTTCATGACCTAAATTGTGACTCTTGAAAAATATCAAAGATGAAAGAGATTAAACTTTCTCATCAAATCTATAGAAAAGCAAATTCAGCCCTTTAAATACCACCTAATAGCACCAAATACAAGAAGTTCTTAATGCTACTGCAAATGTCCCAACAGAAATATTTTGTTTCAATCCCAATCAATCTGCTTATCTCGAGTTGCTTTAGAAGCCAGCACTATCACAGAAAATGATCACCATCTCTGGGGGATTCGGCCTAAGATCCTTGATTCCCTGATGACATCCTGGAATCATGAGTTCTCAAAGGAAATTCTGGAGCAGTACATGGAAAGAAAAAAGAAGACCTTGTATTTTCATGTAAGCAAAACTGCTTTAAAGCTTTCTTTTAAAAAATTAATAAAGACTATGTAATTCTACGTTATTCCTAGATTTATTTTATTTTGACTATTGCATTTCTAGGCTCATGGTGTTTGGAAAGTCGAAAACTCTTAGACAAAGTTCAGTGGAATGCTGGACTATAAAGAGAGACTTCAGACCAAGATGATGCAAGGACAGATGAACAGTGAGAGACACTGCAGAATGTTTAGTTGTCTCTTCATATAAATTTCATATGTGCCAGTATAACTAAGCCTCTTTTTTTCCTTTGTGATTTAGATTTTTAAATTCATAACTGATTGTCTCATTTGAACAATTATCAATGATCTTTTTGCATCAAATATTGACTTAGACCCTGGGACTACAACTAGGAATAAAACTGACATTGTGCCAGGGAATTCCAGCAGAAGGCACCACTTGTAGTACAGAGAAGCTCTGATTTCTCAGAGGTCAGCTGTGTGGCTGAGTACCACTAAGAGCCTTCTGTCTGTAGAAAAGGCTGGTGGGCACCTCAAAGACCATCAGAATGTTGATCTTTGAGTGTGCAGATGGAGAGATTATATCAAGCTGTAAGGTAGATATAAGAACAAATATACTCTAATGAAATGTTCCATCTAAACTACCACAGTCCCAGGGATAAGACCAATATTCTAAGATTTCTGTTGAAATTGTACCCTAGTGTGGGCTATGAAGTTCTCGCTTCTGATTTATCTGGGTATGCAATGAGAAGAGTGGACAAAAATTGCTGACCTCTCTAAGACAATCAAGACAGATGATCTCTACTGAGTAAAGTTGCAGTTCCACTCCTTACAATGACATAATTGAATTTAACATACAAACATAAGTGTTAGAGTTGATATTTGTCACACGACTTTCAGGGCAAGAAATAAAAGGGTGAACAAGCTGAACACTCCCTTCTACTTACTCATTGTGAGATCTAGACGTTACGGAGTACACAGTGTTAGCACTATTATGGGGAAGATCTATGACAGGGAAACACTGCCACATCTTGTGCTATTCACCTTATTTTATTTTTTAATGTCAATTCTCAGTATTATAGCTAATAAAAGTATTGTTACGGATGTCATTTTATTGAAGTCGAGAAACTACAAAATGGGTCATATTAGCAATTATTTTGTCTTCTCTGATGAGAAAAGCTGAAATTCCAGTAACTTGAGGCAGTAATACACTGACAACCACTTTTGAAAAATATACACTTAGAAATATAATAGTTACCTTTAATAACTATGAGGCCATGAGGAGCATTTTGTACTTTCCTTTCAGTCTCTGTCTATATACATTTACATTTAAGAAAACTGCAAATAGAATATACACAAAAACAATTCTGCATCTTTTTAATGATGTAAGGTCAAAATAAGACAAAGCCTTAGAAAGCTATAGAATCATTACAGAAATGAGGGATAATTATTTCAATGTGCTGCTATTTGCCTCAGGTATAGGTGCATAGGAAGGCACCAAATAACATTCAGTATATAATTCGGATAGCCTCACAGGATTCTATAATAGGAGTTTACCTGAAATGGGTTCACTCACATTGAACTCTTACTGCATTTGTTCCTACCCTCTATGTCGTTTAATATATACTATGTTCTTCTGTAGTTATTTCTGCCCATGTCATCTCTTTAACTGCATTATAAAATTTGAGCTAAGAGAGTATTCTTTGTATCACTATGTCGCCCATGAATTAAACATTCAATAAATATTTGCTAAAGGAATGAATACATGAATATTAAAAGTAGAAATAGGAGCTTAATTTAGTATAAAAGATTTACAACTATGCAGAAAAAGCGTGTATGCTTAGCCTGGTAAATAAAAGGCCAGGATACTACAGAAGTAGTACATTATAGAGAAAATAGCTTGAACTTTTTAGTACTAGATAATGTTGAAGTTAAAATCAGTGCCTAGATACTTTCCTTTCTCCCCAGCTACTTATCAGATGTCAAGAAATAAAGAACACTAATTTAACCAGGAAACCAATTTTACTAAAGTAAGTGAAATGTACTATTGTGTTATGTAAATTAAATTCACAAATACTTGTAGATTTTTTTTATTTTTGATTGTTCTAACCTACCAGTATCATCTTTTGGGAAAGATGAGCAATACAATTATTTGAAGAAAAGGGGTAACTGATTAAAACAATTTCCCAACAAAACTGAATAATAAACATTTCTTTTTAAATAGAAAATTAGGGGCTGGGGATTTAGCTCAGCGGCAAAGCGCCTGCCTGGCAAGCACAAGGTCGTGAGTTCAGTTCCCGGTACCGGAGAAAAACCAAAAAAAAAAAAAAAAAAAAAAAGAAAAAAAAAAAAAATAGAAAATTATTATCATGCAGGCAGGTGAGGAAGAGATTTTTCCTTTGTTAAAGTGACATCCTAGTTAAAAATCAACTTGTGCAAGGGGATATCTAACTGCTTCTTGAAAAACTCCCTTTCCTGTGGGAGAAGCTGACCCAGTTATATCAATCAAGACTGCTATATTTACCGTGTTTTTCTTCTCTGATTTCTGAATTTTAAGTGTTCCTTTTGAATAATACAAGTGTAATATTTGTGTCAAATCTATTAAACTGTTCAAAATACCTATGGAGGACAAAACAGCAATTGATTATACTTTTTGGTCTCCAACTCTATCATATTCAATTCACCACTGAATATATGAACTGAGAATTGAAAGTTTCAGGAGAGTAAAATATTAAAAAATCTCCAATTTTGAAACCTTAAGTCATTCTCAAAATTATAAGGTACCTAAGATGCATAATTTTTTGAGGGGGAGGTACTAGAAATCGAACTCAGGACCTTCCACTTGCGAGGCAGGCGATTATGCCACGGAGTTATATCAGCCCTGACGCGTGATCTATGTCTTTGAAGGTGTGGCATAAAGCCATCAACATGGGCTGAGGAGCCACGTGGCAGGACTAAATGGCACTCAGAGTGACGGCACATGCTAAGTAAGGGCTGCTTTGGGAAATTCTGTCAGCACGGAAGGAAGCCGAGCTTAACAGAAGAAACTGCATGTCTCCGGGCTGATGCCAACCTGGTAAGAGCACCACCCTCTTTATCTCGCTCTGCATTAGAATATATATAAGTTAAGACAGGCCCTTGAAACTTTTTCCTCAATGATCCTTTGCTTTCCCACATTACTCAGCTGTTTCCCTCCTTCACAGACACGGCACAGTTACTTTTAGTTGCAGTGGTTACCCTCAGTCCTTACGGCAGAAAAGTTTCCCTAGGAAGCAAAAGGAACTTTCAAGAGCTGCAAAAGCACTGCCATCTAGATGTAGTGTACTAACTATGCACTGTGTTTGCACGCAACATGGAACAAGGAGAAAACTGTTTCTGGTTTCCTCCTTACTAAAGTTTCCCGTGAGGTCAATACAGAGACTGAGCTTCTAGAGTTTAGCATGGAGCTCCTTCGATGAAGGTTTTCATTTTTTTATTTTTTGCCAAAAAATTGTTTCGGTTTGTTTTGGTAAATGTGTATATGCAAGATATTTCAAACACAAAATTAATTCACTTTTGATGGATGTGCAAGTTATATATTCTCTTTACCTTGGCAAAACGGTATAAAAATAGCACCGAATGAAGTTCAGCACATGTTCAAGGAACACATTCAAGCAAAAGTTTCCATTTCCTTTCAATGTGTAATAATTTATGATTAAGTTTTACCCAAAACATAACTCATAATCTGATATTAGATTTAGCTTGTTGCTTGATAAAATTGTAGAGTCCTTGTCTTCTTTCTTCCTGCTCATTCTAAGCCAGATAGAAAGACAGAAAACATTTTTTCTCCATCCCCAAACTGAACGATTTAGAAAAATTCATTTGACATCTCTTAATTTTAGCTTCTTCATCAAATGTTTTACTAAGTCAATGTTTTCAAAACTCAGCCCATCAATAACCATTGCACCCTACCATATGTATTAACGTTTTTTAAATGCTCATTCTTATACAAGCCAATTTCATATTGTGTTAAGTTTTAGTTTTCCAATCTTGCTTATGGAAAAATATTTTGAGTCAATGTTTCATTTCATGAATTAACCTTCCCTTGGGACATTTAATTTCTTGACACATATAAAGTTATACTATACTTTCTTTGAACATTTATATTTAATACTGTTCAGTTATTCTCAAATTACAGAATAAAATATTATTTTTATGGCTATGCATTTGAATTCTTCTAAAACAAATGTTTAAAAATCATTTGAATAATTATAAACTCGACTTTTCAAAAAAGCAACATCAATATCAGAACATAGTTCAAAAAAGGGAGAAATGATTTGAGACATATACAGCCAGTGTGTAGAAGAAAAATCTTTGGAGAGTTATGGAATTCTATGAATATTACTGTAAAGTAATTGACAGCAAGTTTAATTAGATTTTTCTTCATCTGTAAGTCAGCTTATCAGGCAAAGACCCCAAAACTTTGAATTAGACAAGTTTGGTGATTTTTATGCATGGAAAATGAAAGAGAAAGTGGGGGGGAGACAGAGAGAGAGACTTATTCTTTGTATAATCTATATGAGAATTCTAGCCTTTACCCTTACATCCCTATGCTATAATAATTTTTTAAAACCTTTTCTGATATTTCAAATTTGCTTTCAGAAAGAATATACAATGAGAAATAAGTAAATTTTAGATGCTTATAATGGTATATTACAAGTTACAGTGAACCCAGTTTGACTAATATTTTTACTTTTTTAACCATTCATGAAAAGGAAATATTTAAAACTATAGAAGATACTATATTTGATTTAAAATTAAATTAATGCCAAGGAGTAGGATGCTATCTTAGTCCTTCACTGAGTTAGTTGAACCTATCACTTTCTTTTCAAGATATATTATGTTCAACACTCAGGACACTCCCTCAATTCAATGTTCATGAAGAGCAGAACTGGGAAAAATACATTTAGAGTTAAAATAAATACAGAAATTCAGGCAATAGGCCAGGGATCTAGCTCAGTGGTACAAGTGCCTTCCTGGCAAGTGCAAAGTCCTGAGTTCAATTCCCAGTACCATAAAAGAAAGAAAGAAAGAAAGAAAGAAAGAAAGAAAGAAAGAAAGAAAGAAAGAAAGAAAGAAAGAAAGAAAAATAAATAGAAAAATAAATAAATAAATTCAGGCAAAATGAATTACAGACTACTAAAAAAAGCACCAAGTTTTGCAAGGTTATCAGTGACATGCTGTACAAAAACCACATATTCAGAGGTTGAAAATTGACAGCTGAGAATCTCCTAGCCCATTTCATTAGTTCCTTTCCTGAGTGTAAGAAAAATAGAGAAAAGGAGAAGCTTCATGAAGAGAACTAGAAGAGAGTTAAGTTAGTATCTATTTTGGCAAGACTCCCCTTCCATATCTTTCTTTATTGGGGGGAGGGAGAAGAAGTGATTTGAGCTCGAGGTAAATAAATCATTTGATGAGGGAAATACACCCATATTCTTATCTTTTAGTTATGCACTCTAAACCCAGAGGTTAAAAATTAATACTTGAATATAGAATATAAGCTACAAGAAAGTTAGAATTCATATCTAATGTTAGCAATTCATGTACAATTTAAGTTATTTTTAAAATGGAGAATTATGATTAGGTTTAAAAAATGTGTTTAGAATGAAAATACTTGGCTGAATCTTGGCATTTTAATTTCCTACCTTTTTATTTATTTATTTATTTATTTGGTACTAGGAATCAAACTCAGGATCTTGTGCTTGCCAGGCAGGCACTTCTGCTGCTGAGCTATACCCCCTGCTCCAATTTGCTACCTTTTTAAAGAGGCTACATTTCTGTAAATTTTCATGTCTTCACCCCTAAAATAAAAGTAATTAAATCTGTTCTGCCTCCCTCAAATGCCTCTGTGAAAACTGCATCATACAATAGGATTGAAGAGCTAAATTCACTGGGATTTTAAATGATAATGTATCATTACTGTAAATAAATAAAATAGTAAGACAAGATATATGATCCAATGAATAAGATAAAATCAAACCAAGTTTGAAATTGTTCTATTATATTTCAATTTACTTTTTATTTTTTATATGCAATACTATCATAATACTATATTCATTATTTGACTCTGTATTAATATTTTCCATAGAATAATTATCTTCCATTCTTAAACAATCTCAATTTCTACCAATTTAATACTTCTGAATGATATTCAGGTAGAATTTAAAGAATATTTTTATTAGTACATATTCGTGGTCGAGTTTCACATTCCTTGCAAGAAGTTGGCATGTGTATATTACACATCCTCATTCCTTTCTTCATCTCTTCTCGCTTCCTCTTTCTTCCCTCCATCCGTTTCATGTGTTTTTTTTTTTTTCTTTGTCTTTTTTTTGGAAACAGGGTCCCACCATGCAGTTGAGGCTGGCTTTGAGCTCACCTTGTAGCCCAGGCTGGTCTGGAACTCTCAATGACCCTCCTGCTGCAGCCTCTTGAGTGCTGGGATTACAGGCATGCACCACCATGCCCTGCTCCATCCATTTCTTGATTCTTTGCCCCTTTGAGAAGTTCTATCTTTCTATATTATAGGCAGACAAGTTAGAGAGCAATTACTATACAGTCAGGGAGGGACTAGACTCTCCAGGAAGTCAGCACAAAAAATAAAGACATCAGAATTGTGGCTGGAAGCACATCCAAAGAAGTCCAGGCCTCAAGATGACGATGTCATCTGAATGGCCAGTCCTGCATGCCCCATGATGGATAAGCAGTAACTTGAGATTATATTGGATCAATATTAGCCAAGAGACTATATTTGTTATCCTATAGGCTGACTGCATTTGACCCACATTGTTCCCACATTGCAACTTTGCTGTATAAATCATCCCTGACAAAGAGCCTCAATGGCCACTCATTCGGGATCCCTCTTGGAGATCCAGGAGCTACTCCTCCTCTCCTTATTTCTAATTAAACTCTCCTAATTTGTTCATTTAGTTTGAGAGATCCTTCCTCTATGTTCTGGGACTGAGAACTCAGGACATTTAACATCTAACAGGTTGGAAGTTATCTTTCTCCTATGTCACTTACTTCCTATTATCTATCTTTTATTCTGTTCTTAATATACACTTTCAGTTTCTCATATAAGAGAAACCATGAGATATTTAAGCTTGTATCTGTCTTATATTTTTTACCATAGAGAAATACAACAGGGGCTGGGGATTTAGCTCAGCGGCACAGCACCTGCCTGGCAAGCACGAGGTCATGAATTCCATTCCTGGTTCCGGAAAAACAACAACAAAAAAAGAGAAATACAACATAAATTCTCCTTATTATAATGGATCACTTAGGGGCTGGGGATTTAGCTCAGTGGCACAGCACCTGCCTGGCAAGTGAAAGGTCATGAGTTTGATTCCTGGTACCAGAAACAAAACAAAACAAAATAAAATAAAATAAAATATAAAGGGTCACTTAAATTAACTTGATTTTCATTCCTCTCATATTTTTCATACCTTTATACAATATGAATTAAATATTATTTGCTAAACTTTCAGTTATGTTGTTTTTGAGATTATATTTGAACAGTACACTGCACATATGCTATTTTCTTAACTATATCCATGGACTAATATTAATAACAATGTTGATGTTTCACATTCATTTTTATTTTATCTTTAAAATTACTCAAAATTATACATAATTGTGCTAAGGATTATCTGTACTTTATTTAAAAGCAAGTTAATAAAAGTAAAGAGTATTTTAAATTACTAGGGTTAGAAAAGTTCCTTCTTTAAGGAGTTCAGTCACCAGTAGAAGAGGAAGACATTCATTCCAGAAACTTCTCAAATGCAAAATTTAACACACACAGACAGATACACACATTGCCAAAGAGCTTCTTTCTTTTCATACACAAATTCCACAACACATGTAATTTAAAAGGGCTTACTGTATCCTCCCCAAGCAACAAAGAAATTTCAATGAGAAAAATTTCCTGAAAATAGTCAAATATAACTTGCAGGAAAAGTAAGCAAATTTTTTACCCATAGATAACATTAGACAATATTGTTTCCCTAGGGTCTTTCAAAGTCTGACACCAGGAATATTCTTGTGCTTTTTGTTGCAGAGTATCTCTATGCTCTCTGACTGTGGAAACAAAAGTATTACCATGATGAGTAGAGCTTTCATTTCTTTTTATTTTTTTTTAATTTTTTTTTTTTTTTTTTTTGGTTTTTCTCCGGTACCGGGAACTGAACTCACGACCTTGCGCTTGCCAGGCAGGCGCTTTTTGCCGCTGAGCTAAATCCCCAGCCCCTCATTTCTTTTTATATTCAGCTTTCTCAGTATGCAAAGTAGAGCCTAAATCAGTAGTCTCTAAACTATTGGGCTTAAAATCCCTGCTTCCTGGGCCATCCAAGGCACTCTAGGATTCATCAGGACCAGCACTTTGCATTGATGTGTGACTAAAGACAAGGGACATTTGGCAAAAACTGAACTCTAGGACATAGTTCTGAAAGACAATTTAAAATTGATTTTAGGGCTGGGGATATAGCTCAGCGGCATAAGTGCCTGCCTGGTAAGTTCAAGGTCCTGAGTTCCATTCCCGGTACAAACAAAACAAAACAAAAACCACTGTCTTAAAATTGATTTTAATCAATCAACCAAATTGCATTTAACAGAAGTATAAAATTTTGTCATCTTAGGGATCTTCTAGCTTAAATTTTTATCTCATGTGAGGAGAAAAAAAGAAGACCCTGAGAACAGAAGGTTACATAACAGGCCCATGACCAAGTTAAGCTGAGAAGCCAAACATCAAAACCCCACGGAAGAACACTTTCACGTTCATCTATATATTTTTTTATCTAATCATTGTTCTTTAATATGACATGACAGATGGGGGGGCATATCTACCTGTCATACTGAGAAAAAACTTTAAAAAGATTTTTAGATTTAAGATTTTGCCTAGTGCAAAAAGCAGTAGAGAACTATTATGAGTTGATGCTATCTCAAGTCAGATATACAATTTCGTGCTTCCTGTCACTATTTAAAGTAACAAACTAAGTCATATATGATTAAACAACAAAATTTTAAATTGTGAAATCTGTCTCAGATTATCTTCCCTAACTTCTTGGTGGTGCTTTTTCTTTTAATCACATGTAATGTATATACCAATTTCTAATCATTAAAAGATTTCATACTTCTCTACCAGTGATAAAATGTGATCTGAAAATTAGAAGTCTTTGATTAGTGTGCTTTGGACTTATTCCTGCTATTCAGCATACATTTTTTCTTTATAAAAGTATCAATTGGACGACCTTAAGAAAATATGTATAGGGGTCTGGGATATAGCTCAGTGGCACAGCACCTGCCTGGCAAGCATGAGGGTCTGAATTTGATTCCTGGTACCAAAATATTATAAAACAATTCCACAGCCCTCACTTATTCAATATGTTATTATAAGCACCTACTTACCCTGAGCTAAGCACTCTTCTAGATGTAGGGTGAGAAAAGTTCCTTCTTTAAGGAGTTCGGATACCAGTAGAAGAGGAAGACATACATTCCAAAAATAAACTTTCTGTGCTACAGAATATGTGTATGTAAGATGCAGCACATACGTGTGTATTATAGTTAAGGAAATACAAGTATATAATGCACACATCCTTCTGATATTGGTACTTGGAGTTAGTGGTCTGCAAAGCTTCTTTGGACAGAAGAGACTTGAATGATCAGAAAGAAAGAACCATCCTCTGATTATCTTGGAGAAGAGGTTTACAGAGAAAGAGAAACTGGTGTGAATAGGAGAAAGGTGCTTTACATATTCAAGGAAAGAAACGCTGAGAAGTTTAGCTAAAGTGTAGTTAAGATGGACAATGATCAAGAGAAAATCATGAACTATCAATGGTACAATGGTCAATTGGGATCCACTGTCACTCACTCCATTCACTCCTTTATTAACTGACATAAAAGTTTTGTTCTACCCTGTGTCAGATACCAGGAACACAGCTGTTCTAAGAACACTGTCTTTTTCAAAGAAAAGACAGACAAACTCCTCTTAACCTTCCAGTAGCTATGGCTATTTCTGGCCATGAACAATAATCAGCCAAAAAATCAGAGTCTGCCAAAAAATTTACCTACTCACTTCAGCAGTTTGCATACTAATAAATGGAAGCTAATGGCTCCCACTCTGAGCACCTCTTGTAATTGTACAGTTCAAAGGTAACTTGTATTAAGCTCAGGATGTCTCAATAAATTAAGCATTAAAATATTTATACACAAGTTGTTCTTTTTCTTATGTATACATTGTCACTAGACTCTATATGTAAACTACCATATGCTGAATTTTTAAACCTAAAATATTTAAATTTTTTTTGGGCACTGCCTACTAAATAAGGACTGCTGATAGGTTCTGTCTTGTGTACCTACCCATTTAATTGTGATTACTTTCTATGATAAACTTCATCTGGAACTAATCGTTCATTATATTGCTATAAATTAGTGTTAGGGTTGCTATGCTAATGACAGTAGCAGAAGTAAGCAGTAATTACTGTGATAAGATGTAATCTAATGTTTCTAATCTGTCAGAGGAAACAATTTTCCCTGTACTTTCAGAGGGAGGGAAAGAAAAAAATGGAAGATGAGAGAGCAAGATGCAAAGAGAGAGAAGAAAACACGCATATTGTTCTTTTAAAAAACTTAACAATAATTAATCATTACATTATTGTGCACACCTATCACCCTAACATTTAATTTAGATGTCATAGACAGAAACACAGAGAAAAGTAAAATAACACGGATCCCACAAATTGCATTTTCATTTTGGAAAAAAAAAAAGTTATTTGACATATCTTTTGAGCAAATAATAAGGTCTCATAAAGATTAGTCTTGATAAAGGCAAATATTTACTTTCTTAGATACTTACTTGTCGCTGAATTACAATACTTGACACCCAAAATTTAAAGGAGAAAGGTTTGATTTTGGTTGACCATTTATAGCGGTTTGGCCCACAGTCCATCGGTGCCTGGCTCCAAGACAGGGCAGCAAGGCAGAAGAGAAACAGCTCATGGCATGGTGGTAGGAAGCCAAGGGAGATCGAGGTGGATGGGGGAGATGGACTCTTCCAGGCCATACCTCCAGTGATTCACTCCTCCACCCAGACTTCACCTCCCACCACATTTAGCTATAGACTCATTGGTGGATTAGCCCACTTGTGAGTATCACACTCTTGTAAGGCAATCACCTCTCAGAAGCCCCGTCTACGAGCATATGAGGCTTTGCAGGGGATACCACATCCATGAGAATCTAAGTTTGGTATCCTGTTTACAAGTTCATAAAATTAATAGGGTGTTTTATCAGAGTTCATTATAAAATGCTAAACAAGAATAGACATAAATACCCATATAACAAAAAAATGTAGCTTTTCTCTGTTCTTTCATCAGCATGTCAGTTTATCAAAAGACAAAATATAAGCTACTATAAAGATGGCACATTTTAAAAACAAGTCACAATGACATCAATAAACTTACTGCTTTTCATATTTAAGGGGGAAAATAGCCTAATTATTTCTATTTTTATTTTCTGCTATTCTGTTTCACTAGAATTTTAAATTGGCAGAAGAATCAAATCTTTAGAGAATAAGTGTTTCATAATAGGTAATTTATAGTTGTAGTAGCAAAATAACCAAATTTTCTAATAGCTGTTGCTGGCAAGGAGCCAATCTCATAAAGGCTTAATATGGTCTTCGTTTATTATGATGTTTGTGCAGAAGGAGTAATTTGTTTTTCAAATAATTTTCCTCTTTGAAAATTTTGTGTACCTAAGCCTCATAATCCAAAATTAGCACTGTTATTGTACAATAGCTCTACTGAAAGAAGTACTGGAGCTATGAGATTGCATATTGTCTTAAAATATTCAATAGTTATGGAAGAATAGAAATATATTAGACTAGGGAACAGTTGGCCAGTGTTCCACACATGGAGAAAATACCTTTTAGTGTCATCCACATATCACAGTCATCAAAACATTTTGATCCAAAATCCAGCTTTCTCAGGGAACTATGGGAGTGGAACACAGGCATCTCATGTACAAAGAACTCTGAGAGTCACTACATTGTGGATGTGGTCTCTGGCTCTGTGAAATGACTCCAGTGATTGATGTTTTATCACTTTGATACTTTTGATGCTATAGCGTAACACATATGAGTAGCTTCTGCTCATATCCAGAAATTCATCTTGCTGATTTTATACAGATGAAACATCAACAAACATGGAATAATAAACATAACGGCACCAGAGACTTTGGAATGCAGAGAGATCAAGGGAATTTGAAAGTTCCACTGAAGAATAAGGATTAAGAATTCATTTTAGTGATTGCCTTCCAGAAAACGTATATTATTCTTCTTAAGTACTAAGCATTCAAAAATAATGCCCAATCCAACTAATCATTTCTCCACACTTAGGAGTGCTACAGCTAGTCAGTTTACATTTTTGACTTACATGAGTTTTAGGGCTAAATTAGCATCATACTCTGAGTACTTTTGGTATGGAACTACCCTTTCTTCTCTGCTTAGAATTGTGAAACTGCCATTGGATAGAGCACGACAGCACACTGCTCTCTGTGGCATTTGACACATTTTACTGTAGCTTTCCTCATAGCTCAATATTCAGTCACTTCTTAAGAAAAAATATAAGCACGATTTATTAAATCATAAATGGAATAATTGCATGATGCCTTTTTTATTTATGGAACAAAATACAGTTGCAGTATTTCTAAATTTTGGCACATGTAACAAATGTTTGTTTGCATTACCTTTCTAAAACAACAAACTGTATCGAAAGGATATTTCCAAGAGACATGATACAAATTGTGTCCATCAAAGGTTGAATGAGCCATTATTACAGATTTAAGGTCTCTACCTTCTGGAATGTTATAGTAACATAAAATATTCCACATTTCATGTGAATTAGTCATCCTAGAGAAAACAAAAAACGCAAAGATCTCTAACACTCATAGGTTCCTAAAATTATTTTTATTGCAAGAAATAAACAGTAATGTATGGATGTCCATTGGGCATTTATTCTGTAGGTGTGGAACAAAGTAATTACAACAAGAAGAAATGTTTGCCTTTCAATCTATCTCAATGGAGGGGGAGAAACTGTGAGTACTTTAGTGTCTCTGGTTGTGACATGGGAGTGACAGAGGAGAAGTGCACAGGCAGAATGCACACGCAGGCCAGAGTGCACACTCAGGGCACAAGGAAGGCCCCCTATGTCTCCATCAACAATGCAAGTGATGACGGACTATAAAATCCTTCAAGTTCTAAGTACGGTTCCTCATGACATTCTACTTCCTGCCTCCACTCCCCTTATTTGGTGAACATTTAGGTATGTCAGGATTTAAACACAGAAGAAATCTATCTTGTCTTTGATTCTCTGGGTGACTAACAACTATTTGCATTTAATTTCCTATTTTTTATCAATTCACTAGTAGTGATGTCTGGAATTTACTTTTCATTTTCTTAAATCTAAGTATTAAATGAACATTAGCATATGATAATAGCTTTTTGCAGGTTGTCATGTTAGGATCACTGTGGATATTGCATATTTTCAAACATGAGTATTTTCATCTTGTCATTTATAATAATCAACTTTTTAAAGGCATATGCTTTATGGCTTAAAGATGTTTTTGTTTATTCACTGAGTCAGCCAGTCAATCATTGAATTTATTCAATAGATATACATTGAGTGTCTGCTCTTTGCCAAATAAATTTATTGATTTAAGAAATAGAATAGTTAATAAAGCACTTGACTTTTATGTTACATGTTAAAGGAGTAGGGGAAGACATACAATAAACAAGAAAGTATATAACAAATTATTTCAAAAATAATAAAAAGTTAATACCAGGACAGAAATAAATAACAAGAGTCAATCTTACTGGCTTTTCAGTGAAATCTAAATAGCAAAACTAAATTTTAATTTGACATACATCTCCTGTATAAAGTTCTAGAGTACAAGGTTATTACAGACAGAGGGAAAAGAAAACTTTCCTCATCTGAGAAATGGAAGCAAGCCCAGATGGCTAGAGCATGACAAACAAAGTGGCAGAAGATAGGGTGAAATCAGAGGTTTAGAAGGATCTGAAAACCATAGTAGTATGTGTCTAATTTATTGCAAATTCATGGTACCATGTTAATGTGTGTACTGTATACTATTCCTCTATTATTAGCACACATATATATGCAAACACTTCAGAATGCTTTTAAAACATTGAGTTTTTCATTCTAAGCTGATTAAAAACCTGCCAACCCAAAATATTAAGTAAATAATTTTTGCACATTATCAAAGGGATGGAATAAATTTATTTTATTTTATAAAATCATTTACCATATATAATCAGGCATGCAACTTCATCTTGCTATATACACATACTGAATAGCAGAGCAACTAGTTTATTATACATTGTTGATAAGAGAGAATTTATCAGTATACTTCCTTTCATTATATTTCATTTTTAAGGTATTGTACACTACATGGAATATTTTTTCTGAAATTTTCACATCTCTGTTTATATCCAATTCTTCCTCATCACATAGATCTCTGCCACAGGAAACTGAATCATGAATTCAATATGCAGCCATCAGCAGTGAACCATAGAAATACTTTCCAGTTTTAACAGTCAGAAAAATATACAGCATTCTATTTTTGTTCTACATATCAAATAGTCCATACAGTAAAACACTGGCATTTTAAAGTCCACCCCAACCCGAAGAGAGTCTGTGAGGGGCAAGGAATCACATGTACGGACATGGAAGACTTAACAAAGGTATGTAAAGGTATGTACAGAATGGGCATTTGCAGCCAAGCTGCTTACTGCTGACCAGGAGAGGAATAGAATTGCATCTCACATTTTGTATTTTCCTTTATATTTCTTTTGTATTTTTATCAAATGATTTTTTCATTTTAACTGCTGAACAATATTCATGTGTTATTTTTTAAAAATATAAGTTCAAAACATCCCTTGCATAGATTCTGTCTGTGAACCTCATCTGATGCAAGAAAATTTTGTGATAATTTCACACTGGAGAAAGTGAACTGATTCCATAAATATAGTCACAACAAAGTAAGAAGTGACTTTGAATGAATTGCTAAAGTCTAAGAATGATGTGGAAATAATTCTAAGCATGACTAGATGCTAATCAAATCTCTGAGAGAATCATTCCCTCCCTCCTACTTCAATCATGTCACTTTCATATGTGTTTAATTTTAGCAGGGGCATTGATTTAATAGAAAGAAAAGTTTCTGTTAATTTAGTAATGTGCAAAGCAAACTGAAAGTTTAATTAATTAATAGAAGCTGAATGAAAGAAAACTCAGTTGGGGGAGAGAAATTATAGCTGAGGGATCCAGAAGAGAAGGTAGAGTAGTTGGAGAATAAAACAATGATATTGAAAGAGGAATGAAATACAGATATTGTTGTAAGCTGCTGCACCTCTGTTTTAACATGCAGGTTAAAGGAGAATGTCTTCGTTTCTCCAAGTATCTGCATTTACCTGGGGAACTTTCATATTTTTCCATGCCCAGGAACAATGCAACCTCTTCATAGCAAATGGAAAAGCAGAGCACGATGCCTACTTCTATATATCACTGGATGCTGTACCCTTCCTAACACCTGTAACTATAGAAAAGGCAACAGGTGTGGTTCACGTAGTTTCTATCTGCAGTAGCATTCTGATGCTGTAAGTGTGCTCCTGCTTGGGCCTACAAAGTCCAGTAGGGAAATGTCAAAATAAATGAAGGCCTTGACACATGATCTGCATGAGTTATCCTTCCATAAAGGATGTCTGTTTTGTGGAAATTTCGTTATTATTCCAGATGGCAGCACTGTCATCTCATCCACACCACATGTAGCACATTCAGGAATTATTCACTGTGTCTGGTGGCCTGGAAATGATTCCGCTATTGAAGAGACTGTAAGGAAGTGTCAGCATATGCCAAGCTATTCAGCACTGTCCTCCAAAAGAACTTCTTTTCCCATGGGAAGTGACTAAAAAGTTTTGGACAACAATCCAAATTTCTTTCACCAGGCGTTGAAAGACGAAGATCTTCAATGTGCTGATCTTTTGCTTGACTTAGAATGAACCTAGATTTCTGTCAAATGGCAGCTATGCCTATCAGCAAAATGCAAGTAATCAGGAACTTGGCTTACATTTAAATAACTTGTGGCTAGAAAGGTGAGGCAAATGGTCAACATCATTGGTGTTATTAAAGGGGAACATCTCTAGGGTCACCTGCTCTCATTTAGAAAAAAAGTGCATTTAAGAGTCTTAATGAGGACTACCTCGCATGCATTTTTAGGTAATTTTAACTGAAAGACCAGAACTTCTGCTACCCTTATGGAGTTGAGAAGTGAGTTCTTCTACTGTAACTGAAGTTACAGATCATTGTTATATTCCATCCTTCAGGCAGTGATCTCAGGATACCAAAATATGTTGAATGACTTCAGAAATCTTCCTTCCAGGGTGTCCTGACAACAGCAGAACCATTGCAAATATCTACTTGAGAATCCTTTGACATTCAATTTTCAACTTACTTTCCTATACACCATTAGAACCATAAATGTATGTATGTTTCATAGTACAGCTCTAAGTGCATGTAAAGACATTCACTAATAATACGTGCAGTCAGCCTTGTAAAGATATACCTACTCTATTCATTAGACGCTAAGTGGAATTTGTAATAAGGGCTGCAGAGTGTTAGAATATTAGGAGAGCAGGCGAATGCGGTATAATCTGAACTAGCAACTCTTTTGTTAGCTGTTGAGGCCCAGTTTTTTTCAGTCTAGTTTCTTGAATTTATAAATTGTGGGAAAAGCTAGGGAATTTCACAGTGTGCTAGAGGAGAAAGACATGTGAAGAAGTGATTACACTAAAACACCATGGGGACTGTAAATGAGTTGGAACAGTACAGAGAAAAGACACAAGGGGAACCGTACATGGTTCTACTGAATAAAGAGGCTGCAGTTTAAAAGGAAGCTATCTCACCATGGAAAAGTGATTGCAGTGGAAGAAGAAAATGCAGAAGTGTACATATTGTCAAAGCAAAATGTAAATGAAACACAAGCCTACCTCAAAAGGAAGTAAAAACTGAGCCAGTTTTCATAAAGCAGAGAAACACTAAGTTTCTGCAATATAGCCATGGTAGCTTTTTTAAGATTTACTATTTTAAACTCAAAGGCTGAGAAACTTATTTAGCATTAATCAGTGGGTAGACTAAATGGCCAAGTGTAGGCAGATGAACCAGTAGAAGATAATTACCAGTGAATAACAAATGGGGATTTCCAGGAGTCATTGCACCTTTACCACTCTGTTTCAAGTGCCAGCAGTTTGCAGCTCTCAGTGATTTCCTACCAAAATGGTATTTGCAGCCTGTGCTTCAGGATTAAAGAAAATGAATCCAGAACTTATTTGCTTCAGTTGCTATTTCAATAATTATATTTTAGGATACGTAAGACTACACCGAGACATTTAATGCTTAAATGTCCTCACAGCAAGTTAAACTTCTGCTGATTAAGGTTTGTTTCCAGAAGACAGTTTATCAGGTTGGAAAGTACCAGAAACTGTCGCTTTGACAGTTTGATGAGGGGACTGAAAACACTCTTGGAGTTATAACTGGGGATGCCAGCAGAAGCTTTTGGTAGATGGGCTGCTTTGAAGGTAGTGATACATGTCCTGTTGTTTTTATCTTAGATTTGTAAAGTAAAATATGCAGAGAGGAGCACAGAAGGATGTTGACTAAGCTAAGCATGAAAATTAAAACAACGCAACTATTAGAAACCACAAACAAAGGAGACTGGTTTTCACTGAGTAAATGATCATCATGTTCAAGTGAATGCTAAATAAATTTACATCAAGAAATATGAATTAATGTGAAATTCTTTAACTATTACCCTTTTGAGAGCCCAGATGCTCCTCAAACTTATATTTTCAATCCTTAATTAAACCCAGCCATAGTTGCCTTAAGTTTAATTATTTTGCATAAAATATTCATGATTTGGGGAGTAGCAAAGTGTGAGGTAAATGTACTGTGTAATTAAGAGTGAAGATTGTAGGTTGTACTTTTGCTAAACTTGAAATAGTCTAAAAATGTTAGAAAACTTCAATTCTTGTTCTGAGAAGTTTTAAGCATCCCAGGTGCCTTTTGGGCCATCAGAAATTGCAACCAAACTTTAGGATAGTCCTTTGAGATCATTATTCATTCTTTTAGATTTTGGTAAGCACCCATTGGTTTATACCAAGTGTTAGGTTATAGCCTAGACATCCATCAATTAATGGGAAAGAAAAAATTCTGAGAGTAGGATTTCATGGAAACCAGACAATAAGCGAGTAAGCAACTAAGTGAAAAGGATTACAGAGAGTTAGAAGCCAGACGGAAGTAAGGAGGACAGCGATATGGGGTAGCTGGGGTGGCCATTCGCAACACTTCTGTGAGATGGGAGGTGAAGTCAGAGTTGACATGAGAAGAGGGCGAGCTCCAGAGGATGATGACTAGAAGCTTCTTATGTAATAGGGTCTGCCTAGAGTGTACTTTCACTTACTCCTTCAATACATGCATCTATTTCGTGTAACCAGGTAAAAGATAGGTGACAAGAATGCAGTACAGTACAGCCAAATCAGGCACTGCTGTTATCATGCCAAGAGGTAAAATGGGAAGACAAAAACGTAAGTAAGCAGTGACAATAAAGGTGGTGATTAATAAGATTGGGATCATTTAAGTGCTATGACAACTGCGACCAATCAGATCCAGTGGTCAGTGAGGACCATATGAGAAAAATGACAAAACTGTAAGGTAGCCTGAGGTTTCCTGCCCATCACACAGGTCTTGCATAAATGGAGGTCTATGTGCTCAGTATATCCTGGTCTTGCGATTAGGTTACGCTACACAACATGATGGACTTTAAGGCAGGGCAAAGGAGAGTGGTGCTCTGTTGCTCGCGTGAGAATGGAGAAGGCACAGTCAGGGAGTACAGATGGCTCCAAGGAGCTGAAAGAGGCTTCCAGCTGACACCCAGCAAGCCAACAGGTGTTAATACCTCTGAAGACACAATCGAGCCCAGAGGAGGGGTGAGCTCAGGAGTGATTATAGCTCCTACAACATGCAGACAAGAACACAATCTGACAACCTGCAATTCTGGCATCCGTGATACCTGAGGCAGAGGACTCCACCTCGTTTCTGTCTGAATTGTGCCCACAGAGTTGCGAGCTAGTAAATGGCTGCTGTTTCAAGTAAGTAAATTTGTGATAATTTGTTACTAACAGTAACAAAATAATACAGCAGTAAATGGTAATTCTGCCACTTAAAGTTGGGCAGAATCATAACTGAATAATGTAGGTTTTGTTTGGCTTGAAGAAGGTAAGCATGATAAGTAAGGAAAGATCAATTTATTCAGACTTAATATGTGTAGTACTCTCATAAATGTATAATACTGTTTAAACTTAACCCATTACATAATTTTTAAATATCCATGTTCCTCATCTACTCCACACCATGCCTATTCCCAGACTATTTTTTTAAATGCAATTGTACTTAGCATAATTATATATATATATAATTCTTTCCCATTGCTATTTATTTAATAAATATTAAATACTGTCAATTACCTTTCAAAAACTGTGTAGGGTTCAGAGAAAATAGCCATGATGATAAGGAGAAAGAAGCAAAATGAAATCTTCACCTTCATGGAAGTTAAAACCACTAATGATTCTAATTGTCCACAGGAAGAATGAATTAAAAATGAATCAAAGAACCAATCATTATTCCTTTTATTTTCAAGTCCTTGGATTTAGCTGCAATTTTTTGAAGTTATCATTTCATAGGTAAGTTTCAAGAGAAAAGGTAAAATAATTCTGGCAGTTTATAGCCAGTCCCCCACCTTTTGCACCCTCTTAGCTTTTATGGGCAATGTTTACTCTGAAATGCCTTCAAATCTGTCATTGTAATAGTAAAGTCCTGCCTTTTCTGACCTCCAAGTAGTTTCACAAATCATAGTCTAACAACTATAATCCGAGCTCAAAGTACAAAGTAGGAAATAAAGTTAAATCACATTTGAAATTCTATACATGGACCAACATCTTGAGAAAGCAATGTATTATATAAACCGATGCTATGAGAGAGAAAGCTGGCCAGTGTTGACCCTTTGCAAAATTGTTCCATGGACACAAAGTTTATTTGTCACCTCTCACCTTCCTTTTCACTTTACATGGTATCTGAGTATAAATTATACAGTTAAATTCTGAGTTCTGCCACTTTTGAAGTCTATACTCTTAGGTAAATAATTTAATTTCTCTAGAACTTAGATCAGTGAGTTATAAGACATCTTTTGTTCAAGAAATGACTGAGCTGATATTCATGGGGCTTCATGTGATGAGAAGTTCTTCAGTCACTTTGCTGATAATTCTCAGCTGGGGAATGTCTAGGTCCTGGGAGACTCTAGCCAAAGCTGCAGGGCCTTCTGTTCTACTCATGAGCCGAGGTATGCTACTGGCATCTAGAGTGCGGAAGCCACAAATACTGTGAGAGATCCTACAGAGCAAAAAACAGAAATTTGCAAAAGGATGGTTCCCTGCCAACCATATCCCAGTTCAGGAACCCCAGCCTAGGCAGTCATGTGATCACTATCTGCAGTAGCATCCTTTTCAGATCACTTGTAGATTTCTTTCTCACTGTTTTGCATCTCTTGTTCTTTTGTAAAGATATCTTAATACACAATGTGACATTCAGTCTTTTGTGTTGGGGTTATCTCCTAAAATTGTTTGCATTTTTATAAGTTCAGTTAGGTAATATAATCCAAACATAGTGGGTCTCAGGTTGAAAATCTCAGTTTTAGCAGAGGATTATGACAATGTGCAGTGCATGTGGAGACTTTTTGTCAATTTTTTAAAATAGCAGGATGCTGCTTTAAAGTTAATCTTGGTACATAAACCTAACTCTGCTCTACATAATATGCCAGAAGTAAAGTTGAATGAATATTCTGTCATGTACTAGATGAGATCATCATGGGAGGAAGATTCCACTCTCTAAAAATTAGGTTCTTTAACTTAAAAATCCAATGCAGAAAAACCCTCCATAGCTGCAGCATTCTTTATAAAACTCATAGGTTGACTGCTTTTTATTATCTTCATCAATAATGGCTCAAGAATGAGTCCTTCTAGGAAAAATTATATTGAAAAGTACAAGAAAACAAAGCAACTCTACTTGCCTTTTTGACTCTATGATTCCTTCATAAGGAGTATTTTCCAATAAAGGATATGGCTTCTGCTAGGGAGATAATTACACTGCAGAGTCTCCGCATAGCACGTAACTTTAGACTTACTATACTGCTTATTGCACAAGGAAAGACTAAATATAATAGTAAATGTGGGGTGGACTGGAAAGGGATGTGGAGATCGTAAGAAGTTGTGGTCTGGTATAAAACAGAAGCTGAAGGCATTTAAAACAGAAGGAAAAAAATGTGAGCATACAAAACTATTGCACATAATCATTTACTGAAAAAAAAAATCAAAGAAGAAGGAAGAGTAAAACATGTTGCCTACTTCTTGGTCTCCTCTAAAGACCAAGCTACCATCAGAAAGAGCCAGCAAAACAGGAATAGAGGCACAGACACCTGACTAACCTGGAAGAAAATCCAACTTGCAGTAATGTCCACTCTACTAGAATTTTAAAGTTCACTTTTATTTGGGACTGTGCCTGGTAATTTAAAAGACACTTTGCATGGAATAAGTTTGAAACATCATGTAATAGGAGGTGAAATTAAAAATAATGTAAGCTATCAATATATACCATAAGTCAAAACAATCATTTTACCTTTTCTACGGTCACAATCCAAGGAAAAATTTGTTAATAATGTGCACTTTCTTGCATTCTGTTTATCTCTATTACTGTACTTGATTCACATCAATAAATTCCTGTTGATAAAAATGAATTCATATTATACTTATGAAGATATCGGTTAGTTATTAATAAAAAGCATATGTCAAACCTACTGAAAGCAGAGAATTGCTGATGTTCAATACTTAATTGATTTTGGCAAATATTTTTCTCCACTGTATCAATTTAAAGCTTGGATATTTATAGCATGTTGTTTGTTTCATTTGGAAAAACAATGACAATACTAGTGATAGATCTGAATGGCTCGCATTGAGTAAAACACATCACATGAAGATTAATAACTTATCAAGGAGAAAACCACTATCCCATGAAGTGGTTGAATCCATTAGAATGTACCATTAATGTAGAGCACACATAGAATACTTAGAGTTTTAAGTATAAAAACAGTAATGCTGAGTCATCAATGTAGCTTAATCTGATCCTCAGGGCTATTCCTCTTAGAGGCAGAGCAGGGGCCTCCACTGCTTTCGTTCCCTTGCACTGTGGTGTGCAGGAATTACCTCATCTACGAAGAGACGTACAGCAGGAGAAACTTACTTGACAAGTAGGACACAGCTCATTAAGTCCGTCATCTTTACACTACAGTGAATGGGACGTTCATTTGTCATTCTGTCACTAAGTAGCTGTAAGAAGTAGTTTCAGAATGCTGAATTTAGGGTATCCAAAGGGCGTCCAGTTAATTCCATATGCTTAGAATTCAAAATGGCTCCTTCTAAAGAATATCATGAAAGTAGGAATAATAGACATGCCAGAAATTTTACTGAATGAAACCAGTTTAGCGAGTATAATTTATGTTTGAATTTTTATCTTTTAAACCAGATACAGCAAAAACAAAATAATATTTCCTTTCCAAAATAGGCATCCTAAGAAAAAGTGCAGTAGAATTCTCAATTTCGTTATGGCAGTGAGAGCAGCAAAAATAAGGCATTCTTCCTTAAGTATAACTTTATGTCTTCATTTAATTTTTTAAAATTACATTACTACTGAAACTGATTTTGAAAACTCATGTACTCTACTTAGGGAACCTTTTAAAACATATTTTCCTGCTCCTGTTTATAAATATTCACATTCCATGGTTAGTTTTAAAAATATACTTTTTTATTTTTTCTGAATTTCATATTTTATGTTTCCCTCTGTAGTACCCTGATGGAGTCTCAAAACACAAGACACTGATCGAAATGCTTTAAACTTGTACCAATAAGTTATCTTATTTTGTGGAGGGAAAAGAGTATCATTCCAAGCCGTGCGTGGTGGTGCGTGCTTGTACTCTATAGTCTGGGAGGCTGCAGTAAGAGAGTGGTAAATTTAAGCCCACCCTGGGCAGCTGAGTGACTTAGAGAGACCCCCATATCAAAATTGATTAATTAATTAGTTGTAAAAATCCTGGGGATGTGGCTCAGTGTGAAGGCCAAGGTTCAATCCCTAGCAAGGAAGGATGATATAATTCTATCTTTCTCAGGTATAGATAAGCAACTTTCTAATGAACACATATTTTAAAAAATCTTTTGGTAGATGGCTCTGTCCCTGGAGTAATCTACTCCAAGTGTTACAGCGTGGAATTTAAGGTGAGGAAAGCAGAAGGATTTAATTACAAGGTGTCTTTTACATGTAAGGCTATAAGAACAAGTCTCCCTCAGATTAAGTATGAGGAGGGAGAGAAATGCAGTACACTAATACAATTGTATTGTTGATATTGAATAGCAGCAAATGCTACTAATTTCCTAATCTCAAATCTGTTTCCTTCAGTGTTTCAGTATTTTAGTGTACGGCCGTACAAAGTTCAGACTACATTTCTAGTCTTAAAGTACCATAACATACTCCCTCCCTACAAATGAACAGTAAGTCTAAGTATTTTATGCCATGTGTAGGTTACACCGTGAGCAACCTCCAAGGACTGGCTTCCCTTGCAGCAGCTTGAGGAGGGGACCCTGGGGCTCAGGCAAATCTTCAACTATGACGTGAGGCCACATGAGGAGAAAAGAGAAGTCAGATGAATCTTGGTCCTTTCATGTCACCTCATCATCATATTCCCTCAGATCGGCCTACTTGACTTACACTTTGCTTAAGTCACCAGTAATCTTATGTGTGAGCAAAGCATTCACTGAAATTTAATTTTAATTAATTCAATTTATATGTCACAATTGAAGTGTATAAATTTTAATGATGAGCTACATTGTGTCTGGGTAGACTCTGGTTTAAAAGAAAGGAATAAAAAAGAGGAAGTGATGTCTTTTTCTTTTAGAGATTTAAAATTCTGGTGAAATCTGTCAAATAAGAATTATACAAATTAATAAGAATGAATAAATGATAGATATATATAAATAATGTTTCAGTAGAGTAAAAGAAATGAATCAAATTTCCTATGAAGTTAGAGGTGTGCAAAAGAGGAAGTGTGTAATTTTTAAACAAAAATGGTTTTCATTCACTCATTCTTTAGCTATTTATCAAACATTCATTGTGTGTCTGTTATTGAAGTCTTAATCATTTATTTAGCTGATAGTCCCCTGGTAATTTACCTTGCCACTTCTGTGCACATACATATTAGGCCTCTTGTCCTTACAAACCTTTGTGAGAATCAGTTTATAGATGAATAACCCAAAGGTTACTGAGCTTCAGCAACTAACCCAACTTCACTCAGCTGAAAGTGAATAAGCAACACCGAGCCTTGGCTGTGGTTCTAAAATCTGTGTCGCATGTGTGATTCTAAAGTGCGCTGCACGTCTCACACTTGCCCGGCTCCTGAGGACTTAAGATCCTGTGGATGCCCAAGCACACACATTATAAGAAAGGCACACTCTGGAATAGGAAAGCCTTGATTCTTTACAGCATAACAGACAGAACGGCTGATTTATCTTGGCGAGTGCATGGTGAGAGGCATAGGGGAAGCTCACAAAAGAATTAACAGAGAAGGCAAACCTTTAGGGAGGTGTGAGAGCTGACCGGACACAAAGCTGTAGAACTGAAGTTCTAAGCATAATAAAGATCAGCATGTGCAGAGCTGAAGATGTGCTAAAGGCCGGTACTCTTCAGAGTATTTATTTTAGCAGGGCTGTGGGATGGTTTGCCTTGAGGAGTCACAGAGGCAAGCGAAGTGCAAAAGGCAAAGGAAGTGGAATTTTCAAGCAGGAGGGAGGCAAGGGGCTCTGTGGCCCCGGATCCCAAGGGTGAAGGAAGGTTTTTGCCTTTGATGATAAACAGCTCATGAGGGACTTCAGAGCTGAGGGCTGAACCAGGAATAGTTGAGAGTGGAGACACTGACTTCTGATACTTTAAGACAACCGAGGGGAACAAAGTACTGAAGACTGTGATTTAAATGTGAAGCAAGCCACCCGGCATGGTTTGATTGTTGTATTTTTAGGGTAGGAGGCACTTAGCATATCTGGAAGAAGGGAAGTATCAAAGAAGATGCAGAAAGATTATTAACAGCTCAGCTTCTGGAGGAGACAGCACAGATGGAGAGGAAAGAATTGAACAGGCACATTCAGCTCAGAAAAATGGAGAGGGAAGACTCTCTTGTAAAGTGGAACATCTGAAGGATGGAAAGGGCCTGCTGAGGTCCGTATTGTCAGTGTAAATGACTGAGGAAAATGACCAAAGATTTGCTGTCAATGCTCCAAGGAAATTTAAGAAGATTTAAAGATACATGTTAAAAAGATTTCAAAACATTGTTGAGGTTCAAATAAAAACATAAATTATGCAAACAGTGTTGGCCACTTATTACTAATGTTTTAACTATGTTAATTGGCTGAAAGAAAAATGTGATCTTTATATTCTCTGTTGAGGTAATGGGTCCAAGGGCTTTTTTCTTGACCTCACGTGGAATGAGATTTGCATTCTGGGTCTCAACTTTCTCATTCACAGGTTCTGTGTCGCTAGTACAAAGTCAGCAGGTGGAATCTCACAGAAGACAAGATCTTAAACCTGTGTGTTGAGTGGCACAGGAATACAAAGATACAGACCCTTTCAGCCAGCAGGTGGGGTGGGAGGCCGCCCCCAAATGACAATGTCCATAGGAAAGTACTGCACAGGTTTCAGTGGGAAGTAAAGAGTTATGGAAGGATATGGTTACAAGTAGGAAGGACTGGAGTGCAGAACAAAGAACCTTGTTTATGCTGCACTGAGGAGTGCACAGTGATGAGAAGGGACGTTCTGGCCAGGAACTGCACATGCACCTGCAGAACCATGACTCCTGGAGAGTTCACACCTTTTCTGTTATGGAAGAGAGACAAACTTTGTAGAAAGGCCTAATGGTCAAGTTCCACACTGCATATAAGGTACTTGCCATTGCTAAAAGACCAACAGGACATGGTCAAGGCAAATCTCACAGATTTCAGCGATGACTATTAAGTACAGAGATCTCCCATTCTCCAGGTATCATAGTAAAAACCCTCTCCAAGAGCCTGTCTGTCCAACACAGGAGGAAAGCGCTCACAAATATGCATGTAAGAAAATCGCCAGCAATGTGTGGCAAGTACAAATACAACTAGATTTATCTTCTAATAAAAAATAGAACACTTTCTGTTCTCAAATGTTATTGGTCATTCATACTCTTGCTGATACAGAAAATTATTCTTGTTTACTGTGACTTTTATATGCAAATTCTCTACTACACATCTTCATCCTGCCTGTCACACAATACAAACACACACACACACACACACACACACACACACACACACACACAAGTTCTTCCCTTATCCAAGATTTAATCTTTAATTTGCTTAACACTGTCTGCACTGAAAAGTTTAATGACATGTTTCGATTAAATTAAAGATACTACCGAAGGCCTCTTTTTTTGTCATCTGCACAAACAGAATTAGTATATATAATTATCATTTTTTTACAAATTCTACCAAAGAATCCAAGTCTTCAGGAAATTATTGCTTTCAAAAATAAGGTAATTTTTAATGTGCATTACTTTGAAAATAAAATCTTCATTTTTGTGGTCTTTTTTGCTTTTCCAATGACCATTACGAAGTTTACATATTTTCCACATAGGTTTTTTTTCTGCAGTCAGGAATATAGATGTAGCCTCTGCTTCCCCTTAGCAAATACCACTTGGCACCATCAAGCCCCTTTGACATGGGGTTGAAGGCATAAAATTATGCCCTCACACTTAGCTCTGCCACTGCTTATGACTCACATGACAATTGGATAAGTGTCTTAAGTACAGTGAATGAAAGATTTTTCTTTAACTAAAATTTTGATATTTGAATTCTCCAAATACTCCTTTTACAGTGTTGTACATTACCAAAGTAATTACCTTATGTCCCATTTCTGACAGACTTGATATCTGATTATATAAAAAGTAAACCTATTTACAGTTTTTTTTTTTTTTTTTTTTTTTTTTTTTTTGGTTTTTCTCCGGTACTGGGAACCGCTATTTACAGTTGTGATGTGTGTTACTAAACTGTAGGCTACGCTGTCTTCATGACTCTATAACACTAGATGAGAAATATTTACAATAAAGTATTAGCTAAAGCCACTTAATGATTGACTGTGTAGTTTGAGTGAAAGGTATTTATCTTTATTTCATTCCTTCAGTTTGTTTAATGGAAATATTTGCTGCTGAAATAATAATGGTTAAATTTCCATTTCAGTGACACCATTTACAAGTCAGCTGGATATTATTAACTTGTCATGTCACTGATTTCTTCTCTCCAGCTTCTAACTTTCATATTCACATGTGCACACCTGTGGTAGAGAAATGCTTAGTAATAGAAATATTTATCACGTTTTATTTTGGTGCCTAAAACAAAGAAATAAAACTAAAAGTTTTGAAAGGACAGCTGACCCCCTTAAGTCTCTGAAACACTGAAAATTAATAGCTCAAATAGCATTTTGAGCACATCCCTATCACTGCACGCAAGGAACTTGCTCTTGAGTTACTCTGGCTCTCAATTCAGCAACACCACATTTCAACCTTTCCAAGTGGCCCCGACATCTGTGGTGTTTGCTGCACTGTAATAGAATAACTGACCTGTTTGTATCACTGGGGAATTCAGCTTCGGGTTTCTTGATATTTCCCAAAAGTGACTCGCTCGCTCAGATAAAAATGCTGAACTATGTGGGCAGGAGACAAGACGGAGAGTATGGCACACAATCTGTATTTATAAGATACTGATAATTAACGTCTGGAAACTTGCAAGTTTGTGCATAAACACTGCAGATATAACCATATTTATCTCAATGAATTCTGTTTTTGTTCAGCCTCAAAATGAGCTGTTTATTAGCATTTGTGAGAAATGATCAAATGTTTCCAAGAACTAAATGTATAAAATTTGTAAAGGGAAATGTTATATAATTAATAAAATATCTAATAAGGCAAAATCTATAAGAATATTTGTTTAGGTACATAATGGAGAATAATCTTAAAATTGGACATAGGTTTTTAAAAGGTATTTCTTTCAATCTGTGTACAAGTAGTCCCAATGTGTAGTATAGGAATATACTTATCATTATATAGTGTCTCTATTTAAAAACATGCCAAGTAAATATAGACAAATGGTTTTCTAATGCTCACAGATTTATAGATCATTTAACAGTTCAAGTCTATAGTGAACTGGCAATTTGAATATTAATTTGAAGTATATAGAATGCATTTTGAAAATCATTTGATCTTATGAGAAAAATAAATATATTTTGTTCAAAAATTTAAGGTTTTTATCCTGTCAGTTCTCTTTCCTCTAGTAAAAAACCATTTTAAAAACTGTAATCTTTGTTTTATTGCATTTTACCATTTTGCTTACCTGAAAAGCTCTTTCTATAATAGATTTCTGGAAATTTTAATTGTTAAAATCATAACCATGAAGCATGAAAAAAATAGTATAAATTATTTTAAAGGAAGTTTTGATTCTTGGTCCACAGAAATGACCATCTGGCCTCACATGAGAAGCCAGTAACATATAAAAGAGGCTAAGTAACGCATGGTTGCAATAGATTGGTAATATCTACACTCACAGAAATTCTTTTTAAATAAAGGTAAGGGCTGCTTATGAAACTAAAGGAGAGAAAGAAAGTAATGAAGTGAAGGGTGAGGATTTGAGGGGAGAAGCAATGAGGACGCCAAGACTGGTGCAAGCTGACAGTGTGCGAACAGAGCGGAGACCGCCAGACACACGGAAGGCCACAGCTGCTTAAATCACTGGAATTGCTGCTTTCGTCAGAATATATACTTTTCTCCTTACTTTAGCCACACCATGCCTTTTACCTGTTGTTGACTATTGCTTCCCCTCACCTCTCCCTCTTTGCACCTTTTTTCAAACTTCTTTCTTAGAGACAGAGAAAAGACCAGGCAAAAATGTAGCTGTTACAGATGCCCCAGGCAAAGACTGGACCTCCCGTCTCCTGGCATCCGGCATCTCCTGGTCCCTGCCTGTGGAGGCAGGCGCTAAGGAAAGGTGCGCCTGCTGGTGTCTCCCATCTGACAAGTACATTATAGTACTCAAAAATTTTGAACACCACACAAACATTGTAACACGAAAGCAGAGACATCCCCTTATCCTTCTCATCAATTCGCATTGCCCAGTTTCAACCCCATGTTGGGATAGGTGGCATGGTGTTGGCAGTGGTGGTGATAGAAGGTGGAGAGATTCTTAGAACACTCTGGACTCTAAAAAGCTAAAAATATTACGTTCATCTTGCTAGGCTGTAACAGACCATTATCATACTTGCATGATAGTGAAAAAAGTGAAAAGTAAAAAATTAGCTTTCTAAAATCAGCAAATACAGAGAATCATAGTTAAGAGTGAAGTAAAGGTATTCAGAATTTCCCATGAAGTAAATGTGTCTTAATATATACATATATATTATGTATATATTTAACAAAATCAGTATGTATATATTTATATGTATATATTTATGTATTTAATAAAATGAGTATATTTTGCAATTATTTAAAATGAGGATGAGTACTGATGACAACGTCAAATGTCAATATTTATTGAAATATTACTAGTCACTACACTTAAATTCTTTATATCTACAAAAACTCTAATATTTAAAGCATTAAGATGAAATCAGTTCCATTTTCCACCCTCTGTTCCTGTTGATTTAATGATGGTAAAGCATCTTTAAAGGTGATGATGAGTGAGAAATCTACCTCTATTACCTAAATAAAGAAGTATAATAAATATTATCTATCTCTATTATTTTAGTAAAAAGTACAACAAATAAAGTACACGTACCAACACTTATTATGAGCTGTAAACTTGTACTAATACAAAAATGTTTAAACATTTTAGAAAATGCCCAGCAATCTTAAATTTTCTCAATATGATAAAAAATATTTACAAGCAGAAATATAAGTAACATTAGAACCCCAACACTAACATTGATAGTTACTAATTTCAAGCAATAGTCACTTCATTGTTAATATACTGGAAGAATATCTGAGTTATAAAGTTGTTTCTTTGTGTCTATGCAATAATTGAGCTTCCTTCATGGACTAGTCTTATATTACCAAATCTGATGATTTTGGTTTGCTAACCTTTTACATTAAATTTGTAGGCAGTAATGATGGAGCTCCACATCCTTGTTACTTGGATGTAAGAGTTATTGCAGATGCAGACACATGAGCAATCAAGGTGACTGTGTGTGCAGAACAGGAAAGGAAAAGGAGATATACTTTTGGGTGCATGGAGCTCTACAATATGATCATCATTCATTGATTCCATTTCTCTTGCCACATGGAGAATGCCTTCTCTATTAAGAGGGAATAGTGTTTACACAAATGGAAAAGAAACAGTGGGAGTAAGACAAGCAAGAAGGATGGGAGGAGAGATGTATGTTAAAAATAAAGGAAAGGGTCTAAGACAGGCAGGAGAGTGAGCGTAGAAAAAGACAGAAGAGAAATGAAAGGCTAACTTGAACTGTCTGATGAGTCAATCCTAAACCCAGGTGACTGGTGGCAAATATTTAACAAATGGTTCTCTACGCGGGTGAGTGAGCAGAGAAAGCCCTGCTTTGAAATACTTGCTGCTTTCTGTGGAATGAACATCTCACAGGGCCGATTTCAAGCTAATACACATATGATACATAAATGCAGAATTTGGGCGAGATGGACTGTAGCACTCTATTATTTCTACCATTCAGACACAATACAGATGCAAATTATTTCAAGAGAACAGATAATAGCAAAAATTTACTAAGTAGGAAGGAATAGGATTTGATCACATATTACCTTGTCCTTTCAGCACTGATAGGGAGACAGTAAGATCCTCCCCAAGGCATATATTTGTTACATATATATTAAATGCACAAATACACACAAAATTAATGATATCCATCTTGTAAAAATATCTAGACAATTATTATAGACACAAACTCATGCATGTTAATTGCAAAAGAAAGTAACCAGAACACTATAATCTCATGTCATTGACCCTCCACCATGAAATTTGCCATTTTATTTGATTTTATTTCATGGAAAGGTATTATTCAGGACACTAATCTAAGAATGGGATGGGATATATCTTATTATAAAATTCCTGTGAACAAACTCATCAACATGTCAGCGTCTGTAAGAGTATTCTATAAAATCAAGATCTTAGGTGAAAAATATCCCTTTATATTATTGAAAACAGACATTTTAATATTTTTAATAAATATATTTATTATTCAAAGATAGAAGTGTAGCCTAAGTGAGGGTGAACAAAAAGGAGATAAAGAAGGAAGAGAAAGACAATGGCAAAGTGTGGCAAATACAGCTTTTTCTGAGCATTTGTGCACTAAGGGGAAATACTAAGCGCAGAAGTCCTGGGCGGGAAGATTTTGCATAGAATGACCTGGCCGTGTCTACCTGAGGCTTAAATGAACTTCTGCAAGGAGGCAAGCGAAGCAGCAGCAACCGCATCATTAGAAGAAGAGTTTATTTGTAACCCTGACAATATCTAGAACCTCAGCTGAGCCAAGCAGCAAGTATTTACATTAATGTAGCAAACTATTTCCCTTCTTAAAATGATTATGGATTGACAGGTAACAGGAAAAGTAGGGCAATAAAGAGAGAAAATGGGGGCAAGTGTTTTGCTAGGTTAAATTTTCAAAAAAGAGGCATTGAGAACGCACACGACTGTTGGTGGGAATGGAGCTGTGTGATGATAAAGGAGGGCTCTGAATGCAGACTCTGCTTGGGAATCAGGACTAGTGGATAACAATCGAGGAATTTCCTATGGATGGAGCTTCCTGTTTTCACATAGGACTTGTAATAGTGCCTACAGCTCGGATGACTGTGGCGTTTACATATATGCAGGGTGCATAATAAAAGTACCTTACTTTTACTTCAAGTGTGCATGTATGTGTGTGTGTGTGTGTGTGCATGTGCACATAGAGCTGAGTTGCACATTAAACTGGAGAACAATGTAAGCAGGAGTACAGAATTCCTGTTATCTCACCTGCCCAGGAAAGGCTTATGGTTATAAACAGTGTGGTGCAGGTAGATTAGATGAAATAGGTGCAGTGAGAAAAGCAAAGGAGACCAAGCGTGTGTGAATCTAAGCTAGAGAGTGAAGCCTGATACTCCAGCAAAAGCCAGGTCTCCAGAGACCAAACATTACAAGAAGAAATCTGGAGGCATTAACCCAGAGATAAAGGCCAGACTAGAAGAGAAGGTGGTATGAGGACAGTGGCCAGATATTAGAAGCCAATTAATTTAACACTTGAAAAAGTGATTATTTCCGTTGATAAAAAAGGAGGTAAAAAGTAAATTTCTCGGGTTGAGGGAAATATAAAGTACAAGAGGGAAAATGGATCAAGTTTCAAAAGGAGTGATGTAATCATCTAGTGGCTTGGAAAATGCTCTTATTTTTCTAAAATCTGTATATGTACATGGAGTGATCTAACACTAATTTTAAAAACCAACATTTTGACATTTTCTAACTTTGAATTTCTGGTGCAGAAGGTATTAGCAAACATTTGGGCAGAGTTCTTTGGGGACCCTGAAGTTTTCAGTTTAAGAGGTTCCTAAATCCAAAACGTTTGAGAGCCATTTATACAATCTATGTAGCTGCCAAACGGAGAAGAATCAGCAACTAGACTTTGTTCTGATCTTAGCCGATTCCAAGAACCTCTGTTGTGTCTGATTTCATATTTGGCTTCTTGACTTGCTTTTAATCATTGTAGGTCCTGATTAGTTATCGAGAGCTTCACCTTTTGCAATATCTTGCCTACATGCCTGCCTCTGCAGACCTCTTACAGTACCTGATATTTGTTGTCAGCACTGTATCAGAGTAGTTATGGCTCCAGGCCTGGATTTAACCTTGCCTGTTGCCTGTAGATCATATCTCCATTTGGATGGTTCCTCTAACCTCGCAGCTAATAGATTACTCAGCCCTTGTCTATGCAACTGTTATTTATAAGGTAATGCACTATTTTACCTGTTTTACCGAGTAGCGGTTACAATCTAATGTTGTCTTATTATATTGTTATTCAAAACTTTAGACACATTTCTAGATTATACACTAGCATGAGTATATAAGATTTCTATTGCCATTAAGCATGCTGAAATTCCCCATATACATTTCCATAAGGCATTTGAGATTAATATGCAGTGAATATTTTATTAATATTAATAATGTAAATAACTACTCTATTGTGAGAAAAGTCGATTCAGTGACTTTTTGGCACTGGCACTGTAGTAGATCATGAGTGCTGAAGGTGTGGCAACTTTTCTTTGTGATCACAATACTTCTGAACATTGTAGTCTCAAATACTATAGACATTTCAAATTGCACAAATAATTTATAAGACAGCAGGGCTGGACTATGTGTGCAGTCAGCTCACACCCCTACAGCATGGCATTTAACGATCCCTGGGGAGAAGCTGAGCTACACTACAATGAACTCTATGCATAACATCATGCCAACTTCTTAGAAATACAACCGTGGCATTTAGCAAGATGACTCGTAGGTTTTCTCTATGAGTTTGCAAACTTGCAGACATTGCACTTTGGTCACAACTTCTCCAGAAGCATCTCTTTAGTGCCAGTTTTTGAGTTTTATTCATTTTACTCCAGTCCTGAGTACTTCTGCTTTGATTTCTTTAGTCCTTAACTGGTTTAAAGTGAAAAAAGTCAAAAAGAAAATTAAAGATGACATCCCAGTGTATACCCTCAAGATGAGAACTCACAACTCTTAATTTTGCTAGAGGACAAATTCTAAGCTATAAATATAAATGTATGTGTATGTTTGAGTAGCGTATTATGAAAGGAGAATGAAGTGAGGAGTGCAAATGTTTCCCCTTGGGCAATAACCTTTCTGGCTTCCCATGCCCCACATTGCCATGGAGAAAAGTGCTGGGAAATCAGGCACCTAAGAGTGATTTACTTGCAAAGGTGCACCTGTTTGCACAGAAAACACAATGCATCTGGAATGTTAGACTTTTTGTAGTTAGGGACTAATTAATACTTAGTGCTTATAAACTAATTCTCAACTAAATGTAAGTAAATACTTCTGAGATCTGTAATTGGGAAATAAAGAATCTAATCACATCAGATTCTCATCGAAAGGCACACAGAGATACTCAGAAGAGCGAGTAATTCATGCTTCTGCTAATATAGCTGCTTCTACTAGAGCTGTAGAAAGATGTCATAGGCCATCACTAGTTATTATTCCTGAAAAATATATGGTGCTTTATAAAAACACATTTCATAACATTTAAAAATGTGCACATTTACATAGTTTGAGGAACAGGTGAATACATTTCTGAGAAGAAAATTTCAGTTGGCTTCAATTCAGCAAGCTTTACCTGGCAGTCCAGGGGAAGAAAAATTTTGCAATTAACTTGTTCTTTTATGTGAGAAAAGCAATTATTAAGTGCAACCTAAATTAATGAGGGGAGGAGTTGCTAGGAAGATTATAAGCTGTCCATGCATCAACACACATATACCATACCTGTGTGATTCTACTTGATTGGATGACAGCAGAGTTTAGACTTGGGATCAGATGAGAAGCTGGTTGTTTCAGTATTGATTTCCCATTCGAACTCGTTATTAGTGAAAGAAAAAGTATCTCAGGACATGTGGCTAGCACATGTAGCCCATTAAATTATCCATATATAGAAACAGGTCACCAAGTGAAACAAAAATAGTACTTTTATTATTTTTCAGATAAAGAAATATTATAGTAGGAACAAGAGATTTTCAAACATTCCTTTAAACTAGCCCTTTATTTGCATTTGGAGAGTTATTACTGGTGGTTGGGTAAAGCTGGGTGTGCTTGTAGTATCAGTTACTTCACTCAGAAAAATAGTGAAAAGAAGGGCACAGATATTCCGTGAAGGCGTTGCCCAGAGAAGTCTTTTAGCTCACATAATCTCCAAAGAAAAAGGACTATACTTATCTAAGTAATATTTATTGAGGTAACATTTTTTGCTTCATGATTTATTATGAAGAGTTAATCCGGATTCCATGGTCAATACTTTCAGCTGGAGCCTAGGGATGATTAAGAACCCTTCGGGTGTCCTGATATAGCACCGTTTACATGTGATGCTCCTATATCCCTACACCATAGGTACTAATGAAAAGAGCAAATTCCAGAACCCACATAGGACTAAGTGACTCAAAATCTCTGGAAAGGTAGATGCAAACTTGACTTCTTCAGGAGTGTTTCAATTATTGCTTATGCTATAAAATTTTAAAACTCTGCTATTTTTTAAGACAATGATCTGTTATCCTCTTAAAAGTTCAGGAATAAATGGTCTCCAAAATTGAAACAGACTGACACCACAAAAGTGATGAAAACATCACAGAGTCTATCAAAAATTGAAGTGAAACAAGAAATTGGGTTTCTGGAGTGTAAACAACTATACTTTTTTATACTCTACTAATCCTATGCATCATTCCATAGTGTTCCTCCAGATACAGATCTTGGGAACAAGAATAAAAGGATTTAATAGAAACTCAGTATGTATACTGTTTCCATAATTCTTCTGCCTGAGGCATGAAGCCACCTAGAAAAGGGAGGGAAGCTATCAATTTCAAATGCTTAAAACTACTCCCTATGTGCAGAGATGCTGAGCTATGAGATTATGTTACTGCTGTATTCCTTTCGTAACATTTTTATTAATGCATACCTATTTGTAACACTTTCATTTTAGTCTCTGGAAAGTGACATAAACAAATTTCAGTGCATTAAGAAAAATATTAAACTGTAACAACTAATAGAGAAATGTAAATCACAGCAAGCTAAGGATTTCTTATCGTCTATAAATCTCATTCCCATTTATAAAGTGGGTGCTAGCAGTTTATGTAGGAAATCATATACCCTTTCAAAATGTTGTACCTTTAATTTGGCTGCACTTGCAATGATTATAGCATTTTATTTACATTCCATTGCTGAAAAAATATGTTTCCCTGGGACACTTTAAAACTGTAAAATCTCATGGAGGACTTCACATAGATTCAAATGTGAGGAGATGACTATGCTCAGTGTTAGACTTCACCACAGTCCTGTTAATAATGAATGAAGCACAATGTTACTGTATTTATGAGTTGTGTGTTGTGTGTTTGTGTGTGCACACATGCGCACATGAGTGACCCTTCTTATGGTCACTGTTCTGTCTTATGATATTTGAAATCTTTTCATCTTGTTAGTTATCCACAAAATCACTTCTAATGCCATTTTAACACTTTTTCTGTCTTGTCTGCCAATACAAAAGAAGAATAAGGATGAAGTTTCTTTATTCTTCTACAGTATCAAGAACTCTCAAAATACACATTATGAAATAAGAACCAGAGTCTAAACATAACAACACAAGTTGTGTTTACCAAATTTGTAAATCAAACCAAGATACCTCATTAAAATGATTGAAAGCACAGAAGAGCAGCTCTTCAAGGATGCGTCAAGAAATGCTAAAATTATACACGCTTGCTGGAAAGACTCACAGTATCACCAGCACAGCATTCTCAGACGCGCTGATTCATGTGCAGGGGGCTGGCCAGCAGAAGCCGCAATGTCAATTAACAGAAAAGGACAGAGTGATGGTATCATGCTTATTTCAGCTGCAGTGAAAGTGTGCACAGCATAGAACTCACACAATGTCCTATTAGTGGCATTAAGCAATTCCTTAGATTTCATCCGAAACAAAACGTTAAATACCAACTGGTTTCTTTTATATGAGAAACCCAAAATATAAATAAGGAGCAAACAAGTAGACTTGATAGGAGTCTGGGAGATAGACTTTGTGGAGGTGAGAGGGGGATCTGAGGATGAGGGAGTGGAAGGCAGGAAGGAAGGTGGAAGTAAAACTTATTGAGGTACAGTATGTATACGTACCAAGTCCCCAAGAGGAACGTATGATTATGTATTGCAAACATATGCCAATAAAAAGTCAATAGCATTGCACAAATTTGGTGACAAAGGCCACAGACATAAAGGAATAAAGGGAAACAACCTAAAAAATGAAAGAAAGCTTCCTCTTCCTTAATGGATATTGAAGTGTCCAGCGCTGTGTCTATGTGACAAAATTTACACACAGGAGGATAGTACTAATGTACTACCGGAAGCCAGGCAGTAACATGTGCAAAGGAACACTGGTTCATATGGAATTTCCTACCTATTAGGGTAACACTTTTAGAATTTTCCCAAGGTTACATTTGATGTGTAACAATGTACAAGCACATTTGCTCAGCTCTTTTATTTCAAAATACGGCACAATTAGTGATAAATTGATATTTATTAGTCAAACACGTTAACATTCATCTGGATGTGTGCTCCTGTTTGGGACTGTTTGGTTTGCCACAGCTTGGAGTACAGTGTACAGTGAAAAGCAATGGTACCCATATTGCAAAGCTGGAGTAAATTATCACAAATGTAGACTATTACCATAAAAAGATGTTTCTGACTTGCAAAAACACACATTACTTCCATCTGGTAAAGGGTAACCACTGAAATATTTATAAATATCGCATCATATTTCACATGACACACAGAGCAGTGATACTCAATTTTCATGTCTCCAATTAAAAGCCATTATGTATTGTGTAGTATGGAGCTGCACGTTTGTGTGTCTAACAAAAATAAATTATTTCCTGAATATGTCCAAAGGGATTACTTTTTCATCTTGCTCTGCAAACACTGTAAATATAATATCAAAGGAGGTAAAAAAATATGGCTTAGTGAGGTTTGTGTTTGTTTTCACTAACAAAACACATTTTTTTCTAGAGAGGTAGAGGCTCACAATTTTTGATGCTGATTTTCTCAAAATTTTCTTTCAGTGGAATGGCTGGATGCTACATAGAATTTAAATATTTTTCCTGAGAATAAAGTTTACAGTTAAGCAGTATACCTAACAGAAATCATGTCCCATGTACACCTGAATAAACAGTAGTTTTATATACGTGGTTCAAACAAAAATCATTCATTGTTTAACTACAACATGTTTGCTAATTCGTAGTAGAAAATATTTCACATGCAACTCAATAGTTAAAGAAAAGAAGTGGTTCATGATATAAATCCAACCACCTTTTCCACACAAAAGCATCAAAGGCATTGTCATGATGTTAGTATGTTGGGGACTTTTTCAGAGTAACTACAGGCTGCAAAAGCAGTGTTGAAATGTCATCGACCATTTCTGATTATCAATGAAATAAAAAGAACAATAGATTTAAATTTATTTCTGAAGTTTTTTATTCTTAAATTTTCTTACACAGATAGTCAGACAAGAAAGCTGGAATCTTTAAATATTTTACCTTCAAGGTACAAATGCTGGGTAAGTTAAAAATAGAATCAAACACTGAGAATATGCCTCTCTCACTTTTTTGAAGGCAGTATGCCTTCCAGTGTAAAATTTCCTCAACAACCCACCTTTGAAGGTTTTCTTTTGAAGATGATTTGTGCTTTGCCATTCCTTGGGTTCCTTTTCTCTCAGTCCACGTTAGATTGTTCCATTGTATTTCCCTCTGCTATACGACTGTGTTCTATACCCTATAGTATATCAAAGACTTAATAAGTCAGTTTAAGGACATTTATATGACCCATTTAAGGTAATATTTTGTGTTGTTATATATGTCCACAAGCTCATCCACCTACAAATAGTCTCTATTCTCAAAATCTTTCATTTGATTATTCTTCTTTAAATACTTTCTTAGGAAGAAAATGTATTTGAAAAGTCTTTGCAGATTTTCAAGTTCTATGGAAATACTTGTCTTTCTTTCTGTTGTTACTGCTTATTTACTCAAATGTGTGTTAGCAGCTTCTATTTGCCATGTATTCTCACACTGGTTCCCACAGTACAGTATGAAACCTCTCCTATTATTTAAACCCATTCAGGTTGTCACATGGAGTGAAGCTCATATCTTGAATCATAAGCTATCTGCCTTTTCTTCCCTTATTTTTTCATACACGCATAGTGGACTACTACTAAAGATGGCATGGCCATTAGCTCCGATGATTAATGGAATGTTCACTTATGTGTTCTTCAATTTTAAAACTTCCTCAGCTCTACTTTTCACTAAGGTAAAAATACATATGCATAATCCATATAAACTGGAGTCTGACAAATATTTCTAAAAAGGACACCCAGAAACAAGTAGTTCTCTTACACTCTTTGCATTCCTAAAATAATGTATGTAGCTATGAGAAGTCCTTTGCTTAATGTCCCTTCTCTCTGATCCCATATAAGCTTCTTGAGTGTATAACCAATACCTGTTTTATTAATTTCATTCCCCAAGTAGTACAGTGTTTGGCTCATAACAGTCATGTGTGCTGTGCCTGATAAAATGACTAAACTCTGCATCCTTCATCCCTCCATCTCATAAAAGGACTAATCTTTACAACAGAATGTGGAGATTATACACAGACAATATTGCATTGTTACAGTGCCAAGTGGGGCAATACTTAAGGCTTAAATGAATAAAAAATAAAATGAAATGAGAAACATTTGAAATGTTTATGGTGGAAATGGATTTAGTATGTCTTTCCCTGATAAATTAAGTATAAGTCTCCATACAACAAAACAAAACATGAAATAAACACAAAAGCTAAACCCTAAATCCTTATATGGACTCCCACATTCCTGAAGGAAATATCAGTGATAGTTATTGCAAGAGCAGCAGCTTTTTCACATAGTACTAATTTGCCTTCCCGACATAGCAGTATAAACACAAAGTATGGGAGAAATCTGCTAGGCTGACATTAAAGAGAGGAAAACATTTTCTTGATCAACTCTAACTAGATGTTATTCTGCCATAACTGACATATTCAAAGCAGTGATGTACTAAGCAGGATTTGGGACTGACTCTTCTGAACATGAATCAGAGTTCAACACATACCTGTTAAACTATCCTTCTCAAAGGGTTGTTCTCCTGTATCATAGTGCTTGGTTTGCCCAGTGATAACCATCAGCCATAGGACACTACCTGGAGGAAGAGTCCAGGAAGCAAAGCTTACAGGAGCACAGGCCTATCATACAAATGCAGTAAGATCCTCCCTGAAACTGTTCCTTTGTGATGTATAAGATTTCAAAGATAACTCATCCCTTCTCTATGGTATTAATAGAAGGCCATAGTCCAATTCTGTCCTGAGGGTATATATTTTAAGGTATGGTAAACAGTGGCAGTCATTTAGAAGAGGTTAGCATTTTATTCTTTACATTTTAATTTTTTGTATCCCTTCTCTCTCTCTCCCAACCCTCTCCCTCCACCTCATAGAATTTTTTTTTTTTAATGGTACTGGAAATCAAACTCGTGACCTTGCACTTGCTAGGCAGGCACTTGTGCTGCTGAGCTATATCCCCAGCACTCACCTCATAGAATTAAAGCAAGTTTATCCAGTATCATTTTAAAGATCTAGATCAGAAAGAATACATCCTTAAACTGCTCACAACATTATTACCACGCTATGACTGGACATTTTTACTCATAACTGCTTGATGCGGTTTGCATTTGAAATATGTACATCAGTACTCCTAGAGTCATTCTATAATCTCATTCTTTATAAAATTGGACTTATAATCAGCAATACTTGTGGAAAGCCATCTGATGGTCCATCTTCAATGATTTTATTACACACTTTGCTGCCCTAATAGTCTACTTTCCTCCCTAAACTGAGTCATCCAGAGTTGTGAATCACTGGCTCTGTTACTGCAGTGCCTTTTTGACTCTGTCTTTCACTGGCATACACCTAAAAAAACAAATGTGGGACACACATTATTAAATTCATTTTAGGAATTTTGTCACAGTAAGAGCCACTGTATTTTCTGCAATGTGTGACCATGGCTGTGTAGAGGACAAGAAGGATTACTAGGAGACAAAACTTTGTTCAGTCACCAAGTGCCCCAAAGAGTCAGATTTCAAATTTTCAGGAAACCAACATTGAGCTGAGACCTCTGCTGTTACCTACTTGTGGTGACTCAAGGAAACATTGTATAGCAGTTTTGGTCAAGGGACAGGGCTGGAACGGGATGATTTGTTACGACACATGTCGACCTGGTTTAAGTGATCTTATGGGGCAGAGGTGACACAATGGCCAAAGCAAACATCTCTGAGGACAAACTGCTTTTAGTTCTGCTGACAGTTGTCCTGCAGATTCTGCTCCAAACTGTAAGCATGCATTCTAGGAGCACTGGAACTGCTGTTCCAAGATCCCTGCCTCATTGCACTCGAATTCAATCATGCCTTTGACCAGCATCCTCCCACATGCATTTTGCAGTATGCTGTTAAAAATCAGTAGCAATTTATGCAAGTAGTTATTTGGTATTTTTCCTCTAATGGATTCTCTGAATACAGTGGTTTTTCAAGCTTATGTCTCTGACAACTTTGATGCACAAAGGATAGAATGAAACTGTAGAACTAAACAGATTACACATTTATATATTAATCTTTATCTTACTTTTAAAATTTTTCTTAAATTTTCTTTTTATTGTTTATGTTTTTTCAAAATCTGTTTTTAGTCTTTTTTACATATATATAATATAATCAGAAATAACAGCAGGAAACTAATATCTATTACATTTCCTTTAAGAATTAATAATCATTGCTCAAATACTATTTTATGTGCTATATATTAAATGTTACAGCAATACTAGCATGTGTATGATGATGATTATGTTAATTTTTTAGATAAGAAAAATGTGGCTAAGTCAATTGATTTGTCCGAAGTCATACAGGTAGTAAGGAGTGAATGTAGTATTTGAACCCAGGTTTTGCAGACTTAAGAAAAATAGAATTTTACTTGGTAGTAGTGCTGGATCTCCTAGTGCTTAGCATTTTTGTTGAGTTGTACTTTTCCTCTTCAACCCCACTGCCTCTTAAATCAATCATTAGTAATCAGAGGAGCATCTCCTTCATTTGCTGTGAAGCACAGGCATCCACTTTCTGAAGTCATTCACAATCTATGGTTCTTTGGGTAAATTTCTATGCTTTGTTGCAGTAATATAAAGGAGGAGGCATGAAGTAATGATCATTTTATATGTTCTTTTTTGTTAAAAGAAAGGCAAGTTAAATTTTTGTGTTGGCAAATATCCTAAAACCTTCCTAAACAGTAACAGAATGTTAGTACTCTGTCAATATTTTAAAGTATATGAGTTTAAATGTCAGGCAATAAAGGCAGTGGGACATTGTCCTTTCATTGGTGGTAGAATATCATGACAGCTTAATTTCTCTTTGTCCTCATGATAAAGACAAAGACAGCCTTGAACCACTCTGTTGGAGAAGGGTCTGATGACTGCAGTATGATACATTCTACAAAATGAAATGTTGCAGTCGTACCTACTTTAAATTGAATAATCTTATTCTCTTTTTTAAAGTGAAGGGGATTCTAGAACTATGTAGAATTTTTTTTTTTGCTTTAAATAAGAGTTTAATAAAACCATAAAAAGTTAGAAAGAAAACAACTTCAAAGAAAATCTGTGAAGGATCTCTTAGTAAGTCAAGCACAAGTTATATCTTAGTGTTTGTCCACATCAAATCTGAACTGAGAGCACTTAATTTAAGATTTATAAGAGATTTTTTAAATGGAAAAGATGCTTGATAAAGTTGGGTTATTAAACTAATCTGAACATATACTTCTTTCCTTTAAATTACCTTTTAAACTGATGAATAAAAACAAAAAATTTGTGCCTATTGGTGAGATGGCAAGTAGTGCTGCAAAGCACATATGCATTGTGTAATGTTCAAGTCAAACTAAACGTATTTAAATCCTCAAACATGAATCATGTGTTATGAAGACTTTCAACTTACTGTCTTTTAGATTTTGAAATGTATGATTTATTATTGGTAAGTTACTGTGCAATCATGCAACAATATCAAGATGGCAATGAGTACACTGGAACGTAATGCAAAGAGGTATCATCCCCATAAAAGTAATAGTTATATTGGGACAGGTTTCACACTACAAAATACAGGCTTGCTTCTTTTCAGTTGACTGAGAACAAGGGATATTTTGATCAGGATGAAAGTAGGAGTGTTTTAGAATTAGACAATGTAAACTCCAGTCATTCTACTTTCTGTATGTTCTTAGACTAATAATTTAACTTTCTAATCCTTAATTTACTGTTCTCATAAAGAAATTCACACTGCTACAATAATTATGTTAGAAAATACCGAAATGTTTACCAGGCTTGCCTTTGGTGCTAGTTCAGCATCAGAATTTTTTTCTTCTGCTTGCTAATTTCACCTCTTTGAGCATATATGGAAGCAGAGTACAACATTAGACTGGTACATTCTGCAAAAATAATGTTTATGTATTTATACATTTACCAAAAATATATTAGAGGAGAAATGAACAATAAATGTAGAATTTCACTAATTTAGACTGCATTGGGTGAGATTACCATGTTTAGTTAGACAAAGTCTGAAATGCAGTGTATTTATAAATAAACATGAATTCATTTCCTTTGGATTGATAAAGTAATTTAAACCAATGATTAAATGCCCAGTGCTAAATGGCAGTGTTTTGGGTTTTTCTTGTCTTTTTGAGACAGGGTCTCACTATGGAGTTCAGACTGGCCTTGAGCTCACTTTGTAGCCCAGGCTGGTCTCGAACTCACAACGATTTTCCTGCCTCAGCCTCCTGAGTGCTGGGATTACAGGGGTGTACCACCATGCAAAGCTCCAAAATGGCAGTTCTGACAAACCTATTCAATGAAGAGATAAAAGTCACACAGTTAGCATACTCTCCCGGGCAGAAGCTGGGGCAAAACATTTGACATTTTCTTAGATCAATGTTTTGACCCAATGTCTTCATTCAACTCTCAGAAACGTATTAACTTACTGTTTATCCATCTACTGAGGTACTTACTGCTAAGTTAGTCAACAGGTTTCTACAGCAAAATTTCTATGAATTCTGAGTAAGTATAGTGCAAAATTAATACACTGAGTATTAATGTCTTTTGCAAGAGGATGAAAGTACATGTAGAAACTTAAAAATTACACTATTTATTTTAATTTTAGCAGTGCAAATTCAACATGCTTTGGTTTTATTTAGGAAACAGGTATTTAAACATCACCAATTATCTAGCTGAAATGTGCAGCCTTCTAGGCCTCATATTGGAGAGTCAGGGTCAGTAAGTCTGGAATGAAGTTCAGGCATTGGGTTTTCCATTTGGCAGTATTAGATATCTCTTAATATGATGATCAAGGCAAACATTGTCTGAATTCAAAATTTACTCTTAACATTGCCTACTTAGCTAGAGATCCATATGAATATGTGAAAGCATATTTCCAAACATGTTTCAAGGAAGCTAAACTGTTAGCAATATGCCAAACAGTATGTTAACTGTTTCAAAATATGATCTGAAGAACAAGTTTTTATTTTAATAAAAAATGAGTGTTTATATCCGTTTATTCATACATCAATTCAATTATTCATTTTGTTTTTACTCATTGAGCACTTACGCTTCTCGGCAACCTTTTATAAGTGACAGTTGCACTGATTAAGTGAGGTCACTGCTACTAAAAGCCTCCTCAAAATGTGGTTTTCTTGACTTGTGATAGACTCATGTAAGATAATATGATTAAGAACTATTTGGGACATTTGAACCAAGTCCAGTGATGTGGAGTTAACTATCTAGTAGGCAGATGTGTCCTCATGCATTTGATAGATGGGGGTGATCAACGAAGTCAAGGCAGAAGTGGTATTTTAAAAAACAGGGTATTTTTAACAGACAGAGACATACAGCAAATGGAAAAGTAGACTATCAAAGTTTTTTTAACTTATGGCCACTTTACACTCTCAGAAAGTATTGATCTCTCTCAGGAGCTTTTATATATATATGAGTTCTCTATACTGATATGTCATTCAAAAAAATCTTATATTTAAAACATATATATTCATTCAAAATAATACATTTATTAAAGGCTAATATAAGAACAAAGAGTTTATGGATAATGAAAATGAGTTTAAAAATACACAGTTGAATTATTACACTTTTAAATCTCTTTTATGTTTCACTTAACAGAGTACAAGTGGATTCTTGTATCTGTTTTTATTATCCATGAGCCCATATAGCATGCACTTTTACACTAATTTGGAAAAATATGATTTTGAATTATCTATATGTGCGTTTCATCTCTGCCATGGTCATGATGCTGAGAATTATTAGAATATTAGCTGAATTGGAAGAAAAGATGAGAGATTGTTGACAAAGCAGTTAAGTGTATTTATCATTAAGGTATTTATTAAATGAGTAGACTTGAATTAGCATATATTTTCAGTAAGAAACTTCTTGGACACTAAAGATAAATTATAAATTATAAACTTTCATATATTCTAATTATTATTTGCTTGTTGCTATCTGAAATCTGAATACAAACTATAATGTTTACTGCAGCAAGTTAATGTCTTACTCAACCCAAATTCCTAATATTAAATTGTAAGTTATTCAGTAAGTAGATATATCAACAATGAACATAAAATAAAAGTAAGCTGTCATATCCCATTATAAGTTAACAGTTTGATAAAGTATGAAAATAGAACTTTAAGATCTTATAGTTTTCTTTAGTTTTTAAAGACTAATTCATTTAAAATATTATTAAATTTTGAAAGAGGAGTTTATTTTCAAATATTTATGTTATTAATGAGTTTATTCTATCAAGGATATAAAATCCTTACTATGGAACTAGCATCCAATACAGGAAAGACGGTTGTACATGCTAGTGGATTCCTTAAAAAGAACTGCTAAAATTAAGAAAAGGTCATAATCATTAGTATTTTAGAACCAAGACTTAAATATTTTAGGATAATAAGATAATATTTTTTCTCACATACACAGAGAATAATAAATCTGAAAGCTATCATCAAATATGAAAACTTAATAATAGCTTATGCATTCTATTAAAAAAGATAACCCAATCCTTAAGAAAGTGCATATTTTGCTTCTTTGTGCTTTTAGTTGATAGATCAAACTCCTACATTTCTCTTGGCCTCCCTTGGCCTAGAGAATTATTTAGCTCAGATATTTATTTAACTTAATTATCCAGCTCAGATATTCCACAGATGTCTCTCCTTGTCTCAATTCCCTTGAATTACTAGCAAGTTGAACAGGTCCTTCTTACTGGGACTTTCCCATGGTATTAGTGATCAGTCTCCATGAAAGCCACCGCCCCCTGTCTCCTGCTAGCTCTCCTCTCACTCTCCCTGTCAGTGCTGGGAGGAACAACTGATCTGTTTTTGAAGTCATCATCAAAAGTATGGCCGGGGAGGCTTCTGGAGGAGCAGTGACCCCTCCTAGGAAAAGAGTCACATGATTTGTGCATATTTGGTAAATCAAGGTATTTTGTATCTATGCGAAGATAAAATACATAATAGGAATTACACAGAAATTCAAAGTGTATTAGATTTATGATTTTTTAGCAAACAACAAATTGATCTTACTTAAATTTCTCATGGCCACATTAAAATTAATCATAATTCAAGTAAAATCAAGATGTTATTTATTGTACTATGAGCTAGATATATTTTTACTCTTTCAGATTTTTGAGAGATTACTTCTAATAAATATAAAATCTGCCTCTGGCATCAAAAGGACACATTAGACCTTTCTGTCAAACAAAAACTTTGCTTTCATTAACCTTCCAACCCTAGTAGCTGTGTGACGACAAACAGCCTACTTTGCACTTTCTTCCCATTCATAAAACACAAAGACAATAAGTGAGTATTTCTCACACATCATGAATTTATTAGTTTTTCATGTTTTTTTTTTTTTTTTTTTTTTTTTTTTTTTTTTTTTTTGGTTTTTCTCCGGTACCGGGAACCGAACTCACGACCTTGCGCTTGCCAGGCAGGCGCTTTGCCGCTGAGCTAAATCCCCAGCCCCAGTTTTTCATGTTTTTAATAAACAGGAATTTAATCATCTTCTGGATACTAGGGATTGGCAATGAATGACAGAAAAATCTATTTTTTCATAAAGTTTGTATTTTTTGGTGACACAAAAAGCTGGTTTTTTCTTGTCTCGTTGTTCATATATTTTTAAAAATTCTTCCATGAAACATCTATAGTTTCTAATTTTAATTATAAGGGGTTGGAAATACACAACTTTTCTTCTCATTACTTTTTCTACTCACAGACTGTCTTTTAATTCAAAATTACATGAATACCAATGGGTAAAGAAAATTACTTAAACACACTTCAAGGTATTTTTCCACCTAGTCCTTTCTTTCCTTGACATTTATTTTCACTTGCTTTAAATTAGTGAAACTGTTTTTGGTGGATTAACTAATGGTCAACTTGTGACTTCATGCTGAACTAAATCAGTGTGGCTCTGAGTGTGGAAGACCTACCTGAGGATTGTTGCCAACAGCATAAAAGGTAGACTGGTGGGGAAGATGTGTGCTTTTAATTCTCTTGGAGAAGCTTATCATGTTGGTTTGCCTGATATGAACTCAAATGTTCTCACCATCAGAGGAGTTCAGGTCCTCACTGTTGCTGAGGATGGCTGTGGTACTTTTGGGGGAAGCTCTTATTCTCACCTTGAGTGTCACTTCCTGGTTCCAGTGCAGATCCCTCTGCTTTCTGGCACAAATCCTTCATCCCGCTGGCTCAGACTTCCTAGCTTCTACCACTGACCTTTGGGCCTTCCCAGCACAGATCCTTAATACAGACTTGCCTGAGACACTGCCATGGGCTCTACATTTTCATCTGGACTCGTCAGGACATTGCCATGGGATCCAGGCCCTCAGCTGGATTCTTTGGGTCTCCAGTGTGTGGACACATCTCTGGCACTCTTCAGCATTTGACACTTTGGATGAATATTATAAAATAATACTAACAATTATGTGTCCTGTATTAAATCTATCATCTTGCAAACTCTGACTACAACACCATTGTATACCATAACTACACTTTGCTGTTGTCATGTACTAATGTCTTCCTCCTTTACAGTGCTAGTGCTCCCAGGAGTCATATGTAAGAGAGAACACAGTATTTAAGTGAATATTTGGGTCATGAACTTCAGTTGTAGGACTGCTTAGTTTGAGAATCAGTCACAAGAAAAAATATGCTCTGTTTGATGGTTTTTTGTTTCATTATGTTTGAGGGAATGGTATATAAACTATGTTGTAGAGGATCTCCGGAGTTTGTGCTGACAGGAAGTCAAACACAATTAGGAAATTGATCACTGTAAAGTAACCTGAGTTTGTTTTTTTTTTTTTTTTTTTTTTTTTTTTTTTTTTGGCTTTTAGAGACAGGGTTTTGCTATGCAGTTCAAGTTTGCCTTGAATTCACTTTGGAGCCCACACTGGTCATTGGTGCAATCCTCCTGCCTCAGCCTCCCAGTGGTTGGATTACAGGCATGCACCACCATGCTCAGGTAACCTTATTTTATACTGTAACAGACATCTTTGTACTTAGAATTCATGATTTTCAAAGGAAAGTATTTTTCATTTATGAAAAATTATTCATTACAGATAAGATTATTGATATCTTTGTTCCCTCATTGGGAGAGGCACTAACAAGCACAGTTTTAGAGTACTTCTCATGGTTCCACTTTTCTCTATATCTTTCTGTGCTGAAATTATTTACAAAAAGCACTCATTATCTTAGAATTTTTAAAATTAATATATAAAAGATATGGCTTAAATTATATTAGATTAAACCAAATAATTAAATGTTAAATGTATCAATTGAAAACATCTATTTTTGAAGGATAAATAAATTTCAATTTGCCCACTCCGATATTTGAATTTAAATTCACTTGTCCAATTCTTTTTCATTGTGTTCAGTAAAATTTCCACATATGAGTAGTTTTCCTAATTAGCTGTTTAAAGTGCATACATCAGAGAAGGTAATTTTAGTATTGCATGTAAGCTTTCTTATTTTGAGATTTAGTATTAGTTCGAAATTTAGACATTTAATCTGATAATAGTTTAACACAAGAGAGTGGATACAGTGTACAATTTATACTAAAATGATTAAAATATGATCATTTCAACAGATAATAATTTCAAGGCATTTAGTCTGAAATAAACAGAATATTGAAAATATTTGTACATATAGTAGTATTTCCTGAAACAACAACTTGAACACAAAGAAACACGTCAATAGAAATGAAGATGTTTACCTACTGAAAGGATCTGGGAGAAAATATTACACTACCCAGTATCTCCAGGGTGTTTAGAGATTCTAATCCTTAGCAAGCCAAGCACATTCTATAGATTTCTGTACAGCCAAGACTATGCATGTCTACCAAGAACCATAACAAAATCAGAGGCTTCCTGATGATGTCCTCCACGTTTTTGTTTGCTCTTATCAGTGTCTAGAATCCCTGAGGGAAAGCCACATCCCTGAACTAACTCATTCCATTTTATCTCTGTGACTCTACCTGACTCCACCTTGCCTTTTACTTACTTTTTTTCCCCAGAGTTCTCTTGGGTCATTCTCCCATATAGTTACTTTGGATTTCTAGGTAAAACAAGTCTTACTGATGAACATCTTATGCCCAATCATCCTTCTTGGGATCAATGAAGTTTGCCATAGCTTGTCTGCAAATAATGGTAAAACCAAGAAGACCTGGACCACTAACAAAAGACCCCCCACTTTTATCCCTTTCTCTTATACAACCCTGTTACTATGGTAAACACTTCTGCAAATATATTGATGTCACTAGACCTCTGCCCTTCCCACCGTGTCCCTAGTGAGAATAAATTTCTTCTCCTGCTTTCTTCATAACTCATATCTCTCCTTAGCCTTCTGGGACCACTGCCCTGTCTACTCTCCTGGAGGCTTTTGCCCTAACTTCTCTAGCAGCATCTGAGACTTCAGCTCTTTACATTTGTGCTACTGACAGGTTGACTTCCTCCTGACTTTCAGCTTGAGCAGATAATGTACAAGATTAGTGTTCCTTTCAAAATTCTTAAATTTGAGTCACATGGAATTCACCAAGTTGTCATCATTTTTTTACTGCATGGTTGTAAATAAGTACACTGTGTTACAGAAGAAGCACTCTGAATAGTTGGAAAGGAAGGGTTTTTCTCATGCCCTCCATGCTAAAAGCCACTACACCATGTAGAGTTCATTCATTTTCTTGTCTCAGAGCTGTGGTAACAAGTGAATGAGAATTGAAAGTGAAAATGTTTTAATATGTAAATCTTTCATGTTGTGTGTCATCTCTAGATTAAATCAAAATTATAAATGCCTATAAGGAATATAAATGCCCCTGGTAGTTAAAGCATCTAAAATTTCATTCATTTGAAACATACATAATACTTAGTAAAACAAAGGACAGTAGAATTATCATAATTATTCCTATGTTATCAAAAGTAGACATCCTTTCTCTGGGATACTGAGAATTTATAAGCTTATACAAATTAAAAACTCTAATTAATACCAAGGATTACTTCCTCCAAAGTGAATGTGAACAAGTTTTTAAAATATTATAAGCAACTAGATAAAAATATATTTGCAATCCAATTTGTTTTCATTATGTATACCATTATAATAATAATATCTTCTGTACTTAGTAGTTAGTATTTCCACAACATAGCCCATTATCTTTTTCTCACATTTATTTTGGTGGCTTTTTAAATGGTAAGAGTTACCATCAATGAAATCTACTCTAAATATTAAGCAGTTGCATGATTTTATTTCTTTCCACATGTAACAGAAGAAACAGATTGAGAGGAAGAGAGTTCCTGAGTGAGCCAGGTGTGGCTTGACCCTTCAGTAAATCTAATATTTTTTCCAAAACAGCACTCACTGGACATGTCCTGTGCATGTCTCCACTCCTATCTAGTGGTTCCCAGTATTGGCTTCATGTTAGAATGTAGAGAAGCTCAAAACTATTCTGATGCCATGCCCCTTTCTGAGACTACAACTTCCTTGTGGTGATGTCTGAACATAATTTTAAAAAATGTCCTTTTGGTGATTCTTATGTGCATATACCACCAAGAATATGTGATCTGGCCAAATTGTCCACTTTCTAAACTTAGAGCTTTTCTGTTAGCTTAGAGCTTAGAGCTGTTAGCTTAGAGCTTAGCTGTTAGCTCTAAACAACATGCTTTCCTCCTCTCGTACTCTTTAATACAAGAGCCATAGGGTTATAAGGGTTATGCTGAGGCATAGGGTTATAAGTTGAGGAAAGGGCCTTTGTGTAATACAGAAACAAATGATTTTGAATCAGAGCCCATCACCATAAATCACTGCAATAAACCAGGATATAGCAAGAATGAGACTCTTGAAATGAAATATACCTGGTAGAATTATTATGTAGGAGATAATAATGCACATAAATTTAAAGATGCAATTACTGTATGTAGTTGCTTTGGATTCAAGACGTTCATGTAAATTAGTTGCTTCAAATGCATAAACATGAAGTTGGCAGAGATAAGTTGAATGTGTCTCACATAAGCTTTGTATCTGTCACACACAACAAGAAGTGACTCTTCCAGAGATAATATTTTGTTTGAGAAGGGGTCTGAGATTCCAATGAAAAAGCATAGCATACTCTCAATGTGATGAAGATTCCTCTGATTATTTAGCATATTTTGCCACTCATTGATATTTTTTAGGCTAAATAAATCTCAATGCAAATTAAATAGCTAATTTTGTAAGATCACTCGCAAGCAATATATTAAACCAGACTGTTGTCAATTAGAAAAGGTGAAATATCTCCTATGACAACGTACCTTGCACCTTTTCTCATTCAGCCTCCACATGCAGAATCTCATTGCTACACTCCGACATCCACCTCAAATGCCATTTTCCTTTTCAAACATTTTCTGAATGTAAAAGTAACACAGCAATAATGACATTTCTAGTTCTCTTGTGCCAGGTAACAAGAGTTCAAAATAGAAAATGTAACCTGCAATACCAATTCACTTATGAATTTAAATAAAATTTATTAGATATGCTGGCAAGAGGCTAGGACAACAAAAATGATATACTCTTTATGAATTTATGGTCCAAACTGAGTAACAGACATGAAAACTACAAATGAAGCCCTGTGTAATACCTGAGAGAGTAGAAATAGGCACGGGGACTGACAACATGCAGTAGCATGGTCAACAGATGTGTCAAGGAAGGTTCCACACAAAGAAATCTGGTTGGGGCAAGTACTATGGCATATTTTTGAAAGCATGACTCTTGCTGAAACAAACTTGACCTAGCTGCACTGTTTATAATTCTGTAAAATTGGACAGGAAAAATCACATCCCTGTGTATGTTTCCCACTTAAGTGAACTATCGCTCAGATTAGAAAACATAAATAAAGAACTTAGCAGAATTTTCAAAAATAGTAGCATCAAAACATCAAGGTACCTTTTAAAGAAAGTGTTTGAAATTAATCAGGAAATGGCCATTAGATATCTGTGGGAATAAAGGGAGATGTGGCTTAACAGGTAGGTAGAAGCTAGCATTTAATGGTACTGAATGTGTCCAGTAGAGGACAGACTTGATCCTGGCTAGTATGGCTGAGAAGGTGGCATTCAAAGTTTCATGGACAGAAGTAAGGTGATCATGTTATGGTTTTTTATTTATTTATTTATTTATTTATTTATTTATTTATTTATTCTGGTACCGGGAACTGAACTCATGACCTCGCGCTTGCCAGGCAGGTGCTGTACCGCTGAGCTAAATCCCCAGCCCCCAAGGTTATGATTTTTTAAAAACTATAGCAAGGTAGATAATGAAACTGAGGATAAAGAATGTTGAAAATACAGAAGAATTAAATCAAATTAAGGAATAACCAGAAAGATTTTACTGGAGATAGCTAGAGGTGAAGAAATTTTGAAGGATAAATAGGAAGAAGGAAATAGACAGCAAATTGTGTTGAAGAGGGAGAGTGAACATAACTTCACCGACAGTTGGATGAGGCATTGTGAAGGTATAAGGGCCATCTTAACTCACAGGGTTCTGAATTAGATAATTCAGTGAAAGTCAGAAAAAATGATCAAAGATGCTTAAAAACTGGAAGCAGATCTTAGGGAAAAAGTAGTAGATGTAGTAATAAGTACATGAAGAAAAATCTAGATAGTTATGTACAGAATTCCAGATTTCTTCAGAGATGAAAATTGAGATACAGGTATACTCGATCTTTATTCTTTTAAATAATAGTTTTTATTGTATTTTAATTTATTAATTCATTTATTTGAATATATCTGTCCTCATTTTTAAATACAGTCAGAGCTTTGTAAGTATTACAAAGTTGCATTTTGCATACAATATTTCAGTTACTACTGAAATTTTCATGTCAATTGGTAATATTAGAATTCCTAATTTGTACAAGGGTTATCTATACTTTTAAGGTAAATTTTTTTCCAGATATTACATGAAAAATGTAGGATTTGAACTTACACTACTTAAATAAATTTCCTGAGCTCTTTTAGTACCAATTTTTTCCTACTCTTTTTCATTAAAACTACTAAATCATTTGTGACTTTAGAATACTTAACATTCATACGCAAATATTCCTGTCTTCTTTTTATAGCAGTTTCCAATAGGTCCTAATATTTATTTTGCCTTGCTGTATTCCTGACAACTACTTGCAAACCTAGAAGCAAGGAAACATGCCATAACATGTGTTAGAGATAATAAAGTTTTTAATTTAACTAAATTAGAAGAGAATAATTCAGTAAAATATATTTTAAAAAAATTACTTTCTAGATATATTATGATTAAAAATTTTCAAACATTAACACGTGCTATTAAAATATTTTACAGCTCTTAAATATGAAATTCTAAAAAAATTTCCTATGCATTCGTTTAACTAGCTAAATTAGCTGAAAACCAGGTTGGCATTTTCTTTTCAAAGTTATGAATAATATTTTAACTAGCTGATATTAAAATTTGTCATTTATCTTTCTGACCTTTAAAGCGGCTCTCATCAAATTTTTGGTGGATGTATGTTATTAATCTTAAGATTGGTCAGCCTTATTAATCAGATAGCATCTTTCCTTCTAACCCTCCATACACGTGCATGCTCAGAACACACTGTGTAAAATGACAACTATCTTTTTGCATGTGAATGTTGGGTAGAACTTAGATTATATAAATGAGACCATAAACAAAAGTGTGGCTATATGGATATGTTTTTCACTATCATTTGTATGAAAAATAGTACATCCTGGGCAAAAAAGAAATAATAACAGGACATTTTTTCTTCTAGGGTAGTCTGAGTTCTTTCCAGAGAACCATTAAACTTTTCCAGTTTTAACTGACTGGCAGATACAAATCCATCCTCTGCTGCCTGCTCTACAATAATAGAGGTGGATATTATGAACATTTCTCCTTTGACAATTTGCAGGTTTCAAGCTTTGTCAGTAGATGACACTGGAAGAATAGTAAAAGAAGAAAGTTTTCTATTTCTGCCCCCATTTCACTCTTCCCTAGCTCCTGAAGTGTGCAAGTCTTCTGGCCCTGGGTTTTAAAGCACATGGTGGTCACTAGTACTTAGCAGCCAGCCGCTTGCTCTGGCATTCATTCTGCAGCCTTTCTAGGGAATTTCAAGCTGCAATGCTTCCTGCAGATAGTTTCTCCTGCAGCCTTTCTTTCTTGCTTTGTAGAAAGTGTCAAGGTGTAATATCTCCTGTGGAGGGAATTTCCATTATCCTCTCACGTGGTACAGGGCTTGTTATCAATGTGGGAGCTCTGTGTGGATGGTTTTCCCTGGCATTGCCTCAGACCACTATGCAGAAAAGTGGTCCTTCTTTGGATTTTCCCTATGGGTAGTTTCTTGAGAAACCCAGGCGACAGTCTGCAGCAACTTCTTTTGGCAGAACACCTCCGCAATATTTCTACTACCCACTAAGCGACAGTCCTCCTCTTTCAAATGAGGTCTGTATATCAGCACTGCCGGAGGTAGAGAAGTTCCTTCTTGGATTCAACATCTCAGCTCTAGAAGCAATGGCTTCTCTGTACACTTGCTATCCTATACAGTCATAGCTTCATACCCAACAACTCTAAAACTTTCTGAATTTGGTACTTGGCACACTTTGATGTAAAATATTGGTTTGTCCTTGTATTGTTCTTGTTCTTGGTTTGCTACTTGACACAGAAGCTAGATTTTGCCTGTGTTGATTGCCTGTGACCTGCTGCCCTTTCCAGCCAAAATGAACTGTTTAGTATTAATTGTTTTCGTTACTCCTTCCAGCACCCAGTACCAATGCCAAGTATTAACGTATCACTATACTATTTAGAGTTATCTTTAATTATTACTAACCTGATCTCTAGGAATCTAATGCTCTGTTATTTTTTCTGATTAGTTATGTTAAAGTTTCTGTGTAGTGTTTCTTTCCTGGTGAACATTTAGCTGCTCCATACATCAAAAGTGAATTAATATTCAGCCTAAAGTTTGAGCAACCATCAAAAACACATTACTACAAAATGTAATGTTCTATGCGCAGGAGGATGAGCAAGTGCAGAAGCAGAGACTAAAAGTAGCAATGAAATGTTTCATGGACTTTGCGTCACATTTTTAAGGATAGAGAGTTTTCAGATGAAAAGAACAAGGAAAACCTTCTCAGCATGGCTTTAGCAACGTAATGCTATGTTGTTAAGGAATCAATAAGTAGGAACAGGGATTGTCAGAACAAATGTAGATGATTAATTAAGTTGGACATATCTGACAGGATCAGTTACAATGAATCTTTCAATCTTATGTCAAGGATTTTGCACATGTCACTTTGGTGCTCATGAGCCAAAGAGTTTTCATGTAAGAATATCTGTTCCTTTAGAAACCCAGTTTTATATTAATAACTTTTATTTTAAAAATGATTTTGCCTGCTCCTTGAACAAAATCACATTCTCTTATCTCTAAAAATGTAGATGTATATCCATTATAATGAATAAAGAAATTTGAGAGTCTGCATGAATTTAAATATGTCTTCAAAATCAGAATAATATAGAAGAAATTTTCTGATAGTCACCAGATACTAAGAGTATTGTAAATAGCAACATTTTTTGAGTCTTGCTAAAGTATAGAAATGGAGTGCATTGTGAGCGAATGTCTCCCCAAGTTCATGTAGTGCACTGAAATCCAGTCTCCAAAGTGATGGTATATAGAGGTGGGTTTGGGGCCTTAATTAGATTATAGAAATGGAGGACTTATGATTGGAACTAGCGTGCTTTCTAGAGGAGTCCAAGAATCATGGATCACAGATTATAAATCAAGTCTAGAGGATGTCCCAGGCTGTCCTTATTTTGCCTTTGAGCCGGGTTGTAATGAGGGAACTCCCTGGTAACCTCTCATCTCTCCCCACCATCCTCATCAACTTATAGATCCTTGTTAGAGTAGGACCACCACCACCCTTTTAGCCATCTTATAATCCTCCCACCGTTTTCCTCCAATCAGTAAATGTTGAGGTTCAGGCTGCCCTGAACTGCACTTTCGTTCCTCGTGAACAACTGGTCACTCCAGTTCCCTGCTGCATCATCATTTGGTCTCTTGCTTTTTTTGCCATATGCTGTAACATCTTGCAGGACGTTGGGGACTCACTACAGGGGTCCCCAAAAGCCATGCACCTTCGCTAGCCCTCTCCTCCCACTATGAGAGGATACAAAACTTCACCCATTGTATGTACATTGGGAGAAACTCACTGGAACCTCACCATACTGAGCACTCTGATCTTAGACTTCCAGCTTCCATAAATGTGAGAATAAATGTCTATGGGTTAAGTACCATCTATTGTATAGTAGTTTCCTATCGCTGGTCTGAGCTGACTAAAACAGAGGGAGTAGGTGGAGCTACACTTTAATTCCTATAAAAGTCCACATTGTAATTATGAGTTACAGTTTAAAGATTACTGGAAAAACCACTTGACATTTCTAGAAAGAGGCCTATGAAAAGCTGAAGGTATACCAGAAATATATCTTCCTATCTACAGAAAGCCAAAAAATGTATCTTAGTCAATATCTAGACAAACGCACTTTAGTCCTGGATGTTGTCAAAGTCATAAAATGACACAAAATGGATATTCCAGAGAGGCAGAAATAATGCCTTCCTTTCCCATTCTGTTAACTCTGAGTGAGGCTAAACTGTCACACATCTGTCAAGCAGAAGGGAACTTCAAGCGACACCTTCAAGAAGTAGCAAATTAGCTCTATGTCAATAAGTTGTTGGACTGAACGGGAATGTCAAACATGCCAGAATTATATACTCTTGCTGTATCACACTGCCAGATTATTTATAAAGAGTGGTGTGTGTGCTCAGCATAAATCGGGTCTTCATTCATCTGATGCCAGTGATCTTATCATCAACTGATATATAATTCTACTTGGAGTAGAAAATAAAGCTCATCATACAAAGATACCTCATTAAAGAAATGTTATAGTAAATTGATGATTGATTTTGAAATATCACATATAGATAGTCTGTGAGAGGCTGTCAATAAAGAAATTACCTACTTTCAAGGTTAGATAATTTATTTTAAGAAAGAGAACTTTAGAAGATCTAAATTCAGGATTTCCCAAACTTGCTTCAAAATATACTTTTTGAAAATGGATTCTTAAAAATCATTGATAAAATAAACTTGTAATGACTGTCAACAAGGAGACTTCACTGCATAACCTCCCAGCCTCAGGGCTATGGTGTCCTAAAAAGGTCCAAAAGAATGCTATTGTGGCTCCCAAACTCACATGACAAAATGCACTACTTTTAGTGATTTTTACTGTTTCATGAGAAATGACATTTTTGGTGTTGTGAACAATGGAAAGTGCCAGTTTAAGCAGTTGCATTTATTTGTAAACCTTTTGAATAAATGAGATGGTTGAAGAGGACTTACACACACCACACAGCAATTGGTAAGAAAGGGATCCTCACAGGGTACAAGCAATGTCCTTCTCGAGCTGCATGAGCAGAAGCACCCTTCTTAACATTTTTGTTTCTTACTTTTATCAAGCATCAAATGAGAAGAGAGATACCTACCTAAGGGACTTATTACCAGGGTAAATTAGTTAATATAGGCAAAGCTTAGGATAACTTTAGCACATAAAAAAACTCAGAAATATTAGCTCATATAAATGTTAGTAATATAGTCAAGCATACATAACCAAGTAAAGTTGAGTAGTCCCCTCAATTTCTTTAAACCATGGTAACAATTATCAAAATTGTTTTCACATGAAGCTATTAAATTTAGGCTTCAGCCCACTTCTAACGTGGACTTCAACCAGGACACTTACAAATAGACTACAAGTACTTTGCTTCCCACTTGCAGTTGATTTTGCAAACTCCAAGTCAGTCCTGGTGAATTAATTAAATTCTGTGATATTTGCTACTACTGAGTTCTGTTTCTCAAATCTCATTGCAGTTATGCCTAGAGAATGCAGAATTGAAGCAATCTTGCAACAGAACACGAATCAAAGAAACAATTTCCTATGCAAAATAGTTTCTTAAAATATTATCCTAAATCTTGCCGTTGTTGCTCTACTGGGTATTTATTCATGAAGTCGACAATATTTTAACCTCATGTATTTCATTTTATAAGTAAGCCAGACCTCAGTATCTTCTGCAGCATTTTTCTTCTAGGTTACTATATAATATCACAGGCAATACATAAACTGTCAATAATGATATCTAATTTTATCCATTAAAATTAGAATTATTTTCTGTTTAGGCAAAAGTTACTAGTGTGTATCTCTAAACTATCTCTATTCTGAAAAATGGTATAGAAAATAGAATAGGTAGAATATTGTGACATTTGATTTATTCACTTTAACAAAGTAAACTGTTTACAAACTAGCTGAAGCCAAATGTTCTGAACTGAACTGTGTCTGGGAAAATCTTATGCTGAAGTCCTCAGCTCTCATACATATGAGTGTGCCATTATTTGGAAACAGTCTTGGCAGATGTTGCTATCCAGTTATGATGAGGTCATGAGACCAGGCATTCCTCCAGCATGACCGCTGTCCTCCTAAACAGAGGGAACTTTGGATACAGGAACACACTGAGAGCACCATGTAAAGACAGAGACACAAAAGGAGTCTGCCACATAGATGGGGAGACTCAGGCAGTGCTGACATAGTCAAGGAAGCCCAGGGGCCCTGGGGGGCTAGAAGAAAAAAAGGAGAATGCACCTCTGGATGCTTTAGAAGGAACGGTTCTGCTGACACCTTGATCTCAGGTCTTGCCTCCAGAAATAGGACAGAATAAAACTCGGTGATTCTTTGAATCCACCTAGTGTATGTCATCTTGATACAGAGGTACTAAGAAACTAATAGCTTGGCTTCTACTGCCATATCCTTTGCGTGTTCAGTGCAGTAACACTATTGGCACTGAGGCAGTCTCCCTAAAAGACAAGAGACAGACACATGGGAATGGCTCCTAGACAGGAGAAAAGAATGCTCTGGGAATGCTTCCTCAGAAGAAAGGGGATCAGGAGAGGAGAGAGAGCCTGTTGGTGGAGGCCTCCAAAGTTCTGGAAATACAGATTTTACAATAACATAACCATCTTATATTAGGAAGAATATTCACTGGCTGGAAAAGATAAAACAAGAGTTGCATTAAAATAATATATCATCTTGCCCACTTCTGTAACACTTTCCATGAAATCTATATTTGTTATGAAAGCTTATTTCATATATGTTAAAACTAGGCCATGGTATAACAAAATATGCATTGTATCTAAAAGGGATTCCAGGAAAATGCTTGAATTTCACCATAGTGTTGAAGATAGAAAGTTTTAGTAAATTTATCAAAGTGAGAATTTCACTGTAATGGTGGAATGCCAGCTTTGGTTAAACGACATCAATTATTTGTTTTTCTTTCTTCTCAAATTTTATAAAGGAAAATTGTGATACGATATTACAAGGAAATTGACACCAAAAGACGCAAATCATCCCTTGAAAGACAAAATGAACAAACACACCAAAAGGAAAACCAGAGTGGCACCCCAGATGCTCTTGATACATAGGCAACAGGTCTTATCTTTTCAAAAGGCACCTAGCAACAAATGGTTCCAATTCTTAGATGTGTGAAGGTCAATTTGAATTTTCTCACTGAGCTGCTGTGCCACAGTAACATTATCATTTCGGTTCAGACTTATTCTACGGCTCTGCCCAGAAACCTCTCCTGGAGGATGGTAGGTCCTCCGTGCCCACCACAGGCAAGGGAAACAGGAGACTGCAGCTCAGGGATTCTCCTCTGGAGGGTCCTAGGGTGCTGAAGATGAACAAAGACATGAACTTGGGGGCTGCTGGGTATGGCAGAGACCAGGTCTCCTGAGTTCAGTAAATGTTGAAGAGGATCTCAAGATGAGGTGTCCAGACAGAGGAATCTGTCACCTGCCCCACATCTGAAATCATCCCTCACAATTTCCTCTTGAGAGAAGAGAGCATTGTAAACATCTTGATGAGGGGCAGAGTCAATTTTCCATTTTGATACCTAAGTACAAAAATCTAGATTTTAATTTAACTATTAGAATGAGAGCAATTAAAAACCAAATTAGATGAATCAAATGTAAGTAAAAAAAACTGGCATATGATTTCTAATGAAAAATTATGAGCATCATTGCACTGCATGTTCTATATAACTTTAGTAAAAATAAAGACTCAATTGAGTTTCAGTGTAAAATATAGTTATTGGCTCTTAATAAAACCACACCTAAAAACTACTGAACAGAGAATGAAGAAGGAAGGTGACGGCATTAGGACACTGTAAAAACAATGTATAAAGGAGTAGAAGTGATGGTATCAGTGTTGTAGAAGTTGACAGATGTGCCCAAAGTCAACTAAAACAAAATAAGTTTGAGATGATGAAATATACCTTCCTAAAAGATGACAATTATAGCCATTATCAATGTGTATCATACACATGATGAAATAGAGAGGAAGAAAATTCTCAGATGTACGAGGTATTGATTTAGCCAAAGTCATTGTTTGACTTCATTATTTCACCTTTCTGTTTACAAAAAAGTAGAATGACAAAATTTTCATAACTATTAATAGCTTCTTTCAGTTGCTATTTCTATAATATCAATTCACAGAATGTTACAGCTTTTATGAACAGTGAACATTTAGAAACATAATTGTATATTTGGTCACAGAGACACTTTAAATGTTTCAAAAAATTATTAATTTGAGTCCTACTCTTTAATCATGTGATAACAAAATAAATTTTAAACACTTTTACAAGTTAATAAGTATGTCTCTACTACCCAGAAATGAAAGTATAAAATAACATAAAAGTTACAATGGAAAAATAAAGAAAAAATTCTATGAATGTCAAGGACATAAGTCAAAATTTTTTCAGTGGTTGCACAAGTTGAGTTCTAATAAATACAAGGAAGAAGTGAACCACATATTACTTATTTATATATGACAACATCTTTGTAAGTTCACTTAAGGTAAAAATACAAGGAGATTTCAATATTAGGAAGTTCCTCAATATAAATGATTATAGCAGAAAATTAAAGATAAAAATAGATAACAATGAAGATATATTTTTCAATATATTTTTCATAAAAATGATTAGATATTAAAACTTTAATAAACTAAAGAAAATAAGATTAGAAACAAATAATACATATAAATATTAATTTTTCAAAACTATACACAAAACTCATGTTAAATTTCAAAATAATAGAATCTTGAGGAAGATAAGAATGCTGAATTCTGACATTATTTGACACTGTGAATTTTTTTTTTAACTTTTTAAATTTTTTATTTTAAATTTAAAAAAAGTGACAAAACAACAATGAAGACCAAATCAGAACAACACAAAAACATCAAAAATGATACATGATCTCAAGACAAAATGATAGAAATTCACAATGGTTGCTATATTACATGCTGTTATCATCAACAAAGTTGCTCAGGCCATTAGACGTAAGAACGTAAGACTGAGACAACAAGCAAAGACAGCAACAAGTAAAAAAGAAAGAAAGAAAGAAAGAAAGAAAGAAAGAAAGAAAGAAAGAAAGAAAGAAGAAAGAAAGGAAGAAAGAAAGAAAGAAAGAAAGAAAGAAAGAAAGATAATTTGAAAAAAACCATTGGAAATGATGCAGAGCTTCACCATACAAAATGGTAGGACTTCAACAATGGTTCTTATACTGCATATTGTTTTCAGATCAGTCATTCTTTTTTTTTTTTTTTTTGGTTTTTCTCCGGTACCGGGAACCGAACTCACGACCTTGCGCTTGCCAGGCAGGCGCTTTTGCCGCTGAGCTAAATCCCCAGCCCTCAGATCAGTCATTCTAATTACCAAAATCAAGGGTGTAAAATTGGTCAAGAAAAAAGAAAATTTTTAAGCATTGACTGTTCCTCTCAATAAACCACAGACACTGTGAAATCTTATGGTATCCAAAAATTCACAAAAATAAGCTGCATGATTACTGATAAAAGTGATACAAATTACTTCTGTTTCAGACCACATGATTTTACTCCTGTAATATTCCATTCAGCAAAAAGAGTAGTGCTGGGTTCTCTTCCGACAAGAAAGATCATGCTATATCCCAGACAAGAATTTTCAATGCAAGTCTAACACAACCCAGTAGGCAGTGGGCAGGGCATTCATAGATGGGGATAGGGAGGTTTTAGGGCAGTGACACAGTTCTGCACAATATCTTGGTTGATACAGACCTTCAGAATTTCCAAGGATGGTACACACCAAAAATGAACCCTGCAGCAGTGAATGGGCTTAGGGTGATATGAACTTGCCATTAGGTTCATTTGCTGCAACCAATGGCTCGCTGAGCTGCAGCATGCTGATAGTGAGTGGGGACAGAGTGAACAGAATCTACTCTTTGCTCAGCTTTGAGGTGAACCTAAAACTGCTCTTAAAAATCAAGTAGATTTAAACCACAATTTGGGTCAGACAAGAAAAACAGAAACTGTGATAGAATCGTTGCCACACTTGATCGTACAAACATGAGTAAAATTTGAAGATGAATGATGTTACTGAATGCCATGCAGTATTAAAAGTGACAAGGTGGGATATTTCATTATACCTGTTTGAGCAAGGACACAAGATATAGATTTTTCAGGTTCAAATCTGTGTTATGCTACTTAGTACCTCTGTTACCAGAGGATGGCTCTTTATTTTTAATAGGACTCAGGTCTTGATCTAAAAAAAAAATGTGGATAATATTTTAAAGTCAATTTTTCAGGTTTTTAAGAGTATCATATAGGTCACTTCATTAAGACATCTATTTAATACTATGTAATGTTAGACACTATTATTATACATTAAATTTACATGAGGTTTTTTCCAACAGAATATTTCATAAATAAATATGCTCATGTAAATATGGCCAACATAGTATATTAAGTGTAGAGATCAATTTGTAGAATAAAATATGTTGTAAAAGGAGAAAAGAAATCTACATTTTCATATACATGTTTTAAAGTAAGAAAAAATACACTACGAATTGCTAACAGTGATTATTTTAGGTGAGTTAGGAAAATAAGAGGCTTTTACTCAGCAATTGTTGTGCAAATCAGTTACTTGCATACAGAAATAACAACATTCATCCATATGGTTAATATGCAATAAATTTAGCACAATATTACGAACATATGTTATTCTTTTAGGATAAGTTGCATTAATAAGGCAGAAGTTATCCATATGATAAATGATTACAAAGAGATGATTCTTTGGGAAATACTTTGAAAATTAGAATGAGGCTCTATGTGTTGGGTGCATTTCCCAAGGGCTCTTTTTGTGTGATTACCATGGCACAGCTTGCCTAAAAACTTAATACTGCATAAGAACAATCTTCTGCATCTAGAGATACTATATCATAAGAAAAACTGTTAATGTCCCCTGCTTCTGTGCAATAATAATTAACGAGCCAGGTGTTATGCTAAGTATTTTGCATGCATCATTTATTTTAATCGATTCAACCATTCTTTAAAGTAGAAATTATGGTCATCCTTGTTTCCAGATGAAGAAACTGATTCTAATAATTAATTGGGCAAGGTTGTAGCTATTAAAAAGCAGGGCTAGCATTTAGATCTAAGTCATTTATCTGTGTTTTCACATTTGAACCTGGAAAGTGAGCTGTCATGTGATCATAGGAGACATTTGAGAATAAGTCGTGTTTCAATTTGTCCAAGAGTGACCCTCACATCAGTGACCTGGCAGTCCAACCAGAGGAACCAGCTGAACTGGTTTATGCCCTTCTAGATGTCTTCTCCTTCCTGTTACCTGCTGAAGGTGTCAGTCTTCCTATGACATGTTGTTTTTTAATGTCTACAGGCATAAAAAATGATAATGATGCCAATTCTGACTATTAATAGCAGCCATTGAAAAACCATGTTATTCTAAACCACGTAACTGTTGTTCTTTCCCACATGTTATCAGCTGTCCACATAAATACACAATTTATTTGCCACTCACTGTGTTATCAACTTGTTGTGTAAATTAACACATTGATTCTCACATTATTTCAATTCCTTGCTCCAGTATTTTTATTTCTTATCTCACAAATAACCTCAGGGTGCTTCACTAGTTTGCCATCTACATTTCTTCAGTTTCTTTCATTTCAGGGGGAGGAGTGGGTAATTAATCAGTTTTATGTCATTATTGTTGCTTTAATCTTTGCTATCAACATTTCCTTTGTTGTGCCATCTGCTTACTTATTCCAACATTAAAAGTTTTAAAGCCTGTTTTAGGAAACAATAGGCATTTCAGTGATATTCTCATCTGACATTTAGTTAAATCAATGTATGTTATTATATTTATATAGAATAAAGGGCAATAATACTACTTAGTCTTGCTTGAAGATGAGAAAATATGAAAAAGACTATTACAACACAATGCAGAAGAAATTACATTAATTGTAGTAATTATAATTTTCTCTTTCAACAACTATTTACTGCTTGTTTTATGTGAAAAGTATATATGGAAGGGGCTGGGACTTGAAAATAAGATCATTTCAATGTAACTGGCACTGAAAAGCTACACAAACAATTGTCAAATTACACTTGTGCTGATTCCTATTGAGATACTGAGATTAAGTGTACATAAAAGACGGGACCTCCTTGGCCACACACCCGGGCCCCCTCCTGTCCCTCTCTCGGACAGAAGCTTTCTTTCCCTTAATAAATGTATTCTGCTTTTAAAAAAATAAAAAAAAAAAGACTGTACCTCGTCAATTGGGAAATATTTTCCATGGGAAAATGATCTTTACTTAATAAATAAACTGAAAACATCAAAAATTCACATGTTGAAGCCCTATGAATATGACTCTGTTTGGACAGAGAGACTTAAAAGAAGTGATGGAAGTTTCAAAGAAGTTTAAATGATATCAGCCTGTACAGTGGAACAAATAAAACCCAACTGGTATTCTCATGAAGAAGCAATTTGGACACAGGGAGGAACATCAAGGGTGTGCTCATCCAGAGGAAAAACCACACGCTGTTGTAAGAAGGAACCCCTCTTCGAATTGGATAGATAGCCTTCCAAAATCAGAAATTAATGTTGGATTGCTAACCTTTTAACTATGATAAATAAACTTCTGTTTCTCAAAACATGCGATTTCTAGTATTTTCTTATGGAAGCTTTATCAAACTAACATAGTGGTATTTTTAAAATATTACCATTTTAAATTTTATTTCAATTAAATTCTTGATCATGTGAGTTGTGCAGAAATTGCAGGCTCCTTGCTGATTTGGTAACTCTGTATTTTAGTAGTGGACGAAGCACAGAAGAGAAAAATGCCTCACTTGCAGTCCTCTGTCTCTGGAGAGAGAGGTAATAATAAATAATTCCACACACTTATTAACAAATCAGCAGTGAAATCCACAGTGTCCTGTACAGTAGTTGATGGATCTGTGTTTAGAAAGGAAGAGATTCCTCAGAGAGTTTCCTCTGATGAATGCAAATTTTATTAGGGAAGGATATATGAAATGTAACTAACCTTCCAAAGTTAGAATTTGTCATTCTTAAAAATCATCTCTGATGGTCTCCAAAGGCAATACATATACAACTTAATTCTATATTCTTGGCAGTAATCCCTTCATTTTGTATACATTCTTAATGATAATACGTGGAAGATATCATAGCAGGAAATTTTGATTGACTTTAATACCAACAGTGCTTAATCTTAGAGCCATATTTAGCAATGTTGACATGTTTATACTGTCATTTTTCCAGTACTTTTTGATATAAGCTTATTTGATTAACACATTTTTAATAGCTCATCAGGTACAATTGTCACTAAAAGCTGCATGAAATTAAAATACAGCAATTACGTATAATGCAGGATCTTATAAACTGTAACTTGCTCTTACATATGTGTGATATCTGAAATAAAAATATCCAAGTTGAAGTACCTCTTAAATCTTAGGAAATTAGGTCTCGAATAAGTGGCACAGAAGCAAAATCACAGTACTAATAATGAAGTTTTGAAAGAAATGCTTTTGACATTCATAATTGTATGTCTTTTTATACACAGGACTTTAAAAGCCTAAATTATGAAAAAAGGCTGCTTTCTCTACCAATTCGAATTATTCAAAGGCAGAAATATACCTGTGAAATGTTACACTTTCCACCTATATTGTTGTAGTATATCCAGTTGTTCCACATTCAGTAGCTTGAAAATTAAATACAGGTTTTGGTGTAGAATCACACGTACACATTTGGGTAAATTAAATTATCACAATATGGATGATTCTGTTTTTTCCTTTTTTCTCTACCCACCAGGTTACTTCTAGGATATCTATTTATGCAGCTAAAGTGTTTTTTATTGGAAATGTTTGGCAGTTTGGGGAGTCAACTGAGTATTAATGAAGCTAAACAATTCCATTTAGTAAATGATTTTAAATGTGAAATCACAATATCTATATAAATCTTCAGAACTTACAAGCAGGAAAAATCTTTTGGTATTGCGCTATCAAAACCTAATTTTTTTTTTTCATAAATTAGAGAAATTTTACATCTGTATAAAATCAACCCTGAGGGATGAAAGGCTGTTCTTCTATTTGCAGGCGGAAGAAACTTGCTTGTGCCCAGTTATAATATGAGTTGTACCTGTTTGGTGTTTAAAGAAAAAGTGTCCACTGAAACTGCAAAACCATATTCCTCTCCTACTCAGTACCCCTCTTAGTGAACCCCATTTTCCCAGCAATGCCCATTCACCTGTGGCTCAGTTCTTGCTGTCCTTACTGCCTGTCTTGTTATTAGCAAGGGGAAAGCCTCCTTCTACCTTTTGAGACTTGACGAGCAACCCATTGAATTTAATGTACCTTCTCCATTCTGCCTTACAAAATCTGCACATTCCTCGCAGTCTGAAGATCACACATGTCGAAGACATTGTCCTTGTATTTGCAATATTTTCATGCAGATTTCTGTTTGATTTCTGTCCTCTCATGTATCGGACTTCACCCCAGAAAGCAGAACGAGGAGGAGTGACAGGAAAAGCAATGAGCTGGAGTGATCAGGACAGTGGCCTCTGGATGGCACAGGGGACGAGTTCCAGACACCTGGTGGCTGCCTACAGCTGTGCCGTAGTGAAGCATGAATATGAGGGTTTCCCCTACACTTACACACCTAGGAGAAATGCTCATTTACAAGTCAGGCACAGTAAGTGATAAACATAGTAATTCAACGTGATTCTCAGTGACTTTAGCCCATGATTTTTACTTCTGATATTATGTCAAAAATTTTCAAATTTTCAGTGAAAGGAAAATTTTTAAAAACTTCTCTCTGGTGGGGTTGGGATATACCTCAGTGACACAATGCCTGCCTGGCAAGGGCAAGATCTTGAGCTTGATTCCTGGTGCCAAAAACAAAACCCTTCTCGCTGGTGTATGCAACTGCTGGCATCACCACTCTCACCTTTGGGGGCCATTGTTAAGGAAGGTGAGGCCTCCCTGAGTACAGCACCACAGTGCCCTAACAGTAGATCTGATAACCCAGACAGCTGTTACGTGACTAACGGGCAGGCAGCATATACAGCATGTAAGCCGTATGGATGGCTTTCCACACAGGCCACACAAAGCGGAGCAGTAGGTGACTCTTGCATGTTATTCTCAGTAGTGCAACATTAAAACTTATAAATTATTTATGCCTGGAACTTTCCATTTGATACTTTTTGAACCATTGTGGACCATGTATAACTGAAGCCACAGATATGGAGGGACTACCATACTAGACAACCAACACATAGTCTATTAATAGACATTGGTTTTCACTAACAGTTCTTTAGAAACTTAAGTAATGTCACAAATTCAAAGTGATTTTGAATGGCCAACGGCTTTATATGTAAAACATAGATAATTTTAATCAGTTAAGCAGATCTACTGAGATATTTAAGGAAAGGAAACTTCACTTGCAATAACATGTTAGGCAAAAACAAAACAAAATAACCAAACAGACAAAATAAAACAAAAAACCACTCCAGAAAAAATACAAATCAAAACACACAGAACCATAGAATGTGAAACTATAACACAGGGAGTAAGGGTAGAGGTAGAGAGTATTCAAAATTTGGAAATAGGAAAACGGCCTCTTTGCTGAGCTCTGCTTCTAACCAAGGACAGATGAAACTGGTGTATCAGTGAATGAACACAAATGATTTTCTTCTCTGCAAAGTAAAAAAAAGCCTGATTACTTTAACCATCTCAGATTTTTTGATTCTAGAATATGTACAAAGGCAAGGAGAGGATGGAATAGGAGTTTTAAAATGGGGAGAATGACAGAAAAGTTATTATGCTCAGGAGTTTTAAGGAAGTACAAGTGCTAGTAGAAATCAATGTTATAAACTGTTGCTGATTGAATTAAACATATCAGTACACTGTTGGCTTTCCAGACCATGAATCAGAATATGTCGACCCGTTTAGTTTAGTGTACCCACTCAAAACAAATTCAGATTTAATCACTTCTTTTCAATGCACAAACCTGGACTGGCATTTTCAAGCAACTACATTTTTTTGACCATATCTCCAAAAACCATATGAGCTTATAGTTAATGCAAACTCCTTTTACCTCCCAAAATAATTTTTTTTTCAATTTTGCAGAAAAAAATTCACGTTCTTTCTTCCTTTTTTCTTATACAGTATTGGAATCACTTTCTGGTCCCCACGAACCCTGCAATGAAGTAGACAATTGTACAAGGACAAGAGCGCCTCATTCAAGATGTTAGACACAGTGAAGGGAAGAGACCAAGTGCACAAACAACATCAGCACAACTGGGAATGCCACAGAACCTCATGGGTGATGTTAACAGCTTGCACAAAGTCCACTGGAGTTCTTCTATAACTGACATGAAGTGATATTGAACAGTAGGTAATTAAACACTAACATGTCCAGGGAAGGGCTTAATGTTATAGAGTAAATGCACAGTGCTGAGAAAATGCAGAAATCTGTTTTCAGCTAGAAAGAGATTCTCATTCACTAAGTGTCTTGGACCACCTTCGTATTGAGTCCACAGCTCAGAGGACAAAGTCATTGCCAAAAAATACCAATGTTGTAGAAATAAAACAGCCTGGAGTTTATTTAAACAATGACTATAGATACTATTCTCAACAAATGGTGCATGACGCCCCACACTAAAGAACCTTTTTAGGTACTGCTAAATTGAAATGCATGACCCAGATGACATCTATCTATTTGAGTCAGCACTGTGAGAGCAGAACCATGGAACTAATTCTGCTTTCAGAGATCTGCCTAATCAAAGGTTTATTCCTCTCTCAATGTACTGCTTATTAGACCTAGAAACCCCTTACAATTTTCTTCCCTCCGTGATGCTTTAGTACTTTCATTATGATCATGAAATAAGACATTACACCACGACTTTAATGTTAATTTTCCCCTTTGTGTTTTGTGGATATTGCCCTTCTGCCTTTTTTAAACAGGTTATTCCACTTTCTACAGCTTCTAACAGGTTAGGGAAACACACGTGGAAGACAATCTCCCTGATTCTTCACTTTAAAACACAGAATTTAATAGCAGGTGAAATTTAGTTGGCAGTTTTTAGTAAAATTAATAATAAAATTTGCAACTGATATTTATTTTTATGTGCAGATTGTGTACTCAGATGTTTTACATTAATTGTCTTTTTAAATTATCACACCAGACCTCTGAAGGGGGTATTTCTTCTTTCCTTATTTTCTGTGTAACACTGAGAAGTTGACCATTTAAGTGGCTCATTAACGTCACAGTTCTAGGTAGAGTCAGGGCTGGGGAGGTTAGTTTTCTAAACACCAGAAAACTATCACTGATTGAAAAGAAAGAGTTCACTACTTTTAGTGCTTATAGTGTTTGATCAAATTTGTATGCCTGTTCCTGGTCATCTGACGGACTACTTTGCAGATAACAATATACAATATAATAACCATTATTATTTCCCTATCATCTTGTTTTGAAATTCTGTATCATTTTTATTTTTTTGTCACTTTAAAATACAAAAAAAAAAAAAAAAAAAAAAGAGTTCACTACCTTTTGCCTTTCTGGCATTTCATTAGTAATCTATAACTCGCATCAGCTATTTATTTTGGTTTATTTGTCTGATGGTATTATAACAGTATTGACTGAGAATGAACATCGCACTAAGCAGTTCCAGTGCATTAACATATTTTCTTCTTATAAGAACCATGACATGAAATATTACTTTGCTTATTATACAAATAAGGAAAGGAAAGCATAGAGAAGGAATAGGTCTTATCCAAAGTAGCATGAATCTAACCATCCAAATCTAGCCATCAGTTCCTGTGCTTACCCTCCAGGATATGCCATGAACAGGGACACAAAAGCAACCATTCTCAACTTAACACCTTTACAAAAGATGAGTAAACTACCAATTACATTGGATTTAGGAGGAGCAGGGTTCTAATGGTTGATACACTGTGAAAATTTGAGCAGTCTAGAAGCTTAACTAACTCAGCAGTTCTGCAGCGTGGGGTGTAGAGGACATCCCCTTACCACTCTAAAATGTTGTTCATCCTGTCAAGTGGAAAAATTCAGAAGTTTGACTAAGTGACTCAGCACAAGCCAGGGGGTCCTTTGTAAACATGCTGAGCTTGTGCAAGAGATGATGTGAGTGCTACACCCACTGGAGGGCGGTAGCCTGCATACAACATAAGGGAGGAAAACAGCCCCCCCCCTCCTTTTTGGCTTCTTGCTTTTACTGTCTTCTGCTACGCTGAGCTGCCTTGGAGCCAGCTGATTATGGACTGAAACCTCCACAAACTGTGAACTAAATAAACCTCTCCTTCCTCAATTTGGCCTGGCGGGTATTTTGTCTCAGCAAAGGAGAGGAAAGTAATTAACACAAAGATCCTGTTAATACACTTTATCTCTTACTACAGGAAAAACTAATATATTTGCATTATTAGTTGTCACTTATTTAGAAATGTGAGATACATAGATAGAATGAGCTTTAGGTTAAAAAAAATGAACAAACAAAAGAAAGTTTTCTTTTAAAATATCCCAAAATCACAAAGCCAATATATACAGGTAACAGAATTTGAATCTAAGAATACAACATTTTATATATATATATATATATATATATATATATTCAGATTTATAAGTTATCTCTTAACTAGGTATCTTCAAATTTATTTACCATATATACTTAAGCAAATTAACAATAAAATGCATCAGTTCATTTGTTATATGAGTTTCATGGTCAACAACCTGTATTTACTGTTTTCTATGTGATATTTTGTGTTCCCATTTCAAAATGAAATCCTTAGAATGATTAATTTTAATACCTAATCTAGTTTATCCCAGTGACAACTATAATCAAGATTATTCAAAAATTGAGCAAAACTGTGCACAGACTGTTGCCAGGAAGAGGCCAAGTTTTATTTAAGTGTGTTAGGTATTACTGCAAGACAAAAGTGATGACATGCAAAATTACTGTGACTTACCCTGAGACCACAGACTGTACAGTGCAGGGACAGAATAGCCTCTGTACTTGAACTGAGAACAGCACTGTTGAGGGACTTTGTAGAGAGCAAAAAGACCTCTGTTCCAGGAAACTATGTTCTGTGCCATCGGGAGCTAAGGAGACCTGCGCTGCAGACAAAGCATGACTTTGATGGAATTTCCCCCTCAAAACTACAGTAATTTCTGAGAAGGTGCAGAGTAAGATCTTTCAGAATCTGAAGTATTTCCATTCTTACAGGAACTGGTAGTGTGCTCTACAGGTATATCTGCAGGACTTGCCATAGAATGATTTCTGTGTTCCCATTCAGGCTTTGATACATACTGTACAATCTTGGTGCAATTACCCAGCTCTCTAAATTTAAACCTTCTCATCTGACAAAAGAAATATAAACCTGCCAGCCTAAGTCAAAACACTATTATGAAAGCAAAATTAATAACATGTCCAAACATGTATTTTAAGGTATAAAACAAAATACATGGATGTCAACATTTTTTCATATAAATATATTTTAGTACGTTGACAACAAATAATTACATATTATTTCAAAATTGTTTAAATTCTTGTTAGAAAATCTTGTAGTAAATTTTGTTAGAACTCACAGTTTGACAAACATATGCTGTGTGAAAAATATTGAAATATTAAGTTGGATGATAGGTTGATATCACCAAATCATCATTGTGTTCTGTGTTAACCAACACATGCACTCTGCAAGTTTTTAAGCATATAATATGCACATTTATTGTTAATCCATAGTACTAATATCTCTATAAATTATGAAGTATACTAAAATTTAAATGGACACAGACAAAACAGTGAAATAAACCTGAGAGCTACCCTCAGCCAAGTATTAAGTGAGGTTGTCCTGGGGCAGAGGTGAATAACAGAAACCTGAGTCATTTGTAAGAAAGTGTGTGCACCATGAGACCATAATGCTAAGTGAAGTAAATCAGACACACAAGTTTACCTGTTGTACAGTTTCTCTGACGTGAGAACTTGTTATGGTTTGTGTCTGTATGTCTCCCCAAAGCCTCATGCAGTCATAGGGTGGGCTTCTACAGTCTATGATTGATTCATGGTCCAATGCTACACCTGCCCTGGGGCAGGTAGTTTGCACACAGTATAAGGGAGGGGAAGAGGCTGCTTACTGCCTCTCCTTCTGTTATGGTTTTTGTCTGTGTGTCCCCACAAAGGCTCTTGCAGCCCATGGGCAGGCTATTAGAGTTGAATGATTGTGGGTGTGAGAGCTACACCCACCCTGCGTGGATAGTTTGCATATGTAAGGGACAGGAAAATAGTGCTTGGGGCATTCCTCCCTCATTCCACTCTGGTGTGTGGGTCCTGGTAGTCGCTTAGCTGTGGCTGCCGCCCTGAGATGCAGCCCTCTGCCACGTGCCACTCTGCCTTATAATGTGCCAAGTATGGATTGAACTTCCACAAACTGTAAGCGAAATAAACCTTTCCCTCCTTAATTTTGGGCATCAGGTATTTTGTCCCAGCAGCGAGAGAAAGGTAACCAAGACACCTTCCTTTTTGCTCTTGTTACTTTTGCTGTTTTCCATCATCATGAGCTGTTGCCCTCTGCCCTGCACCACTCTGTCTTGGAGCCAGCTGAGTATGGACTGAAACCTCCACAAACTGTGAGCTAAATAAACCTTTCCTTCCTTAATTCTGGGCATTGGGTATCTTATCTCAGCAATGAGAGAAAAGTAAGCAAGACACGGTAAATAACCACATGAGTCAGATGGAAAGGGAAGGAGGGAAAATCACTTAATGAGAGAAAAGTAACTACGACAGAACTATACAATGGAAGGAAAATGCAAAATAATATTGGAAATAGTACAATAGATCTTTAGCTTATGGGAAGAGAGCCAAGAGGGGGAAAAGGGAGACAAATAAGATTTTTAAGCAGGGAGAGTTTTGCTATACTGTGTACATGTACCAAGTCCCTGTGAGGAATGTGATCATTATGTACTACAAACAGGTACCAATAAAAAGAGAGAGAAAGCAAGGGAAAAATAGTAGGTGAGGGAAAGAAAAAAAAAAAAAACCTGAAGTAGAAGCATGGGTCTCTCCAGAATTTGCAGAATCCCATCTGAGTTTGTTCTGCTCTAAGCAGGAACTGTACAACCATTTCAGATTGGTATCTCACCCTGGCTTCCAGCAGAAAAAGACAGAAATCTTCACTTAATAAAATGATGTCTAATTAGACTTTTGCCATTCTTTCATATTATCTCCTAACATATTTTGAGTTCACAATTAAAAAGCCCACTTGCTAATGCACAAATAAGTAATTGGACATTTGTGATAATCATCAGTAAAATACCAACAAGACAATATTTATAGCTGCAGCACTTCCAATATCATACTTATCAATAACAGAAAATAAATGACAATGCAAAGAAAGCTTAAATATATAAAAAAAGGACTGAGACAAGGATAAGAAATTATAAAATATGACTACCTATGATAGAAAGAAAAACTTCTAGAAATAAAATGTGCAAAAGTATGCTACATAAATACCATAACTCTAGAAAAAGTGAGAATTAGTCAACTGTAAGACTGATCAAAGGTAAAAGAGAGACAAATCAGTGCAATAAATCAAATAAAAGATAAGAGACCTGGAAAATAATTAATCTTCATGGTAGATATTTTTTCATGTTATTAGTACATTAGGACTCCACCCTCCACGTGGCATACTAAATCATGTGTCTAATTAACTCTTGTGTTGGTTTCAAAAGCCATGTTCCCCATCTTTCCCATATATGTTTCCACTGTGAGGCTAAAATCCATGGGCAGTTATCCCATAGGGAACATATATCCTTCACTCTTCTTTCTCCCACACTGTATATATGTGTGTCAGAAGATGCTGATGCTTCTCTGTCAGAAGACATCCAGAGTTAATCAGCACTTACCACCTCTCCTCCTATCTCCATGACCCATCATCCCTTATCAGGATAACACTAACACTCCCAGCTGTTCTCTGTTCCTCCTGCTTTGCTTGCCTCCTCAGTTCTTTTCTCTGAAGCAGCCAGGAAACAATTCTAGAATGTGAGGAATGTGTACCTCTATGACCAACACCATGGATGGGTTCTCTGTTTAATTCAGAGTAATATGTGAATCTATCACAGTTAAGTTCGGGTTTCTTTGCTGTGTTCACATTCAGGCTTGTGTTCGCTTTCAGAGGTTCACTAGCTACAGCTTCATCCTGAAATCCTCTTCCTCCAGATTCCAACATAAGTAATGCCCTACCTTCTCACAAGGCATTGCAAAATATAACCTTCTCCATGAAGTTATACTACTTATCTTCTTTGAAATTCCTTAACTGTCATTCCTGGCACTTCCAATACCTACTCAACTCTTTATATTTTATGTCTATAGAATTTATAATTATTTAGCATATAATTTGCATGTTTTAAAATATTTGTTCAGCATAGTATGAATGTCATCTAGAACATGTGCTTTTTATTGTCTGGCATTATCTTTCTAACGTTTATCCAAGTAAATTAGAACAGTATCTGAGACAGTAAGGGTCCAACAAATAAACAGGTGACACTATAAATAAATAGGTGACTTTTTTTTTATTTTCACAGAAAGACTCTTATTCAGATGTAGCATTAATAGCAAGTTTGCTTGTATGAATACAACACCCCAAATTACTGAAAGTGATTTTAACTTCCAGGAAAGGCACCCCAGAAAAGTCAGCTGTTCTGTAGGTATTTGATTTTTTGTCACAGATTGCACTTCATTTCAGTGACATCTGTCCTTAATTCTAAAGATCTGCGCGCATTATCTTTAAGCAGCCCCATTCAAATCTATTTAAGCTTTGTGATTAGATCCAACATGAGAAATGGGAACCTCCTGTCCCATTGCCTTCCCAAGACTTTTCAGCTGTGGTCCATTTTAAACCTCAATATAAGTGAGCATCTGCAGTCTCTCTAGAGTGTCTGTATAATAACTGTTAACATCATCAAGTTACTACAGCTTTTCTTTATTTTTTTAAAAAATTAAAACCCATGAAAAATGTTTTTTAACAGTGTAGGCAAAATAAAACCTAATTCCACTTTCATCCTTATTAGAGTGAGGTCCTGTCCTTAATGCAACTTGTGTTTGTTTTCAGGTGAGAGGTGTTTGATTTAATCATAGTCATGTTATGTCTTTCTTCCACTTCTTTAAGAATCTTTGAATACTGTCTACTGTATTCAAAGGGCTCAGGGCCAATATGAAGGGCCAATAAGAATACGAAGTTCATAAAACACAAAGAGTTTGTAAAACTCTTGAGAGGTAGTTAAGTATGTACAATAAACATCTGAAAGCATTAGAACAAAAGATCATGTGAATTTTCTCATTTTCAAAGCAGATAGTATAAATGGATTGATCATTAAGTTCTCAATGCCTAAAGCCATTAAAAAAAAAATAAAGAGGGACTGCGATATTATTTATTATCTATACTAAAACTGAGGTCCAGGTCGAACAATTTTGCAATAGCTGATTTAGGTAGGGAGTGCATCTGCTAAAGATAGAAAGCCCACAGGTACTTAGTTAGATACAACACAAGTTAGAAGTTGGAAAAAAAATGAGTTCAAAAGATACAAGTAATCTGGGGAAGAAATTAACCTGGCTTATATAATTTGTTTTCTTTTTAACTTGGATTCTACAAGTACCCACCCCATTACTTTAAGAACTTCTGCTTTTGTTTAGTTAAATGTTAGAATTTGTGTTAATGCATTCTTAGTTCTGACATCTCTAGTGTTACACTTAAATCATATGTTCCAAACCTGTCATTTTCAAAACAAGAAATGCTTCTATGATCAGGTATTGAAATGTCAATTTACAACTTATAGTTTTTAGAAACAGGCTTTCTTTAAAAGCTAAAATATACAAAAGGTGTTCAAAAATCTGTTTTAACTACTGCTTCTTGTCTTTTGCTTTTCGGTTTGACAGTATTTTTTTTTTTTTAAATCAGTGAAAGGATTATATCAAACATGAAAAAAAGAAGTTGAAAAGCTCAGATACACACATGCTGAAAATAACAAAACACCAGGAACATCTCTTTTGTGACACAGTTTCTTCAACTGATCAAAAAATATGTAGGAAGAATCAAGATCAATTCCTCCAGGACTGCTTTTAAATATAGTCTATTTTTAAAGGTAGGACTCAAAGTACCAAAGTTTATTTTTGGTTAGAGTACTGATTTAGACCTAAAAAAATAATTTCTGCTATTTTTTCTCCTCAATTTTTCCAAAATGTATCTTGCCAAAATATAAATAAATGAATTTTCAATTCTTATAAGAAAATACAAAATTCCATTTATTTCTCCCTAAATTACCTGTTAGAGTGATTAAAAGTGATCCTGAGCACTCTACTCTGTAGTTCATTTCTGCTGGTACAGATTGAAGGAATTCCAGGACATTTTAGTTGTATTGTAGCTGTATTGTAGCTGTAGAGACTCGATGGTAATTAATATTGCAATTCCCTTTGTGCTGATAGCTCCATCTGCTTGTCTACAGTTTAAAGACAGTCTCCATCTATATTTCAGAAACACTCTTTATAATGTTTGGATTTTGGCAGGGTGTGCATGAGCAGTACTGAGAAGCTTTTAATTTTTGGTAGATTATATCAGTGGTGGAAAAAGAAAGAACACAATGAAAACTGCCTTTGGCTTGAAATTAAAGTGGGAATTAAAAAATGGCCTTTTGGACACTGACCTTTCCACATCCTAAGAAGATTGATGATAGAATGTTTAATGGTGCTACTGCAGAACTTAATACCACATAATTCACTCACAGCAAAGCAAATGACTTTTAAACTATCCTTCAAAAAGATGACCAGGGCAGACCTCCAGATCAAGATCTTCACTGCCACCCTAGAAGAGAGAAAAACACTTCTCTAGGGAAAAGTAGTCACATGGGTCATACTGGGTATCTGGCTTTCTACTTCCCACAGCATTTGGATCCATTCTAAACTGAAGAAGTTTGGACAGAGCTTCAAACTGGCAAAATATCTAACTCTTATTTTTAAAGCACTACAAACCTATAAACAAACACTAGGGTAATTATTTTATATTTTGTAATAGTAAACTTGAGACATTAACCAATTCAAAAATGTAAGTGCTGATATGAGATTCTTAGAATTTCTTAACATCTTATATTTAACTATTGAAACATTTAAGAATGCAAGAGTGTACTTGTGAATTTCATTTGCTTAGCTAGTAAAATATCACACATAATGAATATTCAATTTTAAGACAAAAAATGTCATAGAAAAAATGTAAAAGTCTTTATCAGTAGTTTTGAGTAGTAGAATTTTCCAAATTCCTGTATTTATTAAAATCCTCATATTCACATATTCACTTTAAGTTATTTAACTTAGTTGGGATTTCATATGACCTGTAGAAACATGCTTTTAAAATTTTTACATTTTTATATTTACCTGCACACGTATTATGTATTTACATATGATACAGCGATAAAGGTCATGAAATGAGCAACTTCACTGTTATCCACATTCACAGAATTAAATTTGTTTATATGTAAAATCAATATACAAATTCACTTAAAGTCATTACCAAAAGATAAACTTCAGGTAGCTGTTTGTTAATAACAGAAACATATGAAAAGAAAAATGTCAAGTTAATGGCAAACAATGAATTTTTTTATCAATTAACAAACTTCTTAAAATGAGAGGAAGAAAATGTGAGTAATAGTGTTATGTGATTCTTTTTTTCAAACTTAGTCATATGAACTTACATGAACAAATATTTAAAATGGGAGCAAATAAATGAAAATAATATATTTGATATTCTTCAGCTTTTAATTCAACTCAAAATTTAGTCTTTTACTATTTGACTTTTAACACTATAGCTTTGTTTAGTTTACAATGAAGTAGGAAAACAATTCAATTTTTATTGTTTCTTAACATTTTGGAATTTGTATTTTCACAAAACTGTGCTTATAAAACTGTAAGACTGAATCATAAAGACTGTCCTTTTGTAGGTCCCATTTGACCCAGCTATCCCCTTTGTTGGGGTCTTCCCAGAAAAATTTCAAGCATCAGACCAAAGCAATATATGCACACCCATGTTTACAGCAGCACAGTTTGTAATAGCTAAATCATGGGAGCAACCCAAATGCCCATCAACTGCTGAATGGATAAAAAAAGGTATGTTTTTCTTTTACTCAATGGACTACTACTCTGCTATAAAGGATGAAACTGAGACATCTGTAAGTAAACAGATGCACCTTGAGACCACACTCTTAAATGAAATAAATCAGACACATATGTGTAAATACTATACTGTCTCTCTGGTATGAGAAACTGAAAGTGTAAGTAAGAACCAGACATATAATAGAAATTGTGAAATTGGAAGAAATTCTTCAAAAGGAAAGGGGAATGAGGGAAGAGGGAAGGAAGAGGAAGGAAGGGAAAAGAAAAACAATGAGAAAAAGAACAACAGGGAAACAAACCTTTATAAATGAGGGGGACAGGGATGAAGGTGGGAACGGGAATGGGAAGAAAAGAGGAATCACGACATCTCATGTACGAGTACAGATTCCTGTGACGAATGTTCTCATTATGTACATCTTAATTGTAAGAACAAATTTAATTAAAAATAATATTTTCCAAGTCAGCCTCATTTCTGTAAAATGAACATTTGAAAATCTAAAATATACTTATTCCAATTTGTGTTTTAATAGTAGTTTCTTTGGAACTATTCAAAATTTTGGTTGAATGATCAGAATTTACTAATTATATAATTGATATACATATTGCATATCAATCTGCTTATATAATAAAGAAGGATATCATAAACAATGTTAACTCTAGTATTTAATCAATAAGGGCTGGTTTTATTCAGTTTCAGTCAATAAGGGCTGACCCTAATTGATCTACCCCAGTGGTGCACTGATTGCTTAGCATAGGGAAGGCCCTTGATTCTATCACCCCCACTGTTTATACACAAAAACATCAGTACAAAACATCATCAATAGTGCACAAATGTAATTATGCAATAAAAACCTTTTACATATCTTACACTTTAAAGAAATTTTGGAAAACACTTCTTTTTGGTTTTAGAACCACCTTACACAACATGCTGTTTTCTACCCTGTAGACACTATTAGAAACCTCTACAAATTGTCTTTAAGCGCACAAGCTCTACACTCTCTTTAACAGTGATATGAGGATCTGAATCTCCAACAAATCTCTTCCTTGTCTTTGCAAACTCACATGGGGGACCTGAGAGGCCACCAAACCACTTTTTCAAGTTTCCCCTCCCCCACTCATCAAGTATCTTGGTCTACTTTGCTGCTGGGTCTTTCCATCACTGGGTGCACGTCCAGGGCTTCCTGGAGGTCTTGACACCTACTCACAAAAGCTTGAAAACGTAATAAAGTTTGTTTCTTCTCTTTTCCTTCCTTCCCCTCCAATCTTTCCTTATTCTTTTCTGTACTGGTAATTTGTTAACAAAACCCAGGGGCTTCATACTGATCTAAACCCACAGCTTTTGTTTTGCTTTTGAGACAAGGACTAAGCGGCCCTGGATGGACTCCCATTGTGACCCTCCTGCCTCAGCGTCCAAAGTAGCTAGGATCACAGTTGTGCACCACTGACTGAAGCTTTTTAAAGTTTGATTGAACAATACATAAACTTTGAGCAAAATTTTTGAAGAATGTATTAACAGTAACATGTATGGATTTTTATGATAAAATTTGTGAAACCTATTATTAATTCTCAGAAGGCTATCCTACATGTAAAGTAAATGAAAAGAGATAAAATAAATATTGTATGATTGCTCTTACATGAGAAACTGAAAATACAAACAATTTAAATATCAAAATGAAGGAGAAATTGGAAACAAGGAGTTGGTTTTTTGAGATGTGAAGGGGGTAAGGGGGGTACAGGACAAGGGGAGGGGAGGAGAATGAAGATAACAGAAGTGTGACACCCATGTGTACCAACTCCTTGAGACAGTGCACCATGGAAGTACATTCATAAAACTATGAAAATGGATAAGCACTTGGATAGCTGAATGTCTCTTACAATCTTGATTTTCCACAATTGCCATTTCAAAGCCAAGGCCTTTTGGGTTTAAAAATAGCATGATAGCAAGACAACTATGTGCATGATGACCATGTGAGAATAAGGACTAGTGAAAGTTTTTACCAAAATGAGAGTTTAAGAAAAATTAGGCAAGTTCTCAAATGTCAATAAACTTTAGCTTCTGAAGAAAGTGTACTGTGAAGGAGAACTATTAATGCTACGCAAATACAACTACTGCTGTAAGCACTGTGGAAACCATGGGCACGTCTGAATATATCAATGGTCCTATATGAACTGGTGAGCTGAAGGCCCAGGAAACTGAAGTTTTCTGTTTCAATGGACTTTTCATTATTTCAGTCAGAAAACATTTATACAGCCTCCATTAAAACTCAGATATTAAATTTAAAAAGAGACAAGTGTTTATCCTTACAAGACAAGAAGTAGATAATCTTAATTTATTATATATTTTATGATAGAGAAATTTATACAATGGAAGAAATTATTTCTTGTCTTTCTAAATTTTACTGAGATATGCATCCTATAAAATGTTCACATCTTAAATGTATAGCTCAATTAATTCTGTATATGCCCTTATAACTTATTTGAAATTATATAATATGTAAAAGTTTGTGAAAAGCACTGGGATTAATTTCAAATATATTTAACATCACAAAGCCTCATTTTTACTACTGATAAAAGTAGTGTTTGGAAAACAAGAAAATTCCAAGTATACATAGCATAAGGTACATACATAGTATAAGCATATTTATTTTCCACGCACCAAAAAATAGTGTAGAAAACACTTGTGCATTATAAATGATAATGCAAGCCAGGCATGGTGGCACATCTTGTAATCCAAGCTCTCCAGTGACTGAACCAGGAGGCTCTCTAGAAGTTCAAGGCTTACCTGGGCTACATAGTGAGTTCATGGCCAACCTGAACTATGAAGTGAAACTCTGTCTCAAAGAAACAAACAAACAAAAACAGATTATAATACACACAAAGTTAGAAACAACTCAATGATTTTATAAGTAATGTTGAACTGAAAATTTTACTGTGTACTTCATTCACTTTGAGAGTTTCAATCCCTTAGAAATCTAAAACAATTAAATTTAAATGGCATGGGTAATAGCAGTATAAATTTATATTAGTTTTAGTTGCAAATAGGTAAGTTTGGTAACTTCAGTTAATGGGTTTTATCCATAAATGTGTTAATGCATGAGTTACAGAATTTAATCATCAAGGTAAAACGTTCTGTACCTCTTGTTTATATGAAAGTAAAACAATAAAGCAAAAATCCTCACAAGAAAGTATACTAGTCATTTTTCAATGCCTGACAAAAAGAGTAGTATTTAATGAAATATATGGATGGATGGACACAGCATAAAACAGGACCACGATGCATAGAAAGATGCTTTTAATCCCTTCAGTTTTCTATTGTCATGCACAGACAGCTTAACTGTAGGAGGAAAAATACAGATAGAGTATTCACCAGCCTGAACAGAGGGATGCACAAATCATGGGTGGACGTGAATTCCACTGGTGTCACCGTATTAGAAGCACCTGTGTTCTCCCTGTGTTCTCCACACAAAAGACTGAAATCTTAAGGACTAAATCCCACAAGAAGGCTCTTCAGCATCACAGGATCTCTGCCTCATTCAAAACACTGCCGCTTTCATCCTCCTTGCCTTCTGCTTTCATAATGTAAAAGATTTAAAATTGTATTCTTCACAGAACCAAAAGTCAGGTAAGAAAACAGAGATCTTTTTTCTAAACATCAGACAGTATAACTTCTAAGTTGATAAACATCAGACAACATAACTGTGAGAAAACAAAGTGATTTAAAAAGGATACTGAAGATTTCTTTGGGGCTTTACTATATGTGGTAACTTTATAGAGCTCCATTTAAAAATAGTAGTTCAAGATACTGATCTAATTACTAAAGTGAATTAGTATGGGAAACAGTAGAAAAAATGTTACTCAAAACAAAACACACAAAAAATGTAATGAGCAATGTAAACACCAGAAAGTACAATCTGACCTAGGGCTAATTGTACACTGATGATCTTTACCATTCCTAACTCTGTCAATAGTACATTTCTAAATTGTGTTGCAGATTTTATATACAAAGGAAAAGAATTTATGCATTATGTGCTGTGACTTGTGCACAGAGCTGCCATGTTCACTCTATATTTTGCTGAGTAGTAAAATGGGTAATTTTTATTTCTCTCCATTCATTCTCTTTTGTGAAATGCCATTTTCAGATATTACAAACTGGACATAAGTACACATTATGCAACCCATGAGTAAATCAATTTAGTTATTCCAAATTAGACTTTATGTATGTTCTCTTTACCAAAGATGAAAACAGCTAAGGAGAAGAAAACAGTAATAATGCAAAGATTGACAAAGACTACAACTTATTAACCAATGTGTATCTTCTTTTCTTTTTGTATTAAACCCTTAATTTAATGTCAGAAAACAACGGTTGTGCCAATAAAGCTACATCGTCCAGCTTTCCGTCACTGGGAGTAGATCCAAGAATGTAAATAGATGTTACTTCTGATTCTACTGGAAAGCACATCAGGAGAGGGAAGGTATCTGACACAAGCCTTCCTGTTCTTCTCTTTTTCATTTTCTACTCAAAATGAAGATATCATAGCTGGAGAGCCAAGTCATCTTTGATTTCGTGAACAGAATCTATAAGTAAGAATGCCAGAGCAGAATACAAGAAGGCTGCTTTCTGCTGCTTTACTGCATTTTTGAATTCTTCATTCTAATATTTAAAAAAATAATTCTTTCAAGAATCTCCTTGTTTGGGTTTAAGTTTTTGTAATTTAAAGTGTTGAATGCTAGTCACAAAACTCCACTAAAATAGATTAAAATCTTTAGTATAAGACTTCAAACTACGTGATCTATACATAATAGATCATGGGGGAAATACTTCAGGATACTGGAATGTGCAAGAACATTTTGGTCAAGATTCCAAAATTTCAGTAAACAAACCAAACACAGACAAACAAGATTCTGGCAAACTAAAAAGCTGCTGCAAACAAAAGGAACAATCAACAAAATGGAGACAACTACAGCATGGGAAGAAGTATTTGTAAGCTCTACACTTAACACAGGTCTGTTATCTGCAATATGTAGGGAGCTACAAAAGTTCAGTAATAAAAAGGATAATAACCATCATAAATTTAAAAAATGCTTATTAAGAATTAGCAATTAATAAATGGACAATAAATAGACATTTGCTTTAAAAAACCATAAAATGATCATGAATTTTATGAAAAATTGCTCCAGAGCAGTAGTCTTTAGTGAAATGCAAACAATCTGATATCCTCTCACTCTAGTAAGAATGAAAAGTTATTGAAAGGACTAAAGAGAAATTTGAAGGCAAGGATATGGAGAAAAGAGAACCCATGCACACTGTAGAGAGGAATGTACATCAGTACAGGCATTACAGAAAACAGCATGGAGGTTCTCATCCTCCACTCCAGCACGCCCACTCCTAGGAACACTCCCAAAGGAAATGGAATCAAGATGTGGAAGAATTAAGAAAATTTTACCATGAAATGGTAAATACTTGTGGAGATATCTTTAACCTGATTTACATATTTCACAATACATTTGTATTGAAGTATCATCTGACCCCATGAATATATACAATTTTTCTGTAGGAGTTAAAATATGATTTTAAAAATCTTCGTGTTTTCTATTAGATATACAGGGTAATGAGGACATGTGAGAGGCAACAATTTTGATTTGAACATTTTTTAAAAATAAAGATCTTGTTAAAATGAAAGGTAGTGAAGTTGTCATATTTCTGTCAGAAACTTGGCTTGAATAATTTCATGGGGCATCCCGATGTAAGAAATCCCCAACATTGGCTTCATTCCCTAAAGACACATGCACACAGAAATACAGGCCCCTACCAAAATTTACTTATTTAGGGATTAAAATAAAAATTACTATAATCCTGTTAAATTCAATAGAACTCTTTTTATGGTTGTTGTCTAACTAGTGCATATTTAGATTAAGTATTTAAATTTTGACAATGACTTAAATTCTACATGTATGTTAGACTGAAAAATTTCAGTAAATGAACAGAAAGGATTTTTGAGGAATCTATACTAGCCCAGTATTATGGTCCTAGTATGGTTATTACAACTTAGGAACTGTATAACTTGTCAGCTAACTGAATCTACATAAGAATTAAACTTTCTAATAAAATAAGATGTTAGATCAGAGTATGTTTAAGACATAAGGCAGCATGAAATTACTCTGTCATTTTGATGTTGTCGTCACATAAAAACCATAAATGAATACCAGAGAGGAGATACTCCCTAAATATTCTGCAACTATAATTCAGGAAAATCCTCTTCAAACTGAAAATTATTTGTCAACTGAAATGATATGGCTCTAATATTCCATAATTCTACCAAAATATGATTTGTAAATTTTTCAGGAGCCACATTTGCTTACATCAATAATCTATGATATATCTTAAGCATATATGCCACTTAGTATACTAGAATTGAATGAAATTGTTGCTCCTTAAACTTGTTGTTTTGTCAAAATTCAGGAGCCATGTGCAGGCTCCCTAGAACTACCCAAGGGGCCTACTCTATCAGAATGTACCTGAGAGGAAACTAGGTATTCTATTTTTAAGAATAGTGTAACAATAGAAATTATGGTCAGGAAATTTAGGAAAACACGTGGCTAAATCATGTATATATTCCTTTAAAATCTATAAAAGACTTGACAATTCATGCAAACACCTTTGAAACAATTCACAGAGCAGCATAAGAATCTGCTGATGCTAAAAGTCCAAGATGGGTGTGGCAACAGGTTTGGCTTCTCCTGAGGCCTCTCTCCTTGGCCTGCAGATGATCAACTTTCATGGTGGCCTTATAGAGTTTTTTTCTTGGTGAGCAGGCAAACCTGGTTTCTTTCACTTCCATAAATATACCAGGCTTTTGGGATTAGACTGCACATATACGACTTTGTTCAATCTTCATTGCTTCTATTAAGACCCTGTTTCTGAAAACAGTACCAGTCAGGTTGAAGGTTGGAATCTAGGGGACACAATTCAGTTCCTGGCACTCGGTTCAAGAAGCAGGGCATTGAAGGAGAAGCAGCAGGACCGCGTCCTTGAGTCGCATGCAAAGGATTTACTATTTCCTTTCCCACTCTGGGGGAGATGCTGATAGTTTTTAAGTAGATTCATTTTCGATGAGAACAATTTGATGACACAGTAGCTACTGTTAGGCTTTCATCCTCATACAGAGCAAAGCATGATGCCTATCTTAACTAAGGGGAACAAGTGAATAATGAGTATTTAAAAAAAATTTGATCAGGTGTCTGAAACAAATGAGTTCAACATAGGACCAAAAAGTCTCATGATAAATTCTAAGGACCACAAAACCATAGAATTGTGAAAAATTTCTGTTCAATTTCCTGCAATCTCACATAAAAAGCAGGATTCCCTTAGCCAGCATCTCTGATGGATACTTAACTAATCTAAAACATTTCCACTGAGCTCACTTCCATGCAGAGCAATCTACTCGAGTTTTAAGCAGTATTGATTAAGCCAAACTGTAACTCACTGCAGTGGTTCACTTAATTTAGGAGATGAAAATGTTCAAATGTTTCTTCTTGCAATATTTGTGATCTCAATCTTCAGATTATTTTTTACTGACTTCCATAATTACTTTCTCCAGGGCCCAGAAGAAGACTCCTTTAGTTCCTACTGGGGACGTACTGGTATGCTACCTTCACGCATAGGCCCTAGTCAGTTCAGCCTCATCAGTCATTTCATTTTTTATTTTATTTTATTTTATTTTTCTGTTTTGTTTTGTTTTCCTTCAAGTACCAGGAATCGAACTCACCACCTTGCGCTTGCCAGGCAGGCGCTGTGCCGCTGAGCTAAATCCCCAGCCACTCATTATTCATTTTAATACCTTAAAGTTTATTTTTTTTCTTTCTGAGGAAGAGGTAGAAGTAACTCTTTCTTTGCTTTGTCTTTTTTACAGAACTATAATTTTTCCAGAGAAATGAGATAACATTTTGAGATGAGGTGTTAACATTTCATGCCAGCACATTTACTTATTCCTAGGCAGTATTTAACAGATTCCTAATTCTAAATGTTTTTCAATTTTTAAAAAATTACAGAAATATGGTTGATCCTAACAATTTTGATATATAATTTAAAATTCATTGCTCATAGAAAACACATGCACAGTGCATGTGTACATTCATCTGGGGTATGTGTGGATGTGGGAGTAGATCCATTTCTAATTCTCTGATTCCTTCATGAACGGAAAGTAATTACTAGAGCTAAACTACTGAGTAAATGGCAGTTACCACCTAGCACATCTCTCTGTGGCCCATGATTTGCTCAAACACACCATATAGTAATTGTTTTTCTTGTAACAGTAGTGGCAATATCTTTAGAATAAGAGTAGCTAATAGTTCACAAAAGTTATTTATTTCACATAATCTGCTTACATCACACATCATGCTGGACACATTTTAAATGGTACGCTTGTGGTATTAAAAGATTAAGTACACACACACAAACACATACCACCAGTTACTTTCCTCTCAACCTAAAGGAAAGGAGTAAAAGCTTGAATTGAAATTATCAAGATATCTGTTAATTTTATCAGATTATATGGTATTCATATGGTATTCAAAAATCAGTTTTCTTAAGTCATCTTTAGTATGAGAATTTACCTGCTGTTACTCATTTCCTAAACATAGTCCATGCATTAACAAATACCCTTCACGTGCAATGACACTAGTAGCTTTAAAAAATGAATTCTATTTTTGTTGTGAGCATTAATCATTTTCTAGACCTGGACACAGAAATGAGTGGTGCAGAATCTGACAATTCTGACAGAGGAGGCCATGGGTTGAGGCCAGTGATTAATCTGACAATTAAACTGAACCTCTCTGTGGGCCCAAGATTTTAATATTAAAAAAGGTACAAGTTGCAGAAAAGAAAGTCAGAACTTGCCGAAGTGTCTAGGTCTTTTTGCCATACTCTGTGTGCCAGCTGAATTTAATATGCTTGGCAGTATCCAGAGTCAGTGTAGACAGAAAAGGCGTCAGACCCTTTGAGGACTAACAGGAAAATAAAACAAGTTATTAAAGTTAAGAGGTGCTAAGCATTTTTAGTTTCCTGTATTAAGAAGTGCACTTGAGACCAGGCATGGGGTGCATACCTGTAATCGGGCACTTGGGAGGCTGAGGTAAGAGGATCACTGTGAGTTTGAGGCCAGCCTGGGCTACAAAGTTTGTTCAAGGCCAGCCTGAACTGTATAGTGAAACCCTGTCTCAAGAAAACCAAAAAAAAAAAAAAAAAATCCACTGAAGGAATAGATATTCTCTGGGAGAGTTTAAACATAGAATAATGTCTGGTTAGTGGACACTGATTTGAGACTCTAGACACTTTGGTAATCTTGCTGTTCTTTTTAGTCATAGGGATATTTATTTACTTAGTTATTCATTTATATTTATTTATTTATTTATTATCTTTTGCCAATTTTTCTGCTTCCACAGATTTAGTGTCAAAATGCTACTCTATTGATTTCCTACAAAATAGCTGGCCATGGTTATTTGTTAAAACACAGATTCCTAAACTTCCCCTCAAGGTATGGAATCAAAATTCACCCTGAAATTTGAGAACCATCGCTGTAGGAATTCCTGAGCATATGAAATAATTTAAAGACAGGAATATAAGGTAAGAATAACTTGGTGTTCACTAAAATATGACATCACTGTACAACAATATTGGTCTTAGATTTTGAAAGAAATTCCAGAGTAGCCCAGCAGAAATACAGGTGTTCTCCAAACCCCATCACTACAGAAACCATAAGGAACATTGTATAGCAATCATTTACCTGTAAATAACGGACAGATTAGAAAACTGAGTTACGTGCTGATTTGCAATAAATCTCTAGCAAGACCAAAAAAAAAAAAAAAAAAAATTAGTGTATTCTGAAAACCTCTGACAGCATTGAGAATCTTCTAAGAAATTATTCTATTATTGCAATTTAATGTATGGAATAATTTCATCTTTGTTGACCATTACAATAAATGATTTCTCGGTAGCTTTCCCTATCAATGATACCACACTTCTCTACAACTAATATACGCAAAGGAAAAGACTAAGAAAAGGTAATGTGTGAGTTTCTCCCAGTGTCTCAGTGTGGCTCTCCAGGGTCCGTATGCTACACCCTGCCAACTACCTCTCCCCAGCCAGGGGCTGTATAGTCTCGGGATCTCAGATACTGAGCTTCTTTGCACTGCTCCCCAGCACAGTGCACCCATTCTTCACCCTACTCCTGTTTCCTAGCAACTCTTGCCCATCCTTCAGTCTCAGCTCAAAGGGAGGCCTTGTAAATCTCCTGTACCCTCCTGCCTAGAATGTGCTGAGGTGAGTTCTAAAAGCTTATGAGTTCTAAGTTGTCTGCCTCCTTATAGTCCCAACACATTTAAAGTTAATGAGCTATATTTGTTATTTTTAAATATACCTGTATAGATGATCTTGTCAAGATGAATGGATTAGGAAATCCTGGAGACATGACTGGATGGTGAGGACCCTGTACTCAACAGCATATCAATTCCCTGCTGTTGACTTCTCAGAGTGCTGTTAGGCAGTGGTTTCCCCTTGAGGAGGTGCGAAGGGGTGGTTTTGGAAGGTGTGACTCTTGCTGCCACTCTTCCCCAGTGCTCTGTTCTCTGGCCACAATGAGGTCAATAGTTTTGCTCCACCAAATTTTTTTGCTATGATGTTCTTGCCAATGGAGCATGGACTGAACTCTTTAAAACCATGAACCAAATTAAGCCTCTCCTCCTGTAAGTTGGTCCTGTTAGGTGTTTTATCCCAGAGATTACAAAGGTGACAACTGCAATCTCACTGCTTTGTACAAATTCAAGGAGGTGTCAGGGTCATGGTTTTCCTCCTCAAATGTTTATACTTCACCTCTTAAAAGTTTATGGCACATAACAAGGCCTAAGTATTTTTATTGAATGAATTTCTGTGCAGCTACATGTGTAAGTAAGATCACCTATTTAGCTACACTTGAGAAATAAATACAGATAGATATGTCAGTTACTCTCAAAACTAAAAAAAAAATCTGACTTGTACTGTGTACTATATATTTTACATGGGATATTTCACTATAAGTTTATACTAGCATAAAGAGCTATCTTTTTGTTACTTTGGTGTGATTATATTTCTGGTAAGAGTTACTACAGGTACAGAATTCATAAGTAAAATATAATAATGTAATCAGATATAACTGGGTTTGTTACAATTTCCAAATCTGGTATCCTAGGGAACTGTAACTCAATATACTAAAATGGATTTGATGTTTCAAAAGACATTTGTTCTATATTTTTTTCAACTGACCCTAGAATGGCATTTTAAAGGTAATTAAATTGTGGTTAAATATTCACAGTTCAATACACATTTGATTGGTGTTTAGTATAATTCAGAAGATATACGGGTAGATTCACAATATGACAGATTATTCTGGGAGGCATTTTATTAAATCAGATTTTTATTGTATAGAATGGATATTTAACCATTTCATAAGGGCAATCCAAGTGAATAAAAGTAAAGCAGTGTTCTATTCGCAGATCATAAAAATTTCCTTTGTGCTGAACTAATGAGTGGGCGATTTTTCTAGCAGAATTTGACAGAACATGTAACTTAACTAACAAAAGGAAGCCTTGGAGACTGAAGCAATCCGACCACAGTGGATGCTGAGCTTCAGGGAACGCAGTGTTGCTTTCCAGTGAGGTAGAAGTGATGTATATGTGTCAGTGCAGCTGTGCTGTGCGCTACAAAGTAGGTCCCATGGCAGAAACAGTGATAGGACTTTGAACACTGGGCTGTAATTTAAACTCCTTACTTTTATTTTCTGGGCCAAACATGTGAAAATGGAGCTCAGTTTGCTTGATATTCTAAGTATTCCTCAATTGAGCAGCATTAAGGAAACCTAGTCCCAAATGTACAAGATGTGTGAAGTTTTCTAAATAGTTATTCAGAATGCCTTGGTTTCACTGCTAGTAAAACAGGATTAATATCTATAACACAGAGCTTTAGAATGCATAAATTAAACTGTGCATGACTAAATCCAATATCGATATCAACATTCAGTACAGTGTGTTTTCATGAAATATTAGTTCACCCACTACGTTTCTATTAGCTAACGTGTCACTGCTTTCTTGTATGAAATTTCTTTAGTGTTGATGGAAATGTAAATCAGTCAGGACTATTCATAATAAATAAGAAATAGAAACAACTGTCTACCACCTAATGAATGTACAAATGAAGAACGGTGCACATACACAGTGGAACACTATTCAGCCACAAAAGTCACAGGATCCTGGCGATTGCAACAGCAGGGTTGGGACATCTCATTATGTGAGGTCAAACGAGTTAGGCACAAAAAGACAAGTACTGTGTAGTTTAACTCATGCACAATCTGAAAAAATTGATGTCATGCAAGTTGAGGAAAATGGTCATTACTAGAAGCAAGGGACCTTTGGGGCAGAGAAGGAGAAAGGCTGCTCAGTGGATACTAAATTACAGCTGGATAAGAACACAAGCTCTGGGATACCAGTCCATGATGTGAGTAAAGACATCAAAAATGTATGGTACACTTCAGAAAGTTTGAAAAAATAATTATATAACTCTTACTACAAAGGAATACTACATATTGGAAGACATAAATATGTTTAATTAGTTATAAGACTTATGCAGTATATAAATATATTAAGAATAACTTTAATATGTACAGATTTTATGTTCCATGCATCAATTAAAATTAAAAATCTCTTTAAGTAGGCGTGCAATTCTCGTGGCTAACTAAGCCTGTGAAAAGTGCAGAGAGAGAAAAAGTAGGAGACAGGGAATTAAATACAAAAGAAGACAAGACCTGTGAACACAGGAGGAAACTATCTGTGAGAGGTTTGTAGTCACTGTTGTAGACTTTGGGCTGCCTCAAACATCCACTTCATCTTCATTCTGTCTCTTTCTCTACACTCCAGGGAAAAAGGGAAAAGAACACACTACCGTATTTCCAGTGGTAGGATTTCTAGTGGAATCTATGTTCTGCCAGTCAAAGAACAGGAAGCACAAGAAAGGGAAAATGAGGCAGCCCCTGTGGCTTGGTTTGAATTTTCAGATGCAACAATAGATGGATATTTATGTATTTACATTCTTCAGCAACATCAGCCAAGTTTTCCACATGCTATCCTCATTTCTGAGGGGAGGGGTGCGCTACCATGCCTGATTTGAGTTAAGTCTGGCACAGTTCTCAGACTAGCAGTACTAACGGTATTTTTCTGACCCTTGTGGGGTTTCTAGTTACAGGACCTTACAAACCATGGGTATGTACTGGTCCCGGCTTTGTGGGGGTGGCTCTCAAGCCAGCAGCTTTTTAAGACAGAAGAGACATTTATGCCTCTGGGTAGCTCAGATAAGTAGCCCTGGCTTCATAATTTATTCTTGACAGCTCAATCTCAACCCTGTTTTTTCAACCCTAGCAAGACATTTAATAACCTCAAAAAAAACCTTCAGTTTAAACTAGTTCAGTGGACTCTGCTCTTTGAAACTGATCTATCTAAATGGAGGCAACCATAAAATTCAAGAAGATTTATAGTCAATGCTTAGGCTATTTGAAAGATAATATTCATTTAGTTAAGTCAATGTCTTTTGTTTCTTAAAACAACGTTTTCACTGGGACAGAAATTGAATAAGTGCAAGAGGTACTAGCTGATCACCACTACAGACCCTGATTAGAAGGCAGCACAGAGCGGTACCAAGAAAAAGCATACCTGAGCTCAGCAACCACAAGGAGAATCAAGGGCCCACAGGAACTGCAAGAGCAAGCGTCACACGTGCATGACGCTTGCCGTGGCGGTGGGCAGAGAAAGTGGAGATATCCACCGTGATGGAGAAGGACCTTCATGCTCCTGGTGAGCCTGGTGAGCACAATTGCTCAAAATGGAATCTGCAAAATCATTTTTCTAAGAATTGATAGATGTTTAATAAATAAACTGTTCCATAGTGATAGGTTTGGGAAATCTGCATTAAACAAAAATATGTATTGCTTTTACAGTTGTGCTCAGAGACCAAGAGCTAATGTAGCTTGGATATGTCTAACAAACGAAAATTATCCACACTATTTCACAATATTCTTTCCAATACATTGCAGATTTCATGGACTACCTGTCAGAAGTACTGATCTGAGGAACACACTCCTAATATCAGAGGTGACAGACTAGTAAGGTAGAGATTGGAAATTCTTATGAATACGAAAAATATCCATTGTGTCTATAACACACTGACAAATACCAGATGGGAGAAAAATCTCACTGCTGTAATTAAATTGCTAGAAATTTGAAAAGTATTTTCTAGTGTTATGTTAAGAAACCTCATGAATATTGCACAGTCAAGAGTGAGCCATGGAAGTGTGTTTCATATAAAAGAAGGTGAGGCATTCAGAAATACAGGTACAAAGAGTCATGTGGTACAAAGATGACAGATATAACTGCTGGTATTGATAGAATGGACAACTTTGGGAACTAGAAGATATCTTTCTCAAAGACAGTAAAAGGATCATAAACTTGATGCATTCCAAGAAAATTTACACTGGCAAACACACACTTGCTACATGCAAACACTCGTACAACAGAAAAATGTAATCCGGTGTATCCTCTTCTCCAGAAGGAGAAGAAAGAAAAAGAGGACAGTAATGCTAACTATTCCACTTCATAACTTTTATAAAAATGTTCCAGGTCTTAAAAATACCCTTATTTTCATGCCTTTCATCAAACTGCTCTTTTCAAGACAATGTTCTTTTCAGTAATGCTCATTAAGCCTTATTAAGGATAAAAATATCTGACTTCATAATTTTGTGAAAAATAAGAGTAATGGTAATTAGAAAAATAATATAAACATATCTAATGTGTGTGCTAATTATGCTACAGATGCTATTGTTAATGGTTTTATTTACTATTTTATTCTAAGAATTGCCAACTAGTGAGTTATACAGCTATTACTACCTTGATTTATAGATTACAAAACTTAACCATTTAGTAGTTTGTCAGTGTTACCATTGTCTGGCCTCAGGTCCTTTGTTCTAATGAGGAAGAAAAGTGCAGTGGATGACATCAGCTTATCTATTCTAGAGTCCAGGAGGGGTTAGGAGGGTAGCTTTCTTTCATAAGATTGTCAGGGAACCTGAAGCTATAAAATTATTTTCTCATCCTGGCCTTGACTGACATGTGTGAAGTTAGCTCTTCATGATAATGTCCACCTTGAAGCCCTCTAGAAGGTCAAAAGGGCAGATGAAGGCCAGGAGGTACGTAAGTGATAGGATCAGGTCATGGTTATATCACTTCCTCTCACATCCCTTGTGCCACAAATTAGTCTTGCACTTCTGTCTACCTCCAAGACGAACTACATTATTACCAAGAGTGAGTAAGGCAGAATGACTACCGTACACAATCAGCCATCAAACTTAAAGAATCCTAGTGTCATGGCTTGCATCTAGATGTCCCATGACAGCCTCATGCGGTCATAGGTGGGCCTTTTTTGAAGGTGGCTGGATCTTGGGTGAGTGATGCTGGGATGGAAATGTGATGCTGGGGTTAAGCGAGTGAGTCCATTCAGCCCTAAGGATGAGGAGCCTGGATAAGATATAAGGAACAGAAAGAGGGCTGTCACTTTATGCTTGTTGCTTGCTGCTTAGATGCTTTTGCTGCCTCTGCCTGCCACAAATTATTTCTCCTCTGCGATGCCCCTCTGCTATCACACTCTGCTTCGGAGCCAGCAGACTGACTGAACCTCTACAAACTGTAAGCCAAAATACACTTCTCCTCCTTTAATTTTGGGTGTCAAGTGTTTTTGTTTCAGCAACGAGAAAAAGTAATCATGACCCCTAGTAAATCACCTGGGGTCTGATCTATGAATTACACATCTGAGACAAAAACCCAGTTGCAGGTTAAATTTTGGCCATTATGCTATACCTAATATCCCCCTGTGAAATAGGTATTAGCAACTAGACAATAAATTTATAATAGTGATTAGAAAGATTAAATTAGTTCCCTAAGATCAACAACTATTCAGAAGAATTCTATGCATGAAATCATGTCTCTGATATACAACGGCTATTCTAAAAGTCACATTGCATATACTTTTCTGTCATCAGCAGTGCATTGCACTTTAAAATTATGTATGCAACTTTTAGAAAACCTTATGCTATGTGTGATATCCTTTCCATCTATTTACTGATGGAGTCCAAATCCTCAATGAATTTTGTCTCCATTAGATGAAAAGTTGAATATCAGATCTTCAAAAACCATCTTCTTCTGTGACTTTTTCTGGAAGGAAATTCAATCTGACTAATGTTATTTTACCTTGCAATAGCTTTTCCAGGAAAATGTAGCTGTATAAATCAGAAGATTACCTGTATTGACAGTAAGCTATATGACCTATCTCCCAGAGCTCACCAGGCAAATGTTGCTGAAGCTTTCAGTGAGAATCATATGCAAATCAGAGAACTTATGTGTAATAAGTCAGTCTCTTTCTAGGTCAATATCTGTAGAAGTGCGTATCAAAATAAAAAACTCTCTCTTTAATCCAACTAAATTTAAATCTCATTAGAGAGGCAAGGATCAAACAGAGAGGATCAAGATCAAATTCAGAATAAAGTAATCTTGCACATCCCTGGAAGTTCCACTGCAAGGAATGCCAGCAATCACGGGACACCTCTCTGTGCCCATGTGGAGGTGAGTAAAGTGAAGGCGCAGGACCCCAGTGCTCTCTCTGGATCCTTTCTTAACTGCTAAAATGCACTTTAAAAATTTCAGGTACATTAGTAGTGCCACAGGGAGTTGCAATCTCTTTTCATACTATTTTAGCAATCATGTGGCTGTATCACAGGTCACTGTTTCTTGTATAGTAGATTAAACCTCTACCTAAAAGTGTCAGTCTTGCTGTGAGAAGCTATCAACTATCTGCATGGTTGACAGGATTAAAAAAAAAAGATTTTTCTCACATGCCAGACAGGCTTTCTGCTTCATTAAATTGTAATAAGAGTCTGGACTAGAGATCAGTGACAACTTCTAAAATCATTGTGTTTATCCTTACCTGTGATGTGTTTAAATAATGCATATGATGATGAACTTGCACAAGGACTTTTAATACAAAATAATGTTCAAATATGCCCAAGTAATTTGCTGTTATATTTCCCCCCTGCCCAGAAACTAGTCTCTTGTGTACTACATTCTTAATCCAGATTATTTATTTATTTATTTATTTATTTTGGTTTTTTTTTCCGGTACCGGGAACCAAACTCACGACCTTGCGCTTGCCAGGCAGGCGCTTTGCCGCTGAGCTAAATCCCCAGCCCCAGATTATTTATTTTTTAAGAAAGGCAGCTATACAGGTGATCTACACTCAAAATTTTTCTCCATGTGTGTTATATAACCAAACATCATAAAATTGCTTAAAATTTTAAATTATGTGCAGTATTTTCAAAACCTATTTCACAGACTTTTACAACAATTATTATTTAGGCCCATAAAATAACACGTTTTGCTATATAGTTTGTAGTTTTCCAAACTACTGAGTTGGGAAAAGTGTTAAGAAGAGGAAACGAGTTAATCATGATATAATTATGCACATATGAGCTACTTGTGTTATGAGCAAATGGTTTCAATACATTTGATATAATTACCATGATGACCTCAGAAAATTTCTGGTGCCCTGATCTGCAGCATTAAGAAATTTAGGTCCAATTTCCATGGCTTGATTTCTACTACATGATATCATACAAGTTTCTCTTGCAGATGTGCATTTCCTCAAGCGAGGTCTATGTTAGGCATTGTGCTGGAACAAGAATGTAATAGTGGGCAAAGAAGACAGGACTTCTAGTAGTTTCTTTATAAAAAGATGTATATAAATGAAAAAGCTTATATTCATATACAGATTACAAATTGCATAAATTCTAAACAATGAAAAAAAAAAAGTGCTCTCCACATCCTCTCCCAAAAGCTCAAATTCTAAGTTTTGAAGATAGGTTCCAGTTACTTAAACAGAGAATATTTCAGTTTATGTTCCTCCTTTGTACTGTTTGGTATAATCTGTTAAAAAGTCTGCAAGGGATATATATAAATATTTTCATTTTCTAGTCAAATTAGTAAATATATTTCATATTCACCATACAACTAGGCAAGCACACTGAAATCAATTTTGGCCAATGTTGTGTTGTCCCAGTGTCCATGTATAAATTCAGAAGACCTTCTGGGAGCCCTTCTAGTATGGACGCAATGGTGACAGCACACATATCCATCTTCTGCCCTTCTTGCCGTAGGCTGAGGACACTGGGGGAAAAAGATCTAAGAAACCTGGTTCCCATTCCATCCACCCTACCATGTTGGACTTTCTACTGCTAATTTTATTTTTTTAACTTACAAAGGGGGAAATTTTTCTTTTCCATTCCATTTTCCATCATATAACTAGTGATCGTTTGAAACTTTAGGTGAGATTTGATCTCTTCTTTGTTTATTGCCCAAAACGTCTTCTAGTCTCAGAATTAAAAAAAAAAAAATTGTCATGATCCTCAAAGCCCTTCATGATGTGTTGTGAAGTATTGATTCCCTCTCTTTTCGTGTGTTTCAACACCAATGGCCTCTTTTTTAGGCCTTAAAAAATGGCAAATGTGAACCTACTTCAGGGACCTGAATTAGTCAATACCTCTCTTGAAGTATCCCATTGCTAAAGAACCTCTTGGCTAACTCCCTTTCTCAAATGATATTCTTGGCTCATTTTTTAAAAAGTGCCTTCTATAACGATCCCAAAAAGCTCAAAATAAAATCACACTATACATAAAACTTTACCCTATTAAATTCCCTCTTCCAATTTTTCAGTCTCTCTCTCTCTCTCTGTCACTCTCTCTCTCTCTCTCACACACACACACACACAATTAATTTATACCTATGTGCTGAGTATATGAATAAAATATTCTTAAAAAGTTTATAACTCATTATGCATTTTAGATTGTTAGAACAGCAAGAATAAAATACAATGCTTTCTTCTCTAATCAATCTGCCTAGTTTAACAAAAAAAAAGAGATAGAGAATAAAAAATGCTTTGGTTGCTTTACAACATCTCAAAGTCCAGTGAGAGTATCTTTAGGCTACCTACTACCCTCCCCTTCCCATAACTATGGAGCACAGCCCCTTGATCACACTGCAAGAAGCACAGCAACACTGGTTAGAAGAAGCTGAAGAATGTCTCAGAAGGAGATCCTGATGAAGAAGAGCATCAATTTGAGACATGGGTCAGAACTGGGAGAAAATACCAAACAGTAGCATTAAAGACAAACCCCAAAACTTGGTGTTTTTGGATTGAACAAGATCCCAAGGCATCAGAGAATACAAAGGAATTCAGATTTAAATGCATCACAATGTAAGCATCTGCTATTATTCACTTTGGAAAGTCTTTACTCATTCTGTTCACACAACAAATAGAAAGTGAGCTCAAGGCAATGATAAGCAAAAGCAACTCAAACCCAACGTATGGTTTTTTCCTGGGAAATTTAAGAGGTGGAAAACCACTATATCCTGTGATTTAGGGTTTTGTCTTTTCTAAAGCTGAGCTATGGAAATCTATATGCTGGTCAGACAGAAAGTTTTATGCAAAAAATATACAGGTCAAGTTTGATAAGCTGAGTTTCTAAAATAAAATAGTATACATTGAGATATTTTTTCTTCTTTTAACAAAGAAATTGAATTAGGGTAAAGTGAGAGACTTAAAGATTTCATTTCATTTAAAGGAGTACTCATTTAAATCTATCCTGGTTTACTTTATTTGTAAGAGAAGTATTTTACTAGTTATATGCATTCATGAGTAGATGGTTTTAATAAATTTGATCAGGGCGAGAGACTGCTCTTTCTCTCAGCTTGGCCACTATCACAAATGTACAGTTAGTATTTAGCATTTGTTATCACAAAGTCTTACATTTTACTTTACTTCTCCAAATAAAAGTCAGAATTTTCTCATTTTCTTGATTTCAGTGACAAGACACTTTTGCTTAGAACTCTTGACCGAAGAAGTGGCAGCTTGAGTCCCACGTAGCATTTGATCTCTCCTCACCAGCTGGGCATTCTCGATAAAGACAGGAGAGGGAGGGAAGGTGGGCCAGGTGGAGTGTTAGTCTATTCATATTTCACAAAACTTTATCTGCAGTTACCTTCAGAGCACATGGCCACATGTGGTGTCTCTTATACCCCAAGGACTAACAGCACAGATTAAGGGAAAAAATATGCAGCATGTCAGGTTCTTTGAAGTCTGAAACTTGGTGGCATGCAGATACCAAATATATAGTCATGTATGACTTGAATAACCTTTGAAGCCATGAGTTGGATCAATATGAATAGTTAGAATTTGAATTCTGTCTCCCAAAAATCTCAAATCTGTTTCTTATAACAGATTGAATACAGCTATGAAGAAACCAGAGAAAAGAGCTGGCATTTGATACAGTAAAGGAGTACAAATAGCTGGTGACCTTCCTACTCTAATTTAGTCAGTAGTTCCCTATTGTAATAATGCATACAAGAGGATTTAGTCAGAATTGATAATACAAGAATCAGAAGAAAGTTGGAGTTTGAACAATGTGATCTTTCTTTACTGTGCATATATTCTAGAGCAAGCTGACCAAAAGGAAATCTTTTTCTCACTAACATTTGCAATGATCAGAGTTTGGATAAAAGAAAATTATTGATCTAGGACAGAATTGAGTCAAATGGACACTGATTCTGACACATGAAATAAGAGTTTCCAGCAGAGCTGCCATAGAGTGGATTTAATTATAATAACAATTGAGTGTTCTCCACATAACCAATTTCCTAGTGCTGTGAACACTTAAAGGTTATTGCATCATATTAGTGTAATAGCCTGTCTTTTTAATGAATGTTATTCACAACAAAACCTGATCATCTCGAACCTCACGATCGAGATACATAGCTCTGTGTACACTGTTAAGAACAAATTAAGCTCAAAATGTCATTGCCTAATAGAACTGCGATTTTTAAAAGCTCAGAAAATAGCATAACACCAAACTGTGCTTTTCAGTCTACAGGAGTTCTTGAATGCCCCCGATTAAGGTGTCTGAGAAATGGAATCTGTCCTGGAGATGTTGGTGCTGACATTACAGCTGCTGTCGCAGAGTCAACTTGAGTGTGGGAGAAGGGGAGATGGAAGGGGCAGTGATGAGAAAAAGGGACGAGTGCGTTTAGGTCTCCCCAGAAGAGAGGAAGAAAGCCCTCATTCCTGGGGAAGGATCAAGGTTGTGCTACATAGTAGCCATAGTGCTGACTTCAAATCTTTACAAAATCTCTCCCATGTATAACCCACAACTACTAGAGGAAAACAAGTCTTCTGTGTCAAATTACTTCTTTCAGGAATTTGAGAGAAGAGATAAATCATATATTTAGAGACACAAGAGATGCACAAAGCCAGGCATGGTGGCAAATGCCTGTAGTCCCGGCAATCAGGAGGCTGAGGCAGGAGGATCTTTGTGAGTTTGAGACCAGCCTGGGCTACAAAGTGAGTTCAAGTCCAGCCTGAACTGCATAGTGAAACCCTGTCTCAAAAAGACAAAAAAAAAAAAAAAAAAAAAAAAAAAAAAAAAAAAAAAAAGCATAAATTAAGAGCAATTGCTACCACTAAGTAAGGAGAGCATCACTGGATGGGAAGAACTGAAAACATTCCTTTTCCATTTGAGTTGTATCTATAACAACACACAAGGTTTTAGCACGGGAGGATGAAGGAAAAGTATTTAAAATGCAGAAATATAGTTTGTTAAAGCGTGCCATTCAACGTGAGATGGGACTCCAGGGAACAAGTGCCGAGCCTCAGTGTGACAGGAACATAGGTCACGTTGGAAAGTTTAGGGTGATATTATAAGTAGAAAATGAACATGGGAAGGCTCAGATCTTATTGCAGATCTAACTGACATCCTCTGAAAGGGCACTCCCTATTTGCTTAGGAGTGGATGGAGAAGTGACATTTTAAGAGCAGATCTCTCTAGCTAGTACAGCCTACTGCCCTTTCCCCCAAACTCCATGCTTAGGCAAGAATCCTGTCCCCAGAGAGGGGAATCAAAATGCTGACATCTGCTGATGGCCTTCCTGACTGGCTGCTATGCACAGGAATTGAATTTTAAGAGTTAACTCAAACTATTTTTTATTGGTGCTCCTAACAGAGTATTTTAGACATTTGGTATCTGTTTGCAGATTGGATTTTTTTTTGTGTGTGTGTGCCAAATGTTCTCACCGCTTTACCTTTTCCACACGTTGTTTTAAAATAATATGCTAAACTTCACAGCTGATCTAAGTATAGGACTATTCTTCACATCTATATAGGTTAAGTCTATTTCTTATGGACTCAACTGATATTGGAAAAGGAAACACATTGGCTAAAATGCAGTGAAAAATAAACTTTTATGCAGAGGGAGATGTTACTGTAAGTGTACTGCTCTCATCCTTCATTAATGGATAACTTTCACTGAACATGCATCTTGTCAGAGGTATTGGGAAACTGCAAAGATTTTCTTTAATCTTCAAATAATTTTTTTATTTTTTTGGTTTTTCTCCAGTACTGGGAACCGAACTCACGACCTTGCACTTGCCAGGCAGGCACTTTTGCCGCTGAGCTAAATCCCCAGCCCCTCAAATAATATTGTTAAATAAGAAATTTTTCTAATTGTTCAGATAAGTGAATTGCCTGAAGTCCCACAGCTAGCCAGCATCTCAGTCCAGAGTTGAACCCAAGTTCTGTATTCCAAAGACAACATGCCCATAGAGTACACAGAGTTGAAGTTATACTCCTCAGATATTTTCCTGTTGAAGTCAGGACTACTGGACTCTAAAGCTCACACGTGACTATTGTGCTATTAACTCCCTAATTGTCTCCAGACTACCATCGATGTCCTGCTAACTCCCTTGCCCCAAGCATGCTGGTTTTCTTTTGTGTCTCCAGTTAAAATTTATTTAAATGGTTAAAAAATATAACCATCATAACACACACAAAAAAATGGTATTTGTGGTTTCCAAATAGCCACAGAGCACAAAATCCAACACACACACACAAAAAGGCACTGGCTAATTATAGCTCTCACTAAAGTCTGCACCTCACTCACCCAGTACTGTCCATCTTATCAGCTGAGAGGAGGTGGCTTTCAAACCTCCTACAATTTTTCTCTAGTTCTCAGCTCATAATTGTGATTTCTATTGTGAAAAAAAATAGAAGTAATCAAGAGAATAGATATTTTCCCATGCCAGTGTACCTGCATTTACCAGCTTCTAGTATGTTTTCAGGCTTCAAGAACTTAGTGAGCATCCGTGTCCTTCTCATTTTATCTTCAAAAAGATCACAAAATGGACTGTCAGTACTTGTCAGTTTTGTTTGACTCGCTTGTTCCCGTAACACACACAGACACACACAGACACACAGACACACACACACACACACACAGCTTCTGTTTTCAAATTCCTCCCAGCTGGGAATTCTTCCCACTAAAACCTTTATTACAAAGATACCCAGCCACCACTATCTTCCCAAGTCCTGTGATTAATTTTTGATAACATGGCACCCAAGTTCTCAACAGGATTTAACAAACTGACCACTTCCTCCTTTAAAAAATAGCACCTTTTTACCTCTAGAGAAAAAGGCCACTTTCCATCCCACCTAAATGCGACTTTTCATTCCTGCCTTTCTGACTACTCCTCTTCCATCAGTTCTGCATGTGAGGAGCCTTGCCAGGAACCTTTTGCCCTTTACCGCCCCTCTCACACACGTCTCACAGATGGTCTCGTTTATTCTCGTGGCTGTAAATGTGGTCTCTGTGCTGTTAGCTCCCAGATTCACACATTCTGAAATGACTTCTCCTGAGATCTGAAGTCACCCAGGCTTCTGATCGTTTTGTCAGCTCCCTCTTGACAAGAGACAGGCAACTTCTGACATCTAAGTATCTCTCTTCTTCTTAATGTTCCTCACCTTTCCCTCAAGACAACAATTTCCAAAGGATGTTTTGTCTGCTTCATCATCACAACAGTGAGAACTCCTCCCGCCCACCATCGTCTTTGGATGGATAACACAATACCCTCTTTCCCGATCTCTGTGAACTACTCCACCTTCCGTGTAAACATGACAGGAAACGAGGATGCCATTTCACAGCTTCAATGTCTGGGCTGACTTAAAGTGAGAAGCAAACTAAATACAAGTCTCTTCCACTTGCATTCATTTGATAACATCCCAAAAGGCTTCTCCCATTAATTCCTTGCTTTACTCATGCTGACTTTCTTTTTGTTCCCTGAGCACCTTAAACTCTCCTGATTCGGGGCTGGGGATTTAGCTCAGGGGCAAAGCGCCTGCCTGGCAAGCACAAGGTCGTGAGTTTGGTTCCCGGTACCGGAGAAAAACCAAAAAAAAAAAAAAAAAAAAAAACTCTCCTGATTCAGTCTCTTCATACATTTTCCTAATGGTGTTTGGTGCATGGGTCACCCATCACTGAGCTCTACCAATGCCAGGCTCCCTCCCCCATTGCACAGCTTGTGCAGAACTGTCCTCTGGGAAGAGCTGGGTCCTTGCAACTCCACCTGCAAGAACGCACTGCACCCAGGCATACAGTGTTACTTCATCTGCCTCTTTTATCTATTCATTTTTTGTAAACAATATTGAGAGAATATAGAGTTATCCCACTAATTACTTATGTCTTATTCATACAGTTCTAGCTTTTAAAACTAGAGACCTTTTCTGATTAGTTTTGGATTTTATCCCCAGGGTTTAAGGCAGTGGCTGACAAAGAAATTAATAATTAAATTGTAGAAGACACGGGAATAGATACCAGTTAAATAACAAAATAACAGAAGCAAAGTTGAAGATCTGTTTATGTACTATGCCAGCTGGAGTTCAGCCAAGAGCTAGAAGGTCCTTTAATGCCCTTCTCAAAGTCTAGAGCCCTGGGATGAGGGGAGCAGGTGTGGCCGCTGACCACAGTCAGCGAGCTTGTGCTTCACGGCCGGGCCTGGGACACAAACTTGGATCACAGAATGTGTAAATTTCTGCAGGGAATGTAATCCATTAGCAGCACTTTGAAGCACACATTAGGTAAAGCAAATGTATCACACACGTGCACAAACACAAGCAAGAGGGAATAGCAGAAGTTGTCCAAATGGGCAAATGAACTATAGTTCTGGCTAAAAATGTCTGTAAAAGAAAGTGAAATATAAAATATAAGTGGAAGTAAAACCAGCTCAAATGGATCAAGTTTAGAATAAAAAAAAAGTTTCTGACAAAATTCTCTTTTCTTTTTTGAATTTCATACTCAAAACTTTTAGATCATCTCATGTCTAAAAAGCTATTATCTTTTTCTGAATGGTCATTTACAGTCTTGCTATTAAAATGCTATCACTTCTTGGCCTTTTGGCTGAGATCAAGTATTAAAATTAAAACGCTGTTTCAAGAAAGGTGTTCAAATATGCCCCAACTACATGCATCACCCCGGATGATACGCACCATCCTTCATACAGTTCCGGACTGTGCAACTCCTTGGCTTCAACGTTTCTGCCACAATTCATTTAATACCTATGGCCCAGTGAGCCTGGTACCACCATCAGCCTGGTTATTTTACAGACTAAGACGTTAAACATAAAGCATGTAATTCATTTACTGACAGCTTTGGATGCGAACCCAGGAACATTATTCTGTAGCCCATTTTTCTCCAAATTATTTCCCACGCCCTCTCTCCTGAAGAGCTCCGATGCTGTAAGGTCCTCAGTCTGTTTCCACAGCTTTCTTATTCTCCTTAGCTTGTTTCTCACAAGGTGATTTCATTGTGATGGGAAAGTCTGAGTCTTCTTCCAACTCCTGATACAACTTAATGCTGAACTGCTCTTCTACGGGCAACACAGCAGCACCTAAACTCTGAACACTGTGAGGTCTCCCAGATCTACGGGCGGGTGCCTCAGTCTACCAACACTTTTAGTCTGTCCTAGAGCAAACAGCTGAAGGATTTGTTCATGGAAATAAAAATGCTGTGAAGTTCATAATGCATTACATGGTTTGCATGTTAACTTTTACAGAATTGTCAACACACATGAAAAGATTATAATAATAATAATAATAATAATAATATAACAATAATTATTATAATAATGGTAAATGATGCAAAACAGCCACATAAGGAATTTTCTTCATGCTGTCCTTTATTTAGCTAGTATGGACTTCAACATAAGAGACTATTTAATAGTCAAAATTCTCAAGTAATTCTTTAACAAAGGAAATCATATTCCTTTAAAAACTGGTGGTGGGGACAATAATTCAGGGCAGAGAGTTTACCTAGCATGTAGGAGGCTTTGGATTTATCCCCAGAACCCTCAAAAAGTTAAAGAAAACAGTATATTTCTTTAACATTCTTATAGTTTTAATTTTATGTAACTTTGTATCTTTAGGTTTTCACACATTTGCTCTATTGGGGAATTTTGTCAAATTAAATGATAGTATCTTCTTGAACTCTTCTTCAGATATCTTCATTTATAAAGCTGATGAGCAATTTTATTCCCTATCTGAGTCTTACACATGTCCATCCCATTAATTCTGAGTTTTGGAAATTAAACTGCATACTCATGCACTGGGACTGGTTTTCCCATAGGTGCAGTCATCCTGCTGTTAAGACATTGAACTTTGCTTATTATTATAATTGAGCAAATGTTATTATAAAAGTACAAGATAAACAGGGAAGGAGCTTTCAGTAAGATCATTTGGCTTTTATGCATATTAACCTGTTTTAAAACACCTCATTTTGTGCCGGGCCCCTGATCCTCTATTACACACTTCGAATGTCACTGTTGGAATCTGACATGTCCAAGGGCTCCAGTGGGTAACGCTTGCTTCCCCACGCATCAGTGTCCAAGGATCTGACTGCTGGACGCAGTTGGATCCAAAAGGTTCTGATTTCATCAATGAGCATATGCAGTGATGGGTTCTTAACCAATGAACTTCTGGAGTGTGGGATATGCAAGGAGTGCCTGGTGGGGCAGATCAGTCACTAGAGACGTCACCTGGGAGACAGCATCTACTCCCCGACCCCTGCCTTGCTTTTCTCCCACTTTCTGGCTGTGAAGAGATGAGAACTTTGGTCTCCCGCAGCCTCCTTGCCATGATGTCCAACCTTGCCCTGGGGGACAAGTGCCCCTGGATGGAAACCTCTGCACAGACAAAATCAACTCTTCTCCTGGCAGCAGATTCAATCACGTGCTGTCACCGCAACGGAACGCTGACTAAAACTGTACTTTCCTTTCACGTTATTTATGAAGTAACATTCCTCCAGCGTTTCAGTCACAAGAAATCCTAGCTATTTATAGATCTTGTCAATCACATCCAAATTGGTATTAACCGAAGCTCACTGAAATACTCTGATAATATAACTGAAATGAGGCAGGGGTTGGTATCTCAAGAATAACGCTGGTGAATGTGAACATTGTGAAATTCAATGGTATCAATTTTTCAGTTCTTTGAGGAGGCACCCAACTAATCACTGTTTTTAAAAATCAGTTTATATGATTTACATTTGTAATGAACCAAGCTTGTATATCAGACAATGGAATTTTACATCAAAGCACAACATCTATGTAATTGCTCTAAATTTTCATTCGTTATCTGTAGGGCATGGTGATGCATGCCCATAACCTCAGCACTCGAGAGAAGAGGCTGAGACAAGAGGATCATTAGACCAGCCCTGCCTACAAAGGGAGTTCAAGGCCAGCTTGAACTGCATAGTGAGACCTTGTCTCAAAAAGACAGAAAAAAACTTATTTGTTATCTGTAAAGAAACAAGTAATATATTAATAATGAATTAATATGTTCCTTCTTCCATGATCATTAACAGCATCAATTTTTAAAAATTTTTATTTTAAAGAGATAAAAACAATAAAAATGCAAAGGGGAAATGTCAAAACTGATACTCATACTGTTGCATTTGAGAATAATGTTTACTTTTTTTCCCATTTCTAAGCATACTTTTCAAAAGTCTTAAACTATACAAATATACTAAACTTATAATTGTGGGCATATACTATACCTTCATACATTTATCTATCAAAAATTAGGTATTTGCTGGACATTTCAGTACACTTTTATCAAATAACAAGCTTCTTATCAGATATCAGAAGTATATTTTATTTATTTATTTGTTTTGGTACCGGGAATCCAACTCAGAACCTTGCACTAGAAAACAGAATCTGTATCATGCGATAATCTAGAGTGTTTGAGTATCAAAAAGAACTAATGAAAAAACTAATTGAAATGGAAATAAATTACATTTACTACTTCATAGTAATTTTAAAATGTCCATTCATGATATTTGCTGACTTATTAGCATTTTGAATATTACAAATACCATTTTATAACTGGTTTATAATTTGGCTTGTGTCCTCACTAATATTTCTTTTACAAAGAATCCACTCATACATTTGCTGAGTATTCTACCCAGAAAATATTACTTGTCACATACCTCAAAGTCCAGACAAATTGAAGGTTTTCTTTAGGCAAGTTCATAAAGAAATGCTCTCGCTTACTGTTACTGTTCATCTCTTGATTTTGGATTCTTTTTTAATACATGGTTGAGGGAGAATATTCCTCAGTGGAAGAAAGAATTATATCTTTTTGCTTCAAAGGAGTAGAAAACTGTAAGGTTTGACCTTTTTTACTATTGAATTTAAATTGCATAAATCCACTCTACTTTTGAGCACTTCTTATATTCAAGGTTATATATATAATATATATATATATTATATATTATATATAGTATTAGTTATATGTATGATATATAACACATTTATTATTATTATTAATCCAGCTCTATATTCATTTAGCACCCCACACAAAATCTTTTAGAGGAATAATATGGTTTGCAACCAACAAGTGTTTGCAGCCACTATAGTTTATGGGTGTGCTTACTTAATCACAGAACTGCCTGTGTGAGACAAAGAAATTTGTACCTTCACAAAATTCAGTCCAAGGTCAATGACAGCCTTGGAACATTGGCTCATCTGGCTTCCATCCAAGCTGTCTAGTAGCTATTGAAGTCACATTTTCCCTGGTCTATAGAGGTTATTATGAAGGATATTTCAGAGTAGACTCCTCAAGTTTTGAAACATCAAGACATGGTTAATCAAAGCATTTTTCTTATTTTTTTGTCTACCAGTTTTAAACTAATTACTAGAATGTTGAAAGGGCTATGAATGTCAAAAACCACTACAGTGGAGTATAACTTTGCATTTAAATTGTAGAAGCTGTTAATTTCTATGTACCTTTGTTGACAGTGAAGGCAAAGAAAGGTCAGAACAAATGTCAAGAAAAGATGGCCACAAAATTGAGTCATGGCACATATATTTTATTTAACAACATTAAAAGGAAAGGTCTATTATTCATTGATTTGAATTTGTCTATTTCCAAACACTATTTCTTTGTAGTTACACACATATCTGAAATTGGAAGTTCTACATTTCAGAAATGAAACAGCTAGATGGGCGTGGTGGTGCATACCTGTAATCCCAGCACTTGGGAGACTGAGGTAGGAGAATTGCTGCAAGTTTGAGGTCAGCCTGGCCTACAAATTGAGTTAAAGGCCATCCTAAACTGAAGAGTGTTTCAAGAAAAAAAAAAAAAGGAAAGAAAGAAACAGCTCCTTTGGACTAATTTTCTTAACTTTTGCAAAAGTCAAGAGACTGTTGTAGTGCATACTTAGAATAGTCATACAAATACTTCAAAAAATTAATGTGTTGATTGTTGCCCTTTGTTGCACAATGCGTGAAGGGTGGCTGTTTTTATTGACTAAATTCCTCCTTTCACTTTACCTGCCTTGCCATGTTAGCATCTTACATAGTTCTGTAATATGTTCATCTATGTCCTATTTCTCAGAAAACATTTTGATAATGGTTACAATTTAATGTTTTAAAGCCTAGTAAGGACACTGACCACATTTGGCCATCTTAATATATTTTCTAATTCATTTGATTATTTGTGCTTTGTCCTTCATAAAATATGAGTGTATAGAAGTGGAGCATATATACGGTCTATATGTGTGTTTTGCACATTACTTATACAAAGATGCTTAAAGAGAATCCACAAATAATTTTCTTACTTTTCTAGTGAAACACATTATAAAATAATTTTCTCATAATTAATACTCTATGAACATAAAACAAATATCAGACACTATTAAATGATTTATATTTGATTTAGTAAAATGTGTTTTACAAATAAAAATCATTTAAATCTAAAAAATATTTTAAAAATAAACATGTATACATATTTTGTAAAGTACATATTTGAATATTTGTTCCAATTACTGTAGCTATTGAAAGATGAAGTATTATTTTCTGTCACATTCTTCTCTGAAGTAGTAAGACTTCAAAATCAACAAACAGTAGGAATGAGAAATAAGGCAAATGATCTCTCATACCTTTTCTACAATGCAAGGCATGAAGGTTGTAGAATAGGTACTGAACTTTTCAAAATATAAGATATTGGCTGATGGAAGCTGACATAAGAAATATCCAGGTGCTACTCTCCTGGGGATCAGCTCAGTGCAAGGGTCTGGAATCACTAATACTATGTAGAATAATTGGTATCACTCCAAATACTGAATCTATTGAATTGTTTCTTAACCCAACTGAATGTATGGAGGTGTTCTTTCAATAGATCTCCTGATTACTTTGTAATGAACTGATGTTCAGATTCATGACTGTGAAATATTCATATCCATTACTGATCCTATTACCTTAGTGGAAGCACATTAAAACAGCTGGCAAAGACAGTAAGAAGCAAGTAAAGACATGTCTCCTAAGTAGGACCTTTTTTGAGGACGTTGACCCAGCTAAATGAGATAGCCATGGATATTGAATTCAGTTGTCAAAACAAAAGTGTTCATGGGGGAGTGGTGATGTTATTTAAACAGTTGGCACAAGGTGCTAGGAGGTGTGGTCCCTAGTAATGCCTGTGGTGAGTATCTCTCGGTTGCTTCTGAAGTATCATCCTCTTTTCTCCTCTGGATTTCCTTAGCTCGAAATCTTAGCATTGGTCGGAAATGATTCTAACCTTAGCTCCACTGAGGTCTTTGAGTGGCTTAAAATATCATTGCATCTGCTGCCTTGAAAAGAGTTAACTAGCTTAGAGACAGACAACTATCCAACTGAGACCAAAGAGAAGGTAAACCTCAGGAATTGAGCAGAGGCCAGAGAGCATATCCCTCTGCTAACGGACAATCTACAGGGGAGTCATGAGCACTTGAATGCTTTTTGGCTCTAGATAACTTGCTACAGCATAGGAAGAGTGTCAATTTTCTGATGCAGCTGGGGTCACCATGTAGCTTCCCAAGATGCAGCCAACATCCTGGAGATCATGGGGAACCTGGAGAAGCGAGGAATGATGGTTGTGCTGCACCTCTGTATCAAACTTGAATTTAACCTTACAGTTGCAGTTTTCCCTTTCTAAGGCAATACACTCCTTTGTTTATTTATATGTTGAAGCCAGTTAGAGCTATTTTTGGCAATTCCCCCCCCCCAAAAAAAAATCTTAGTAATCCCATTTCCCGGTGTATGCCTGAAGCATTGAGATGGGAGACCCAGGAGAAATATGCTCACAAATCTAATCAGGCCAGTAGCTGCCGTCAAGATTTCACTACAGATTCTGAGTCACGTTCGCTGTGATGTGTAGGTAACAAGGATAACTCAAGATGTTCCATTCTTGTGATCCTAGGAAAAAAATCCTATGAATCAAGATCATTATGAAAGAAAGAGGTAATCATGCTGTCCTGTGGGTTCCCATATCAGTGTACTTGAAGAAGAAGAAACTGCAGCATTAGTGTGTGGAGTAAGGCTAGACCTTCAGAAGCCATGTAGGGTCAAGGAAGAACGGAGAGCATTTATTTCATAGCCCAAAGGTGTTTAATACCTGTATCTAAGAAAGTAATGCAAAGGTCCACCGGGCTGTATGAGAGGGTGACGTTTTAATACATCTTATGTATTAATAAATTCTTTGGTCTTTATTAGGGTGGCAACGAATAAGTGAGTATGTAATGAGATAAAAGAGAATGTTCAGGCAATTTACAATGATCTTTTTGCCTGCAGGTGTAAAAGAATAGTGTATCTGGAAAGTATAATAGGTAATGCCGAGGAAGCTGGATGAGAAAGAAGAGATGGTAAGTGATAGGAAAGAGTGGTGGTGTTATATCTTTCTTTTTTCCTGAAAATATATTCTGTTACATTTTCTTTATGAGCACAACCTTTACTTACTACTCTACCTTGGGTTTTAAAGGGTCAAAAGAGAATGTATTAATGTATTAATGTACTATTTTTACCTTTCTTTATGAAAATTTAAGGTCAATGCCATACAGTTTTTAGGGGATTTCCTATCCTTTATTTACTTCTTTCCCTAAATAAAGGTAATTTCTAGATAAACTTCATTTGCTCGAACAGAAACAGTCATGATATTAAAATTTGAGATGAGAATTTTATTAACATCAGAGCGGAATGACATCTACACTTTTTTCTTATATTTAATTTAAACTCAACTAACCTGTTTTAACAGTTTTGCCACTGTAAAAAAAGCACTCAATATCATTTTGCTTTTGCTTTTAAAATTCTATATTTACTGGCACACATTTGCAGTACATGTTTATTCTGTGTGTGGAGTAGGTACACATGCCTTTCACATCCTAGACCTTTTTTATCCCCTTTCCCTCCCGCTCCCTGCTCCTCTATTTCTTGGTTCTCTTCCCTTTTATAAAAGCTCTACCTCTCTCTTTCCAACTATTTATGTTTTATTTTGTTCTTTGTTTACACTTTTTCCTCATACAAGAGAAACGATGCATGTTTATGCTCCTTCGTAGTTAGACCTTATATACTTGTCATCATCTGCTGAATTAGTGTTTACGCTACGTCTCCTGTGATGACGCCTCTAAGGCTTAAGGGTTTCTATCCTGTCAGTTTCTAAAGAACGTAGCACTTCTGTCAACACTTATGCTGTGGCAATGAGCTTCTCTACCTGTAACTTTCCTAGTTTAAGAGGGTTTCTGGGAAGAAATTTGTAGAGACGAAGGACTAGATAGAGGAACAAGAACCAAGTGCTTTTTCTAACCACTACCATGCATTACTAGAACCTCAGCAAAATGTACATAAGGAAATATAAAAATACAGATAGAACTCAAAGACAAATATTTTGCTCAAGCTGATACAGTAACTTAGATATAGCTAAAAAAAATTTTTTTTAATGGCTCTTCAGAGTCTCAGTTAATGTTCCTAGTAAAATATTCTGTAAGTTTATCAAAGGATCATATGAAGTAAGATTTATGATACACAGAGATGGACTATACCATAAATTATTTCACCAATCTAGCATTACAATGGCAATGATAAATAGCCAAGTTGTTTTCAGGTAAAAATATCAAATAGCTGGTTCAGGAGTACCTACTAGGAAGCCTATAAATAGTTTGAAAAAATCACTGTCGAGGTACCTCAGATTTTGACTTAAATATCGTTCTCAGTCACTAATCATAGAATGAAACTAGATGATATTTCCCTTCAAAGCTCTTAATTTTTAAAATAAAAACTGTTACAATAAATATATCTTAAAAGCTACATTCCATGTCTAGTGTGGCATAAATTTTCTAGTTTGTAATTCAGGTACTCGAAGTTCCTTTCAAATTTATTCCATGATGGGTTTATTCACAGCGTTACACAGGCTACTTTATCAGGCAGTGTAGAGTGAAATATGCCCAAGTGGATGACAATTTTAGAAGATATATAGGGACAGCACAAATATTTTAGAGTGAGGCAAAATTATTACAAGTTGCTACCTAATCAGTGAATCCACAAGAGTTTAAAGGTAGTGGGATGCAGATTTACTGCATTCTGTTCTCCTATAATTATGTAAAAAAGGACTCTGGGAAATTTTCATGCTGTGGAACTCTTCATGCATGAGTCAAAACCTGAAAGCAAAAGGAAAGAAAGGAACAGATAATTTTCAGCCAAATTCTATCACTTCTTAAATTTACATACTGGTCATTTTTTTCCTTGTCACTTCTACTTTCTTTGTTACTCTGGAGCAGTAAAAGGTGCTTCAAGTTTTCTTGGTCTATGTGGGTGGCTTTTGTTTGTTCTCATTTTGTTTTCTTTCTTTCTTTCTCTCTTTCTTTCCTTTTTTTTTTTTTTTTTTTTTGCCACAGAATATCACTGTTCAGTTCAGCCAGGCCTTGAACACACTGTGTTACGCAGGTCAGCCTCAAACTCATGATGATCTTCCTGCCTGCTCAGCCTCCGTACTGCTAGAATTACAGGGTGAGCCTCCATGCCCTGTGAAGGTCTCTTCATATTTGAATACTTTGTGGAATTTGTTTTGATAGCAATTAAATAAGATAAAGAAAACCTGTTCCTCTCCATATGCGAAAATACTGCTTTGATTAAAATTAGTACATGTGTAAATACATTGGAAAAATCAACTGCAGGCAATACTTCTGACACCTTACAGGGAAAGTTCTTAGTACTAAATTAAAACATAGTTTTTCATAATAACAATATGAATAACAAAGACTCAAACTAATCATTATGTAATATTAAAACCCTTAAAAATACTTTGACATTTCCAAAATTGTCCAGAGTGAATCCTGTCTATTCTCAAAGATAGAATTAAGTATTACTAACCTGAATAATATAAACACAGACCTGTGTGTATGTGAGTGTGTGTGTGTGTGTGTGTGTATGTGTGTGTGTTTGTGTAAAGAGTGACAAGAACAGAAAATAGTGCATTAGATGCTGAGCAGCATTCACAAATTTGAATACTTCAGTAAAATAAAGGAAGAATTTTTAATATTTCCACTGCAAATAATTTCCAAAAAGATACCATGAAATTATAAATAAAAACATTACTTTGTTATTTCAGATCTCAGAATCTTTTTTCACCAAAAACAATGATCATACGTAATTTAACATATCTGTATCTTCTCTAATACTGAAATTCTATTCTTTTGTTGAATCTATGTTAATCCCTCATGTAGATATTCAGCAAGAGTAAATTATTATACAAATATTTTATGCTTGTATTAATTTATTAAATACGAATTTATATTGGTCCTACAAACCTCAGTCTAAGTCTTTGAAGTAAATTTCACTTTAAAAGCTGAGTTGCTCAATCGTGCTATGTTTGTGACTGACTTTGCTCTAGTGCTATACTCAGCTGCACAATTCATAATAGTGAAATCTGGAAAGTGGCCAATATGTTCATCCACAGACAAGTGGATAAGGAAAATGTGGCATTTATATACAGTGGAGTGCTACGCCGTCATAAAGAAGGATAAACCTGGGTCATTTCTAGGAAAATAAATGCACCTCATGCCCATAATGTCAAGTGAAATGAATCAGATATGTAAGTTTAAATATTGTATGGCTTCTTTTATCTGAGAAACCCAAACATATAAATAAAGAGCAATATGAAAGAAAAGTAACAGCAAACACGGAGCAAGGTCAATTTCAAAAGGGAAGGGGAACAAGGGGCGGACGAAGAGTAGGTGGGAATGGGAATGAGAAAGGAATTGTGTGAACCAAGTCCACATGAGGAACATCATCATTCTGTACCACAGACACGCACCAAAAAATTACAAATTAAAAAACCCAAAGCACCACACCTACATTGCTCACAATCTAGAAGGTAAACATGGCAGAATTACACAAGTAAAAAATGATTTAAGAATATACAGCACAGCATGATGAGTTGACAAATGTGCTCTTTCTTCAGAGAAGCTTTAGTGAACTGGGGTGTTTGTCATAGGCCTGACTTAGTGAGATTTCTAGATGAGGAGAAAGAGCTCAGGACATCAGAGGCGGGAGCAGAGATCCACAGTAAGGATGAGACTGGAGCAAAGGCTGCAAAGGGTGAGACTGGGGCAAAGGAACAGTAAGGGTGAGACTGGAGCAAAGGCTGCAAACAGTTGGGTAAGGCTTAGGACAGCATCATAAAATATTTCATTGATCTCATCACTGAAGAATTTGAAAGCATTTATAATGTCCTATTTTCTCTCCTTCCTTTGCTTTCCCACATAGATTCTGAATATGTAGAGCATTTGAAAAAAAATCACTGGCAATAATATCTTTCTCTTTCATATCAGGCCAAATCTTATATTGGGTTGGGAACGAGGGTAGCAAGGAAAACAGGAGGGAAGTAATGCAAACAAGAGTAAAATAATGAAATAATAGTTGGAGTGGAAAAGAAATAAAAAAGCAGCATATCAACTGTTCAAATAGACTTCAACTTGAATTCCTGTTTTACAAAAACAACCATGTTAAATGTCAAACCTGAGCTATATTTAGGGCATTCTGTCCATACTCATTTTGTTGAGACTTTCATTTTAAAGGAAGGTTTAGTTTCCAGTAATAAAATGCACCAGCAGGAGAACAGAGACAAGGTTCAAGCAGCCAGTACATCAATTGGAGATCACCTTCACTCAAGACTCTACAAGTTCACGAACAACACAGGCTGTGATGTGCACTGTTTGGACTTTCATTTATTGTGCTTTGGAATTGGTACACCCAATAAAGTGACAAGCAATTCTGTGTTATTTACCTATACAATCACGTCACTAATATTTTACATAAAACAAGTAAAAAGTAAAAGTAAGGATAAATATGCATCAAAGAATTTTTTTACTTTTATGCATAAGTATGGTATTGACTTGTAATTCTAAATGTAATGTCAGTTATGTTCCAGGAATCACTAGAGAAAGTGAAGGGTTTCCATAAATCAGCCATCTACTGCTTCTTATATGTTAGAAACAAGGAAAAACAAAACACACAAAATATATTATGTTCTATAGTATTAATCAAGAAGGATCATCTTATCTGTCTTCTAGCTTATCAAACACATACTAGACTAGTCTAAGATGATGAGTAGTTATCTATAGGATAAAATGAAGTCTTACCACACACAGCCCTTTCCTTTCTTGCATCCTTTAGGTCTGAATTTCCTTTCCTGTCTCTTCCCTTGTCCTCCATCCCCAGCCAGGGAAGTTTCTGATGCTCATGTTAATAATGCACAAAAAATTTGCATGAAGAAATAAAGAAATTTAAAGAGCTGAAGATTCGTATTCCTCAGGTACTTCAAGTTATGGTCCAAATGAAAAATGAAAAAAGTAAAGCTATTTTGGTTTGCAGTGTTGATATGGTACAGACACCCAACATTATTCATAATATGGTCAAGCTCAAAACTCACAGAATTTGAGCTTTCTACTGTGGACCCAAAAGAGATCTGTTAAGAGCCAAACCACTGTGCAGGAACTAAAGGAGCAGCACCGCTGTCCTCCCCAGAGAGCCGGAGAGAATGTACCCAGGGAGAAAGATGCTCCTGAGAGTTGAACACAGCACGGAAGGGACAAAAACTGTGAGTGGCAGGGGCAGGAGGGACAGAGCGTGGCAGAAGAGGGACCAGGAGGAAAGCAAGTATTGTTTAGAGAAAGGGGCTTGTGACAGAGTGTCACATTTTAATCAGCTTTAATAAAGTTAGTGGCTACAATGAAATATAATAAAAGTTTTAATTCAGTAGCAGAAAAAGCTTTTAAAGTAAATTAACAATTCTGTCTTAAACTATACTTACTTTCTGCTGACATAAAAAATCCTATAAATAAACACTGGTTTTTTAAATGTATGAAGAATATTTTAACTAAGTATTTCACATAATTCTACTATACCGTATCAGAATAAAATGCATTTTTAAAAGGAAAAAATGACACCTTAAAAAAGTACTTTCACAATATGTTACCGAACACTTTACAAAGAAACCAATAAACTACTATCTGTACATGCAAATGCGATACCATTTTCAAGCTAGAGCTGAAGGCAATTTTTAATCTGTAAAATAATGTTTTTTTAAATTTAATGAGATGACATTGTAAAATTGCAAGGGATGGTACCAGATAAATGGCAGAAAAATAAGTTGTAGGAGACAGCAGTTTTGAAATAAATATTCCTAGCCAGTGTTTGTAATAACTGTGAAAGGTCAGCTAAGTAATTCAAAACTCAAATTTTTAATTCTATCTGAGGAGATAAAGCATACAAATAACTTATTTATAAGGAGTAGAGTGGACCAGCGAGTGTTGAAGGGCTTTAAAGCTGGAGTTGAAGGAGCAAGACAGGTAAGCTGAGGCCAGCCTGAAGCCGTGTGGAGGCTCCCATGAGAAGCTGAGAGGTTGTCGTGCAGTGCCAGGCAGGTGCAAATCTGGGGCAGGGTGTTAGAGACAACGGAAAAGGCTTCAACTACATGTGAAATGTGCATTATCCTTTGGATGGCACAGGGAGAACAAATATGTGTTCACATGGAAAATATGTGACCCACCAAGGATTTAGAAAGATGGATCTAAAAGGTAGAACTGTTAGAAATGTACTGCAATATTCTAAAGATGAGTAGATTCACAGCAATCATGGTTAGAATGGAAACTAGTACTATCTAAATCATGTTGGTGCTTAAAATGTGACTAAAGTGAATCATGTTCTTTACGAGTGTTAGTGTTTTAAATCTCACAACAACCTATGAAATATGTATAATCACTTCCTTTTTTTTTTACAGTAGAGGGAACTGAGAGGCGGAAAGTTTATGGGACTTGTTAGAATGTGAACTCACACGTTCTGTTCAGCGTCCTCATTCTCACCTCGTATACAAAACTGCAGAAGTCCAGACCACAGAGAAGAATTCTCCATGCAGAGTCAAAGTGATTGTAACAGTGTGAGTGGTATAGTTTAGTGGTTAGAAGAAGAGACATCTGAAATGAATTATGAAGGCATCAACCTGAGGCTGGAAATATAGGAGAAATTCTTAGCTTATGGTACAGGGCAGGAAATGGAATTTCATTGTGTATGCATTAAATTACAAAAGAAATAATCTGCCTTGAAGCTTTGATTTAGAGACTCAGAGATCGCAGCAGTGATGTGACATCAGGAGCCCCGAGGTGCTAACTGGAGTCACCACTGACCAATGCCGGGGCAAGGAGAAAGCCGAACGCTGCACTGGGTGGGGGCAGAAGGTGATTGTTTTGGTGTGCAGAGAAAGAGAAAGCAGCACCCACGCCGAACCATAAAGGAGAAGGCAGGAAGTTGCCTGGGCTCCATGTTGCCTCACGGATGTCTGTTTTCATCTGCAGTCCCGCTGGTGTACAGGGGAAGCTGCTGCCTTGGAGTCACAGGCGTCGGACTCTCGCTCTTTCAACAAACCTCTTTCTATCGATCTGGCCTTACCGAGTGTGGGTTGTCTTCAGATGCACACGGACTAAAACGTGACACAGAGCAGAAACAAAAAAAACTCACGGGAGGAAATGGTCTCTATGAAAACGCCTTAGAAACTTAAGTTTAAGGAGGACTGATTAGACATTTTATTCAACTTTGGAAAGTGTATTAAGATAGTCATACCCTTCCCTAATGAAATTATAGATTCTCTTTCAAGGTCAGAAAAAATGAGGGCAGGTAATTTTTATGCTTAATTAGACTGAACACTCTTGAAGTGAAAGTGTCATATTTAACATATTCTTCAGCTTTAACTATTTATACATATAGTATCGAAGAAGAAGCATATGTGAAGGAAACGTTGTATGGGAGGAAGTCAGAACATGCTTTTCTTTATCCTGCACTACAAATCATTCTCTCTCTCCTCATCACCTTCTCCTTTTCTTTAAATGTTATCTCTGTCATTAAATTATTAATCCCATCCTTGCCATAGAGGGAAATAAAAGGAAACACAGTAAATTGACATTCACTGATTTTCTAATTAATTCATATAATTTGCCATTCCACCAAAACCCTTTACTGAAATGACAGCATAGTCTGATGTAAGAAATCAGTATCAATGTATTTATTTGCTCCACTTCCAATATAAGGGTTAAGAAGGGGGAAAAAAAATCATCACAGATTTTTTTTTTTTTTGGTACTGGGAGTTGAACTCAAGACCTTGCACTTGCCACGCAAGCACTTATGCTGCTGAGCTATACCCCCAGTTCTCATCATAGATTTGATGAGAGCACTAATTAAAAAAACTCCCATTTATGTGTAAATGTCTTTAAAGTCATAACAGTAAGTAGTGTCTAAAACTTAACTGTGGAGAGTTTTAGTTGTCCAAAGATTAAACATAAAAAATTTAAAAGTCTGATATAATTTGAGGAAAATTTAGAATAATTTAAATTGGTTAATTAAGTTAAATCATCTATAATTTGCAAACGAAGTGAACTAATGTTTCCACTGCACAGTGTAATGATCTGAAGTTGTTGTGTTCTCGAGTAGCTTGAGAAAGTCAGATGGGGACAGAGAACTATTTCAAATGTGCCATGAATGAGATCATAAAATGATCCTGAATGTGAATACTTTGGAGTGAGATGAATGGGTAGAAGTGTCTGATGGGTATTGGTCATTCTTCCTAATTTCGGAGTTCTCTTTCACATTCCTAATATTCGGTTTTTGTTTTTTATAATAGATGATTTTGAATTATTAAAGAAAGCATGGGAGTTGTGCTACTAAATTATACTTTTTGCATACAAAATATTTCTGAAATAAAAGCTACATTTTTAAACATTAATATTTCTAATTTCTCCTTTTTACTAGGCTCATGTTAAAAAGACCCAATTGAGATCAGGCTAAACGCTTCATATTCAACATGCATTCTCTACCTGCTGAACACGTCACTAGCAAGCTATTAACACAAATGAAAGAATTGTTACAAGCAGGTAAGTTGACATAGGAAATACCTCAGGTTTCTGCAAGTTCTGAGTAGTTGTTTTTTTTCAAGAACCAATCTAGAGGTTAATTTGTTTTGCAAAGTTGTCTAAAATTACCCCCTGCAATTATGTCTTCATGGTAAAAATAAAAAATGAAAGAAATCAGTATTTAAGGAAGGGAGAAATTAGCAGTAAATATGGTTTTAGCTGGTACTTTAAAGAAAATGATCTGAGGAAACTTCCAGTGTTTCAACAGTGCACAGATTTTGAAAGCATCGCTTTAGGGGCGAGGGAACAAGTGCACTTGGAGTACACTAAGTGGAGACAAGTATTTCATGATCCCAATTTTGCACGAACAATCACATGGAGAATGTTTCCGTCTAACTTCTTAATGGACAGCTGCCTGCTACTGTGCTGCCTGCAAGTGAGTCTGGCTCTGAGGAAGAGTGATAAACAGAACAGTCACAGCTGAACAAAGCCTGGAAACAGGATGGAAATACGAGTACAGAAATTCATAGAGTCATACTTGAAGCAACTGTTGTGTGATTAAGTCTATAAATGGTAAAATCTTAAACTGCTTGGTACTGTTTTAAGATAAGAGTTTTAAAAATTAATTTTTAAAAAATATTTGAAATGGGCATATGATTCATACAGCCAAAATCATAGACACTTAATCATACGTTTTCTTCTGTGATTATATGTAAGCCTACCAAAGATGCTAATGCTCTTCACCTAAATGTAGGTGATCATAGTTAAGGAGTAGATCACAATTAAGTAGCTGAATTATTTTAATATTGGGTCCCTTTTTAAATGGGGGTTGGTACAGGATCTGCTTTTGCGGTTGATTTTTTCTTTTTTGAGACAGGGTCTCTCAGTGTAGTTCAGGCTGGCCTTCAATTTACTATGTAGCCCAGACTGGCCTCAAACTCACAGCAGTCTCCTGAGTGGTGGGATTACAAGTCTATGGCACAACACCAAGTCCTACACTTTATCACTACACATTATTTTACAGAAACTATATTTATCATGAATTAAGAACCAGAGTTTTAAACAATTACTTCCTCCCCATAAAATAACTATCTTATACAACTATTATAAAATACTTTAAATAAACACTATGAGTGTCTGAGTATCTCAAACAAGTGAACCAAATGTATTATCCTGTCTCTCTGGATGTTTTCCCAGTTCACTAGCTCACTCTCTCACCACCATCCCTCTGTCTGCACATAGCACAATTGACAGAGCTCATCTTCTTACGAATTCTCCTTGATCATCCCTGATTGCAATCTTTCTCTTTTATAAAATTTCCCATATACAGTTCAGTATTTGTTTAGTATCAAATGTTGAAAATAGAAGAAACTACACACTGGGTGAGAGTTTAGGATAATAAAAAATTACATGTAATTATAGCTCCCAGGAATTATCTTGTAGGCTAGATGGAAGAAGTATCTGTTTTTGTACCTGCAAGGAAGAGTAAATAGTTAAGAATCTTAAATAGATGAAGCCTAAGTGTGTGTCTATGAATACTAAGAGACGTAAAGTTCCACTTGTTAATGATATTCAACAAGTCAAGATGATATGAATGAGAATTCGTCAATATATCCTTTGGCAATTGCCAGGCCAAAGTCCAACACCTCTTCTTTTTCTTTTTTAGAATTGCATTATTTTCTTTTACTGCTGCTCTACTGTAACAAATTCTATCAACTCATTATGTTATAGCTGTATAGAACAGTCCTGTGGGTCTCAGATCAAGATGTCTAAGGTGTCTGCAGGGTGCATGTTTTTTGGAGGTTCTAGTAACAAATTAGTTCCTTGCCCTTTTAACTTCAAGAGGCTTCTTGAACTCCTTTACTCCTGGCGCCCTTCCACTTGCAAAACCAGGGTTCACCTCATTCTGACCTTGCTCCCATGATCTCATCTCCTTCCAAGACTGCACTGTTTGCCTCTTTTTTTGCTTATAAGGGGCTCTGTGAGTACTTGGGGCTCCACAGCTGACCCTTGAACAATCTCTGCCTTTTAATATGTTCAATTTAGCAATGTCTGCTAAATTCACTTGCCATAAGGTAACATATTTGCAGGTACCAGAGGCTAGGACTCGATTCATCTAGGAGCTTTAGTGTGTCTACCAGAAAAACTTCTTCAGTCATTTGTGACTCACCCCAAGCTGTGTCTTTTTCATGATGAAATTTCCCCAAAATTTTAAATTTATAAATAATGTTATGTTTCCATATGATGGCAAGATTCAAATTGATATAGTCTCATTGATTTTCCCTTGCAAAAAGGGATTATCAGGGGAACTAGCCAACACATACAGGAAGGCATCTGAAAGATGCATAAGGTAAGAAGCAGTTGGGGTGTTTCCCACAGATGCAGTTTTCCAGGAAATGGGAGCATAATTGTAAAAATATTTTAAAAGAGTCTAAGTAGGACTTTATAAGCTAGGAGAAACATATATTTTTAAAAGTATACTTGATGAAACTAAATTTCTTTAAGTAACTTTTAAATATATAGGTGCAACAACTTATAATTTCTTTCCTTTTAAATGAAAAAAATATTGTATCAAGTGTGATGGGTGAGACAAATCTTAAATGGCATAATATTTAGAGTTTTTAACCAAATTTGTAAAATGTATATTATCACTAAATTGTTTAATTAGCTGTAACTGCCAATGTACAATAGTTCATGACTGAAAATGTAACATGGAAAGAGAAAGACAAAAACTAAATTGTTCTAAATTAAGTGATATATTTTGCTCATATTCTTAATTCCAATATTCATGAATGTCACAATTCTCTCAGAAATTTTATCAAGTGAAAAAATGAGATGCATTTAATTTTTGAAATATTATCTGAATTAAGAAAGTTAAGCACTTCACATTCATTTAATTTTTTAAGTATACAATTAGTATAATTTGATATTTCTAGTACTTTGAACTTGTATGCAGATAGGAATGTCTATGGGCAAATTACAATGCAGCAGTTTCTTTCATGTTTCTTTGCAAAGAAAAATTAAAAACAATATTGCAACAAGTCTGATTCAACAGAAGAGCTGTGAGTTTAGCAGGAAACCTCTCTTTGGGAGGTGACTTTTAGATCTTCCTTCACTCACCTAATAGGAAGGACAAGAAATCACATTCTAAAGGCGCAAAATCAGGGCCACAGCTTCAGAGTCTTACAGTTCATTTGATTACACCACAGCACCACCATTTGCATCACCTTGATGGAATGGGTGCTTTGCAGTTCTGTCTGTTTTCTTAGAATGTGTTTCAGAAACTAGGAAATCATATGCCAAGTAGATTCTGGCTGTATGCCAGTGACCTTGGCAGTAACCAATCTATGATTATTTCCATGAATTTTCTACCTGAAAAATAAAGCTTCCTAAAATGAGGAGCCACTTTTTCAGTCACACATTTCTCTTTTTAGGCTGTCCTCTGCTACCTTCCATCAGTCCTGAACACCATGCCAAGTCACTCTGACTCCACCAGGAGTGAAAGTAAATCGATCGCTGTCCCTGCCCTTACTCCAGGGAGATTAGAGTGGGATTCCAGTTCCAAGTAAAGCTCCACTAGAACAAGGCCACTATAAAGTAACAGAAAGAACTTAAAAAAGAGAGAGAGCTTTTAACATCTAATTAATGAGCTATAATTTACAGTGAGAAATTTACAGTGTGTCTCTCTAAAATAAGAGAAATTGATAATTTGCAGGACTTTCTGTTTGGATACAAATAAGAAATCATATTTAACTTCAAAATGGATATTCTATGAAAAGGTGGCAGTGTTTTCCTGGTCTCCTTAATTTCTCCTTAATTACAGCAAATAGGTCACCTTTCTAACTCAAATCCGGGGAGAAAAAGAGAGTGAGAGAGAGAGAGAGAGAGAGAGAGAGAGAGAAAGAGAGAGGGAGGGAGGGAGGCAGAGAGGTAAGATAGCATAGACTTCTTAATTTGAAGAAAATCTTTCAAGTCTTTTTTGAGTACAAAACTTTTAAAATCAATTGCATAGATATAATTGATCAAAATATTCTCAGTGTTTGCATTATGAATCTGCCTCAGATGTACACCAGTAGTTGTACTGACATATCACTTTATTTGGGGAAAACTTCACACCATCAAACACACAGATGTACAAAACACATAAATAAATAAATAAACACACAGACAAGTAAATAAATAAATGCCTTACTGGCAGTTTACAGTTTTGTGGGGGAACAAAAATTCAAAATATATGAAAGTTAAATGTTTATTTTTCCTAATAAAATAAGTATCATGATGATCACATTAACTCTAGGAGGGCACTACTTGACTATTTTGGTATCTTAGTTAAAGGCCATGCGTCAGACTCTAACAGAGGCCACAGTGAACACATGGGGAACTGTAGCTACTCATCACTAAGAACTCTGTCTCCCAGCTAAGAGCTCATTGATTCCCACTTCTGTCATCATTTCTTACTTGGCCATAAAACAATTTGTTCCCTTGATAACTGTTCATTTATTCAGAGTTGTTTGAGGGCAGGGACTTCTCATATATGCCACTGTAAATTTAGGAGATACTATGTTCATACTTACCATACATTATATAAAAGACTCATGAATAAGTATATTCTACACGAATATATTCTACATTCTATATGTTACTGAATCAGTGATAATACAATTTAAAGTTTGTTTTAATGTGCATTTTATTTTAAAATGTAGTATATACACAAACATACATGATAGATAAACTATTATGTGCACAGTTCCCTAGATCCATTTTCAATATTGCCCAAGATGAAATTTTTTCCAAATTTCAAGTGAAGGGGATGAAAAGCTGCCTACAATAGACCAAATATTCATCATTTCACATATTTCACTGCAAATTAGGTTCCATTAGATACTCCCACAAAGCATTCCAAATGTCTCCCCTTGTTCCTATTTTTATTAATTTTCTCCTCTTTTCTTGAAATGAACGAGGCTATAAAGATTGTAAGAAAATCTAGGGAAATGCATTTTTAAAAAGTGTAAATAATAGCACAGAATACCAATAATTCTATCCTTCTGTGTTCCCAAATATTCTTTGGATTATTAATATTGGAAATACAAGCATTTGCTAATTATCTCATATTATTTCACATACTTTTCCAAAGGAACAAACATATATAAGAAGAATCAATTTTCCTAGAGATAGTCTTTGTAATTATTCAATAATAAACTAGTTTTGGTATAGTTGCCTTCATTACTAAAGTTTCAGCAAAAACGGAGATGATGTGTTTCTAAACAACACTGCAACAAATACTGAAGGAATTTAAAGAATGCATATGTACCTGGCTTAGGAAACACCTAGGAGATACTAAAATAAATGTGCCATTCATCTTTTCTAGGAGACATATATTTTTGTGAAAGTACTATATTAAAAATTTTCCCAGCAAAAGTTCAGAGTAGTCAGAAAAGTACCACTTGTTATCAATGCAAATATTTATTTACAAAAATCCCTAAGAGTGGTTTTCCAAAGTTGCCACCGTGGCTCACATGAGAGATTAAAAAAGGAAAAAAAAAAAGAAAGACCCTAAGAAAGTTTCTCTACTCTAAAATAAGCTTAAGCTGCAGTGTATTATTTAGTCTCTAAACTCTGTCATCATGAAGTGCTTCTAAGCCATCCAAGTTTCATTACATGTAAACAAAACAATATGTGCTACCTTTTAATTGGGATTTATTCTGAGAAAATCTAGGGCATCCAATGGTACATCATCTGAAAGCTTAAACCAGGACACAAATTATAATCCCTAAAGTTGGAAATTTGTATTTTATTTATTTGCATGCTACATCTTCAATTTTTGCCGCATCCCTTGGTTTAAACTCTGCAATTCTATGTTTACATAATAGTTTCAAAATCATTTTACTCAGTAACATTTTTTGAAAGAGAGAAGAGTTAGACTTGTGAATAATGTACTGCTTCAAGGACTTAAGATAACAGCTTTGTCTTGTCTTTTCACTCACTGTTTATTTACTTGTATCAGCCAAAAGTGAGGCTCATCTCTATTGACACTTGAGTATTATACGAGCATCAATAATGATCAGGGCAACATTTTCTTCTGTTCTGTTAAATAACCTATGTTATTACTTCTGTGTTTTGAGGTTGTTTTATGCCAATTACTAAAACACCTTGACACCTCTTCTAAAGAAAAGCCTTTATTCACTTGGCATGAACAGAGTAAAAATTGCTTTAAATCTGTTGAAGAGTAATTGATTTATAAAATTTTGAAGACATGTTTTTAATATATCAAGAAAATGGTAACAAGATGACGCTGAATTTAGCCCCATTAAATTCTATTAAGTTTTGTGTCCTTAATCTAAATTGAAGATGAAGTCTATAAAGTGCCATTCCTAGTGAGAAAAACATCAATGTAACTTTATATCACTGCTCAGTGGCTGAATGTCAAAATAGCTTTTCCTGTGGAGAGACAAAAGTAAGCTTCCTTTAGAAAGATCACACTTGCTGTGAAAATTTTGTGTCCTCCCTCGTCTGTATAATGTTTATGCTTATAGGCCATAGGAAAAAAAAAATGGAGAGTTACAGAGTGAAAATACTGTTGAGGACCACATTATCCCAGGTGCTGCTAAAAAACTGAAAAATAAATAAATAAAAAGGAAAACCTTACTAGGAGTTCTATGTAATATCATCATTATTTTTTTCTCAAAGGATTCAAGGACAATTTAGCAAATAAAAACACAGCTCACAAATTTTCTTTTATGCTCATTTTAATGTGGAATAAGTGACATCCCAATTCTCATTCTTCATTAAATTGTCATGCTTTAATATTATGATAAGCTCAAAAGAATAAGAAGTTTTCTGTGCTTGGTTTTATTCATCATAGTAGCTGTGTTATTGTTTTGTGGTCTTAATATAGTGAACACCCAACAGAACAGAGAGACCTGATGGTATTAAATTCCTCTATAAAAAGGATATATGAGGACTGTGGATATAGCTCAGCAGCAAAAGAGCCTGCCTGGCAAGTGCAAAGTCCTGAGTTCAATTCCCAGTACAAAACAAAAATAAAAGTAAAAGTAAATAAAAAGGACATATGCACATGTATTTATTATTTGGTTCAATTTTTTTACAATGCTCAACAAATCCATTGGCAAATGTAGTGTGCTCAGATCACATCTGCAGAATGAATGTTTAGTTATTGGGTATGTGTGTGTGTGTGTGTGTGTGTGTGTGTGTACCAGGAATTGAACTCAAGGCCTTGTGCTTGCCAGACAGGTGCTGTGTCAATAAGCAATAACACCAGCACTTAGTCATTATTTTGACCTCACATAGTGTAGCATGTAAACTGGCTTAACATTTCTTTTTCTCATATATGAAATACGACTATTTGTCCTGATATGCCAACTTCACTTCAGAAGTTGCTCAGGGCATTGCTGGAGAACATTTCCTGGTGTGCATGGTAAGTCATTAAGGTATAAGTTTGGAATCCACATTGCATCTCTCTCCACTTCTTCTCTGCCCCATCCTGTTCTGTTTTCCCTCTACCATGAACTAAGTAGCTTTGCTCACCAAGCACTATAACCAGGATGTTTCTGCTTTGGCGTCAGCTGACCATGGTCAAAATCTCCTTGAAAACTAATCCAACACAAACCCCTCCTAATTTGAGTTGTGGGGATCATATCTTGCAAATGGAAAGTTGGCTGGTACAGAAAATTTGTACCAGGAATGGCACTGTTGTTATATCTGTAATGAATAATATGGTTGGAAGTCTTTAAAACTGGTCAGAAAGAGTTTGGAGAGGCTTGGAGTGGGGGACTGAACAAGCCTGAGAAGGCTGTGAACAGAACTCAGGGGGCTCCTAATCAGAGCTCAGAACTCTGGATGCTAATAGGAATGTGGACAATCAAGGCCACACCAAGGAGGTGTCAGTTGGGAACAAAGTCGGTGGAATAAATATCATGAAAATCTGTTTACATTTTGCCCATATCCTGAGATATGGCAGTAGACTGGTAGTAAAAAATATTCGGGTGGGGAGATTCAAGCACAGGTCAATTTTGAGCAGAGGTATGGGCATTACTGGCTGCTTTCATGTAGATTTACCAGACTGAGAGGAGAAAGTAGAGCAGAAAAATAAAAAAAAAAAAAAACCATCAGTTTGGGCCCAAAATGATCATCTATAATTTTGTGAGTAAAGCAGATATGACTGCTAAAGAGATTAGCGATATTAAGAAGGAACCAAGTACTTTGCTCCCCTAAGGACAAGAAGAAAGATGTCTTGAGGACATCTCAGGAATCAGATAGTTCCCACCATTGCAGGATTAAAAGTATAAAAATGTAAATCTTTCATTTGAGAAAAGCAACTCTGAAAACCATCCTGGAGAACATCTGCTTTGGGAATTAGTTCCCCATGATTCTTTTAACCACATTTAGGCCCTCAGGCACTCAGAGTCCACAGCAGTCCTGGTTCAGGTGGGTCTTACTACTGCCCTCATATCCAGTAGATCTGTGTACTGCTGATTTTTCAGGCATGCAGAAGGCAAGAGTTGTGGGGTCAGGAAATCTTCTACCCAGACCTCAAAGGAAGTCATAAACTGCCTGTCAAGGAGCCTTGAAAGAATAGAGTGAGACTCTGTGGAAATAAAGGCAAAGGTTTTAGGGAGATGCTAGGAAGTTGTGCATCTCAGGAATATGGAGCTTCTTCCAAGGGAAGTTGTAGGCTATGAATGGGGCCAGTTCAAGATGGAGGCCATGTGGATTTCAACAAGCAACATTATAGGGCTGAGGATGCCCAAGTGCTTTGGAACTAACATTTTACCTCTGCATTCTCTGGCTGCTGGATAGAGAGCTACAGAACTTAACATTCTCTTACTGGATTTTGGGCTTGCTTTACTCCAATTCCTTTCTATTTCTCTATTTCCGTGTTTTGAAATGACAGTGTTTATCCTCTGCCATTGTACTTCAGAATTATGTAACTTTTTACTTTTACAGACAGTCACAGCTAAGTGTTTCTCTTGAGTTTCAGAAGAGATTTTGTTTCAAAGTTGATTGATGCTGAAACTTTTAATGCTTGTGACTTTGGGGAAGGGATTACAGCTTTGTTGCTTGGATAAATGATACGTATATCATGTGAGGTGGAATTGTTAAGTGATTATTATATTTACCTGGAGACTACACATTGCTCAAGAAGCTGCATTTGGGGGCCAAGTTATTAAGGGCTGGACTGTGACTCTTAACCCTGATATGTGAACCAGATCAGCACACCTCTAAGTTTATATCAGTAAATCATGGAAACATAATCTTGGCATCTACATCTGTTCTCTTGCTCTACTTCCTGACCACCATGAAATATGAAGTTTTGTTCCTTTTATGACAGTGATGGTGAAACTGTAGCACATGTGCCACAGCTGACTGTTATCACTGAAAGCTCTAAAATGTTCACCATCATTGCTTTACACCCTTCTACCATGATATTTTGTCCTTGAAGTCAGCTGACCATGGATTGAACCTCCTTGAAACATGAATCAAATTAAGCTTCACTCTTTTAAAACTGTAGGTGTTGGTTATTGTTCCAGCAGTGAGAAAGCTGACATATATATATATATATATATATATATCTATTCTATATTGATGAGTCAACTGTCCTTTCCTTCCTGAATGGTTTTGTGCTCAAGTTTGAAAAATGCTAATATATACATATTTTTTTGTGAAAATTTTGAACTTCTGAAATCCTATACACTTTATAGCATATTAAGTAGTTCAATAAATGCTTCAGTACTTTTCACAACAAAATTGGAACCACATCTCTTCTCCTATAAAATGCACTCTGAAGTGTTATTGAAACCACCCATTTGGGACACAAGCAAATGTCACTAAAAATCAGAGAACCTAAAGTAAAGGTGAATTTAAAGAAATAACAGTCCAAAGTGAAATGCTTTTAATAGACATCTTAGAAACAATCTACTAATATTAGGTATAGGCATGTATTACACTTGATGCTTTGCTAAAGTCTTCTTAGAACACAATTATAATACATGGTCTAAATCTTACCAACAATGCGAAAAAGTATGTTTCTGAATGCATGGTGAAGGCAATGATTTTTATGTGTTTTGTTATTTTTTATGGAAGTCATGAAAAATCTAGTTCTATACAAAGTATAAGCAGATGTAAAATATTATGCATCTTTAATATTTTTGCTTCATCTGGGCAATTCTAGAAGATGAATAACATAAGCAAAGCCACCGTTTAATTTGGTACTTGTAGCATATAAGAGGACCCCCCCAACACACACACAATGATCCCTCTTTCTTTAGTATTTATATCTCTGTGTAATCGTTTCCACTTGATTGTAGGCTGAATAGATGGATTCATTTCTCTAAAACAGAACAGAGCAAACTAAATGAAACTTTACATATAAGATTAGGTTCCAACAACACTATGGCTTTTTCCTCACCTGTTCTCTCACATGGTCTCATTTTTAAAATATTCCTCACATAGAAAAAAGAAGTCAGCTATGTAGTTCCCAGGTAGCCTCATGGAGAGTCTCACATGATGAGAGATTAAGGATTGTCTACAGTCACTTGAGTGACTTTAGAAATGGATCTGCAACCAACCACCAGCATATGCCAAACCTTGTGATGAAACCATTTGAATGCAGTCTTATGGGACACCCTGAGTCAAAAGTATGCAGCTGTTGTTTCAGGGATCATTTCTTTCCCAAAGAAGCTGGGAAATAAATTGTTTTAAACTAAAGTTGGGATTGTTACTCAGCAACAGAAGGGGATTATAAGCGGAAATACATTAGGTAGGGTTGTAGAAAGAGAATCAATATTGCATCATATGCTCAATACAAATTATTTAATTACTCTAATTACCAATAAAATAATTTACTTCTATGTTTTCCACTAAAGAATAGCTGGATCATTCCTTATTTCTTTCCAGTATCATCACTCCATTACCTTCCAGTGTCTCCTCATTACTGTTCAAATCAGAGCAATTTAAAATACTTGCACATGATCTGGTCTTTTCTCCTTTTACATTTTTTGTCTGTTCCCCTTTTTCTTCTCAAAACTTTTAAAGCTCTCAAACATGAATTCACAAAATGAGTAGAGGAGCTATACAGATTTGGTTCCTTATGCATTAGTTTCAATTTCTTCAGCTGTAAAGCAGGGACACTATAACCTTAAATTTCTTTGTAACACAAATACGAAGATAGCTTAAAAAAATGTGATAACTATGTTAGTGCAAAGTAGTTTTTATGAATAATAGTTTCTGTTTCCTTCTCTATCAGTCATCTTTCCCAGTACTAATTGTGATTCACATGACTATTCCATTGAAGCTTATATAGACATTTGTACATATTGTCATAAATACCATATACAAATTCCAGAGGGTTTTTAATGTATCCTTATTGCATTGCACACAACAGACACCTCTATACATGTAGCAGTACTACATTTCATTCCTACCATTCCAGACATCCTTCCCTACATGTAGTGGTAATAAAATAAGTTTTGCAGTCATTTATTGAATCAAATTAAATAGCAGGAGATGCTAATTAGATAAATAACATGGGTGTAGATTTGGGAGGGACTTGAATTACAAGATGAATCACATGGATCTAAGACAACAGAAAATAGGGACTTGTTTAGACTCTTTTGAGAGCAGAGTGGGTTGGAGAAACACTGTTTCATAAAGATTAACAAGGAAAGGATGCAGTAACACTGGGAGTGAAATTCTAGAGAACAGCTAGAGCAAACGGTGTCAGTAAGCAGAGATAGAGAACACTCTGGAAGAACAGTACTGAAGCAGTAATGTGTGTCTTAGTTACTTCCTTATTCCGGGGAGGAAATACTTGAGAACAAGTTAAAGGAGGAGGACTTATCTTAGGTCACAGTTTCTACAGGATTCAATTTATAGTCAGCTGGTCTCAAGGCAGAGTGGTGCAGCAGAGGAGAAACGAGCAAGCAGGAGGCAAAAAGTAGTTTTCCTTTTATTTCATTCAGGCCCCAGGCCCATTGGCTGGTGCTGCCCACATCCTGTGTGGGCCTGCCCAATATCCACTCCCAGAATGATGCTAACCCAATGAGTGAACTAATTTAGTACTTAGTCCATTTTCATACACCCTGGATTCAGCCACCTCTGAAAAGGTCCACATATGAGTGCACGAGGCTTTAGGGGGTATCTAGCCACCATAATACTTACTGTCTTTGGATCAAAATAAAATTGACTTACATTGAGAAATATACTTCATATAAAGTATGAGGTCTTCTATTTCTGACAAGATTGGCAATGTTCAGTATGGTTTGGCTGTTTACAAGCCTTCTATTACTGGAGGGTTTTTTTTTGTTTTTGCTTTGTGTGTTTGTGTGTGTAATACCAAGTGATTTCACATACATTCATACAGAGATTTATTATGCTAGCAAAGAAATTGAAAATGTGCAGTCTCAGTTTGTAAATGGAAATTATTTTATTTTTACAGTCTATACTTTTGATAGAAAAAGATATGACATCACATCTAGTATTGTTTGATAAATATTAGTAATTAAGTGTCTGCATATAAATATGTAAGGATTCAGTTTAGGTGAAAAAAAACTCAGCTGATAATTTGATAACCAAAATATGTTATTGACAATCAGGATAACTGAGATTATTATCACTGAAAATCTGGAGAGGGTTTTTCTTACAGAAAGAAATCTTTATTTTTCAATGACAATGTTAATTTATTCCACTTTTCCTTCAATGAGTCAGAAGAACTCTCAAGTTTGAGTTACAATCAACATTTTCCCTGAAGACTCTCTGGGGAATCAAACAAAGTTGCTACTTCAGAGTCTGACTCTCCAGAATCAATACTCGGTGTTCCTAGACCAAGGCACCAAATTACTTCACTGAAGCAGGACCCATTTTATGGTAGGTAGAATTGATTTTTCACCTGGGTCTTTTTTAGCTTAACTGATAGGGATTAACTGCTTTAGTAACTTTGTCAAAAGAAAGGCCACCTGATTCAATCTATTGGTTGTGACAAATTGTTTTGTGATTATGAAATTAATCGTGTTCCCTGCATCTGTCATATGTATTTTTCACCTGAAATTCAAAATAAAGAAATATTGTGTATCATACATTCTAAATATTTTATTATTTGGGTACTATAAATTCTAAATAGTTTATTACACTTTGCATATGAAATTGTACTTAAGAAACTTTGATTGTTTTCTAACAAGAATACAGTGTTTTATGTAAAGAAAACAAATTAGTGAATAGAAAGTTTGACTCTTCTTAATTCTTAGAAATCAGATTCTATCCTGAGTAGATATAGTAGGAAAAATGGCTGCCAAGTCTTTCAGAAGTGTGCCTTTGTAAATATTTACAAACAGAACAGCACACCATAAGCTGGAAACTCACATACTGTTGCTGGAATTGTTAGATTGACAGCAGCTTACACGACAGAAAAAGAGAAAAAGAGATTGCATTTCTCATCACCTGATGAACCCACGAAGGTGGACACAAAGAGCTTACACAGTTGAAACCATTTCAAATTGCTGATATCTATTTTGATTAACCAATAAATAGTTTTAGGTGTGATGCACATCGCTGATTGAAATATATTATTTATTTTATAGCATTCTCCAAAGTTGTCTTACCTACTTATCAATCACTTTAGCAGCCCAGAATATAATCAAATAGGAGTTGTATTTTCAATTTACTACATTTTAAGTGATTCTCTGAGAAAAAACTTTGAGGATAATTGCCTTTTGCCCAATATTTTCTTTATTCTTTCATTATACAAATGATTTTCAAGTAGCTGGTATGTGGTAGGTGTTATTAGATATTTAATATATTGAAAACAAAAAGCATGACACCTTCTCTTATGAATTATATGGCCTACTATTGGGATTTGTGCATTCCATGTTTTGCCCAAGTGCTTTAGCGGTTATCTAAAGAAACTTGGTCCTTTCCTTGTACTTGCAATATTATTCTCACCTCTTTTCCACTTATTCAAACACCATACATTTTTATTGGACAAAAACCAAATACTTTCAATGAGCTATTCTTTTGATCTCTAGTCTGAGATGATTTTAAGTATTTCTGGGGAAGAGGAAAAGGGGAGGACATGTTGAGTGTCAACTCTGTGCCAGGAGCTGTACCAGATGACTTACTTATATAATTTAATTTAATTTAATTTAATTTAACTTAATTTAATTTAATTTAATCTTCATACATCCTTACCCCTATTTTTGATGATCTAATGAGAACTGTGTAAGAGAAGAAGCTCAGACTGAGGCTGGGATTCTGACGCAAATATCTTTAATTTCACTTCACAAGCTCCACCCCAAAGACACCTACATGAATTTCTAAAACACTGAGGTTTGTACCCTTCTTAAAGTTAGGTGTTATATGTATCTTTTATTACAAAGAATTATATTGAATTCTTTGTTCTTTAAATTTTGTTTGTGATAGGTGATAAAATTTATTTTTAAATAAAGAAACAAATGGGTTACTGTGGTAGAAACCCCCAGTTATTAATTATGCTGGATTTTCCAAAAGAAATTTAAGAAAGCTAATCTATCTCTCCCTTCTACTAAGCATTGTTTTAAAATATTTTTAAAATAGAATTTTAGTCAAGTCTCTCGCCTGGAGTAGTCACTTGATAATATGGTTTATAGACTAGCTTATAGGCAGCTACAGTGATTCCCATGCTTCTGCTGTAAAATGCAAGTAAATTAGGCTTCCTATCCCTACTGTGGGACTCCAGGAGGAGAACAGGCTGGGAGGCAGGCTGACACACTCAGCCTTGCAATCCCAAGTTTAAGTCTGTAATGAGATGAGCATGTCTAACAGAAAGTGGATTTTGGCAAATGGAGTTTAGTATCTATATAGCCTCAGGCTGGAGAAACAGAATTAAGATCTGTTCTATTCTTCCTTTAACATTAACAGTACAAAATTATTAACAAAGTAATGTAAATAATCTGCGCATTCATCTTTCTATTTGTGCAGTTAGAAGTGAACTTCTTTTTCCTCCAAAATTAACTATCTCAGTTACTTTGAATAAATCTTTCTTCATTTAATTAAAATAATTAGCATTCAATAAATTTCAAAGTTTATATTTATGCCTTCTTTAAGATGAGTATCACTTCTCATTCTTTTGACTAAGATCAAGTGGAAGATGAGAATTCTTTTACTGTTTCTTGGGAAGACATAATCCAGTACATAGTAAGTACTGAGCCTAGCTAAATTAGAGATTCCTTTGGTTGACACCCACACACTCCAAACAAACTTTGGTAGATTTTCAACTATCTAAATTTTCACAGACTCTACTGTCATTCAGCACAGATGTCTATGACTTGTCCACAAATGTATAATAATAGACATTGAAATAATTCAGTTCAACTGAGATATATTCAAATAATAGCATTTTTCATAATATCTATGCATTTTAGGTATAGTATAAAAGTAAAATAATGTTGGATAATTGTTCTTTGTGAATAAGACTTCTGAAGATTTCCTCTTGATGTCCTTATTCACAAAACTCCCCAGATTTTTTAAGACCCAACTTGACTTCTTTTTGCTAAAGATTAATATCAAGGTCTACAGATTGCAGACAATCCTTCTTCAAAATCATTATCTGTTTCTTTCTACTAATTGAATAACAAGAACAGGACACAGAGACATCGGATATTACATTAATCTTTAAATTCCTTCTGATCCTGAAATCCTATGCTTGCAGCCTATTACATAATTTGTACAACATATTTTCTGTCTTTATAACATTATAGAATTATCAAGAACACTATAAAATATTGCGTTAATTTTTGCACCTTCAAATGGTTTCATATTCTGTAGAAAAGAGTTTCTTCAGCAGAAGAAACTAAAAGTTGCTGTTTTTTACGCTGCATGTCCTCCTCGAACTTAGATTCCATTCTAACTTTTATCTGTGTCTAGCCTATTTCTCAGCCCCTTTTAAACTGGCAAAATAGAAGTAAAATACAAGTTGAGAGGGAATGTTTTCACTCTCACCTGAAGTAATGTAATATAAAACACAACTTCTATTGTACCCAATATTTCTCATTTACTTCTCTTTCCATGGTTTAGAGTTTTTCTTGCTTTTCTTACAATTTATTCTTCACTTTGTGCTTTCTCACAATTTTTATATGCTATAAAAACTAAGCCCTACCCAAAACTTAGTTTCTGTAAAGCTTTGTTAGTTTATTAGATGTCTGTCCACTTTCTCCCTCAACAGGAAATCTGTAAGGCTATAATATAGACTTTATTTTCAATGTTTCCTGTACTTGAGATGGGAACTTGTCATGAGCTTGCTTTGTTCAGAGACTTTTCTTAAAGTCTAGGGAAGATAGGCGACTATAGAAAGCATTCATTTCCTTGGTTTTATGGTACCCAAGATGATTTGATCATCTTCTGAGATTCATATCTATTCCACTTTACAAATTGATGCCTACTTGATAAAATAAGATCGGCAGGATCAGACTTTATACAACCTTCTGAAAAATAAAGAAAGCTCTAGTAAGGCAAAATGATGAAATGTTCTGGTTTTACCTGAATGAGCTTTCTAGATTCTCAGATAACTATGCTTACAGTTCATCCAACTTGTTTCTGCAAATTTAGATTTGCTACTGTTCCACCTTATTCCCATTATTATCTCTGAAATTAATTGTAAGGGTTCTAGAGTCTTCCATCCAATTTATCCAGCTTAATTATTAATCAGTGCTTTAGAATCCTCTTTTATAGCTTCAGTCGACCTTTGACTCTTTATGATCATATCCAGGTAAGCAACATACATTTGAATAAAACCTTTGGAAATAAGAATTTAAAACCTTGCTCTTTGAACTCTATAAATTTTAAATAATTCATTGTAGAATTAGGAACATATTACTATCAAGAGTTAATACTTATACAATACTTATTACTTAAATTATTCTAGGCATGTGAGTAGTAATTTTTGTAGCACTCTTTGACTTTGGTATTATTATCGCTATTTTGCAAAAAAGGAAATTGTGCCCTGGAAAGTTCAGTAACTTGCTCAAGTTCATTACATTAGTAATGATAGAGGTAGCTCCCCATGTGTGCTCTTGACCATTGCAATATAGTGCTGTAACCAAAACAGTGTGTATGCAAACACAGAACAGCTGTGATACAATTACACATTTGGTATCTGGTATAACTCCACATGGAGAGGGCTGTAAATCTTCTCTATAGATTCTGAATGTGGAATCTAATGACAACTTGGATTTCCCCTTTCAAGAAGGTTTTAAACTGTGAGTCAATCTAGAAGTAGAAAAGTGAGCATAGTTAGGTCAGCAACATGCCAACCTAGGGGCATTCGGAATCTGCAAAGCTGTGAATGTGTGGCTTCCAATAATAGTGGAATATGGGGAATGGAGAATGAGGGACGGAGAGGCGGTGGTTAAAAAAAAAAAAGGAAAGCTGTCGCATGGGAATACTACTTTTTCTTAGGCCAGCCCACTCATAGCACAGATGCACTGTATAACAAAATATCTTAAAATGCTGAAGTATGAAGTGTGTATTTTGAATATTAGTTTGGGCCATATTCTCATGCTTTTTAACCCTTCTTCAAGAAAATGTCTTATAGCAGTAGGTAATATTAGAGTATTTAATTCATGAACCTTGCACACTTTAAAAGATTTTCACCATATCACTGAAATGGAGTCAGTTTAGTTTCAAAGTTCAAATATATCTAATTTACAGTAGAAATAGAAGCATCTCTGTGGATAGTTAATACAGAGAGTGGTTTATTTTGAATATTCATAATTACTAGACTAATAGCTATTGTGAATGTGTTTACCTAATAGTGTTTACACATAAGAAAGAGTCAGAAGTAATCTACCTTGATTTAAAAATCAGAGCCAGGAGGAGACAGTGAATTTTAAAGAACTACTACTCTTTAATCAAACAAGCAATCTGTGGAAGGTGCTGGCCCATCTCCCATATTTCCTACATTAACAGCACCATGGAAAGTGGCTCCATCCTGACCACTCTTCATTATGTGAACAATTTTATTATAATAGACTGTAATTCTACAAGAAACAGCAATTCTGGAAGGCTAATGTTTCCTTTTAAAATACAAAAGTAGCTACGACAGCCGCAAAGCACAGATTGATTGGATATTAAAGACAGAAAGGGTGATTTTAAGTTCCATAAAAGGAGACACATTTCTGTCAAGTTTCTGAGCTGCAGGGTCAAGATAGATGTTTAAGTGAACAGTTCAAAGAAAACTGCCTCTTCTAGGGTTTTCTATTCATTATTTGCATTCAAATGTTGACACATAATCGAACAACATAAAATTATCAAACAGTTACAAAAAGGCCTACATTTTAGCTGTTCTTCACAAACATTCCAAAATATGGGCTGTGTAAGTTATGCAAAATGACTTATTGAAATCTTAAAGTAAAAGCACTTCAGATCAACATTATGTTAATATAACATTTTAAATTACCATTTAATCAATACCCATATATTAACGTGATTGAAGAAAAGCTTATGTTCCTAAAATAATTACTTTTTTGGGTGTTCAAAGCTTTAAAAACTGAGAGGTATTTCAGGATCAGTCATAAAGGGCTGGTCCATTGTCTAGCATTATGCGCTTGCTTGCAAATATATTATGGAACCAACTACAAATTATTTATAGAGATAGATAGATGATAGATAGATAGATAGATAGATAGATAGATAGATGGATAGAGTGCAAGAGAGAGAGAGAGAAAGAGAGGGAGACCTAAGAGTTGACGTTACTAAAAAAAAAATCCATGTGCTTTTACTGCCAGTATAAAATATCTTTATCATTTAATCAACATTGTTTACAGTCATTTTCAATAATACACAAGAACATGATACTTTGAAAATACAGCACCAAGTTTTATATTCTTTTCTATGTTGTATTTTAATGATTGCAAGTGTTCATCTAAGAATACAGCACCATTAGCTGTAGTTTCTTATCCTACAGTGGGAGAGGGTGTTGGATTTGGGAACCAATCATCCTACCTTTTACTTTTGAGCAAAACATTCTAGTTCTCTGATCCCAGCAAGATCCAAATTCCAGGAATTATTACTCCAAGTTCAGTCACTTCACATTGTCTAAAGGAGTGCTCTCTGGGCCACCTTTGTAATGTACATACTATAAGCCTCAAGCACTAGGTGGAGTTTTCTTCATATCTTAACTGAGCTTAGAAAAACAGCTTCCTTTTCCTTTTTCCCTTGTCAAATATGGGTCATCAGTAACTTCTAGTACACAGTCAGTACCTTTTGAATAAATGTTCAGTTAAATTCAGGATTACTAACGCACTGTGTTCCCCTTGCCCTTATTCTAAGGAGTGGGAGGACACAATATATATTCTTGGTTTCAAAGGAAACTCAATTCAGCTTTTCCTGAGCTCTGCCCATGTGGCTGGTGATTCCTGTCTGCTTTTCTTTTTTTTTGGTCTTTTTGAGACAGGCTCTTGCTCTGCAGTTCAGGCTGACATTGAGCTCACTTTGTAGCCCAGGCTGGCCTTGAACTCGCAAGGATCCTCCTGTCTCAGCCTCTCAAGTGCTGGGATTACAGGCGTGCACCACCATGCCTGGCAGTGACTCCTGTCTGGCTTCTCCTGGCTGTGTGGTTGTCTGAACTGTCTGCATACACTGTGGTGGTAGTTGAACCTCATCACAACGCATTCTGAAGATTTCTTCCCACCTCCAGAGATACCTTCTTTATGATCAGCTCTGGCCAGTCAATCTCACTTCCCTTCCAGCCTTTCTCAGAGTAACATTCTGCTGGTTGCCCAGGACAGAGGCAGCCCTCACTTCATCTGATGAATTAGGAACCTCCTGCTCAGGACTGATGCTAGCTGCTGAGCATTTCCACGAATCTTTCAACTTATCAGGCAATACTTTCCACTGTGGGAGTCCTCTGAAGTTTGAATGATTTTCCTAGGTCTTAACTTGCAAATGGTAGAGATGCAAAGATATAGTTGAGCTAAGCTGTGCTGGTCAATCACAGGCTTATTTTCTTTTAGGATGGAAAATGATTTGTGGCATTAAAAAATTCTACAGTACATCTTTAGGCATAATTATGATCCATTCAGTTCTCTAGGCTTTGGCTCTTGAGTTCCTTCTTTTTTCCAGCATTGCGCATTGAAAACAGGGGTGCTCTAACAATTAGGTACATCTCCAGCCATTTGTATTTTGAGACACGACCTCACTAGTTACCCAGCCTAGTCTGGAATTTTCTATCCTCCTGCTTTAGTGTCCCAAGTGGTGAGCACTACAGGCACTGCAGCTCTGGATATTTAGCTCAACTTTGATACTGCCACAAAGATGTTTCTTTGGAAAATTTCTGAGAGTTTCTTTTTGCTACCATGTGACATTTTCTAGTTAATATATGGTAGATTTTGATCAGTTACTGTTAACTTAGATATTTCTCTCACATCTTTGACATGCTTTAATTTGTAAATTAAAATTAATTAGAGGTTCAAAAACCCAAGCTTGTTAATGCCACTATTAGTTTAACGGGATTCACATACTAACCACACAGAAACCCATTAGCAACATGTATTTATTAGGATAAGATGTACAGAATATAAAGTTTGACATTTTATCCATTTTAGATCTGCATCTCCGTGGACATTAAGTATGTTTACATTGTCATGGAAACACTCATGACCATCTACCTTCAGAGATTATTCATGTAAACAAATTGAAACTCTATCCTGGAATAGGAGCTCCCCATTTTTCCCTCCTCCCCACTGGCCCTGGTAAGTGGAACTCTAATCTCTCTATATATAAATTGCTCATTTAGTTATATAATTCCATGCCTCAAAAATATAGAATCATACACATTTGTCCTTTAGTCAATGGGTTATTTTACTTTATACAGTGCCTCCAAGTTTCATTCATCTTACAGCATGTATCAAAATCTCCTCACGTTTTAAGGCTGAAAAACATTCTATTAGCTATATAATATGTACCATGTAATACATAATGTATAGGATATACACACCAAATTTTGTGTAATCATTTATTTTGGGCTTTTCATTATTGGAAACTATGTTAATATGAACATGAGGTTGCAAATATCTTTTTATAACCATTTTTACAATTATTTGGGGAAACCATATTATTATCATTTGGGTAGTGAAGGCTTGCTCTAGGAAGATTATCCCAAAGCTATTTTTCAAAGCTTTCAATTTGCATCAGGTTATAGTACTTAAAGAGATCCTTTATATTCATCCATTTCTTCTTGATCTTAAATTGTAATACTGCACAAACACACACACACACACACACACACACGCACACATCTGAGTATGGTAAAAATTGCCTGCTAAACTACAAAGTACCTCAAACTTTTAGGCTAAGGATAAATAACATATATGGCAAAGTGAGAATTTACATATTTACGGGGGTTGAAATTTAGTTTTATTCTACTGTTTTACCCAGAAAGAGATCTAGAACACAGTTGCAGAGGAAAAATACAGTGGACATTATTGTAAGCTACAATATGATTTGATTTAAAAAGAAATGCAATTGTATTACACAGAATTCTTAGTAGAAAATAAATCTAACACATTGGACATGAATTGGGAAACAAGAATCAACTTGTAATTTAGGTATTGTAGTTAATTTACCATAAAACTTACATTTTTGTATCTATAAAATACTTTAGTAGAAATACATTAAATAAAAAAATATTATTCTTCCACCAGGTGAAAAGAAGTGTTGCAGCGTTCTGTTACTACTATCCTTGTACTAAAAACACTCCTAGAGGAAACTCTACTACATCAAGAATGCGTTATTTCCCTGATCACAAAATAGACCACTAATTGTTCATTTCCTGATCATACACGGTTTTGGAAAGTTCACTTCGCAAATGAATACTTATCCTATTTTGTTGCACTGTCTTTCTCTCTGTTTTTTATCATGTATGATTTCTCACTTATACCATTCAGTGTCCTTTTCTTTTATTGGAAGGGCTGCCTCGCTTCATTCCCCTGCATTATATGGAAATTCACAGAGAGAACCATATTGGTCTGTATCTTAGAAGAATTTGTCAACTTTTTGAACTTTTCCAAATTTCGGATAGCTAGTACTAATCAAATTTATTTTCAATGTTTTCATTTTAATATAGTATGCTTCAAAAACCATGAAAATAAGCAGTAATTAGCTGAGCAAGTGACCTTTACAAATAGGCATAGACACTTTTATGAACTTGTGTTTTCACTATGAGTTAGAATTCTAATTTAAGAAGTCTTATCAAGAATCTCATTTGGTAATGTTTTCCTTATGGTGTAATGCAATAGAGTCACAAAGTGTTTCCTAAGTGAAGATTAGAAAGATGTAATGCTTAGGGTTAGTGGTAGAGTTCTTGCCTGGAATGTAGGAAGGTCCTGAGTTTGATTTTCACCATAAAAAGCTAAATCTTGAAGACAACCCAAATGCCTCTCAACCAAGGAATAGATAAAAAAGATGTGGTATTTTTATACGATGGAGTACTACAGCCGTAAAGAAGGGTAAACTCGAGGCTTCTATAGGGAAATGAATGCAACATGACACCATACTCATAAGTGAACTATATCAGTCACTTGTGCATACATTGTGTTGTCTCCCTGGAGTGAGAAACTAAAAGAGTAAAGAAGGTCTAAAATATACAATACATAGTGTGAAATGGGAAGTAATTGCTCAAAAGGAACTAGAATGGGTGAAAGGGGAAAGGACAATAGGGAAAAGGGGAAAAATGCAAATCACTTGTACTATTAGTGTCTTTTAGTTCATTAAAAAGTAAGGTTTGTGCTAATATCGGCTGGAGAAATTTTTATGCTCATCTCTTGTACCTTGAGCAACTACTTTAAAGGTAACAACATGTAATGTATTAACTATTTTCATTCTCCCATTCTTTTGTTATGAAATTTTGTTTTACTTTTTTTCCATAAAAAAGACTATGTATTTTTTGGGTTTTTTAAAAAAATTCTTTAAATACATAAATTAACAAATTAATTAACAAAGAGGACAAAGGATTTCCATTTTTCCTCACTATCCTGCTCTATCACTCGGGACTATTTCTGAAAATTTAAAAAAAGTATTTTCTACAAGACATACCCTTTTTGTATAAGTTATAAGCAAAGTGCATTTAAATTTTTCCTTCTATTTAATTCATCATCACAGAAAAAACAACTTTCTTTATTCTCAAAATTTCCCTTAGTCCTGGTGCATCACGCAAACATGTTTACACTCCACACTTCCTTCAAAATTTCTAATAACTTATCGCATCTAATTTGTTTTTCAAGTTTTCTCAATGTTATTTCCACTTGTTACTATAAAGCTATCTATATTAATGTATTTTATGATTATGAAAATATTTCCATACAAAATATTATCAAAGTTTTTGTTACGAAGTCATAGACATACCTTAAGATTAATCCAATGAATTACTGATGATTCTTCAATTTATAAAACCACAAGTAATGTAACAAGTCTGTGCATTAGCTGTTCTAGAAATGGAAAATACAAATAAATAAATGTATAATCTTACTAAATCTTTTACTAATCTGTGGGGGAAATGCAATCTCACTGTTTATACTTTCCTCATGTTAAAACAGTCATGAATTGGGTTTTGTGTTTTGTAAGCTGTATCTTTGTCACATAATTACACGGGGAGAATGACTGTAGAGTAACACCTGGGCATAGTAACTGCGCAGGAGACGAGCTGTCTTTCTTTCTCCTTCCTCCTTATTCCTGTTGTTTATCCATTCAAGAAGTCTTCATCAAATGCCCACTACTTTCCAGACACTGTTCTCAGTAACCATGACACAGTGAGAAGCCTTCCTTGCAGCAACAGAATTTCTTGAGAAATCTTGACTGTAAGAGCTAAAGTGTTTGTCTATCACCAAAAAAAAGAAAGAAAAAGAAAGAAAGAAAGAAAGAAAGAAAGAAAGAAAGAAAGAAAGAAAGAAAATCCATCGTTTGCTCCACTGCCTCACTTCCCTTTCACTGTAGACATGTATAAATTACTATGCTGATCCTGGGATAGGAAGAAATAATAGAAAACAATAATACGACAAATGAGATGCAAAACTGTCAGCATTCTATATGAAAAATATACAGGACTAACAGACGTCTTTTAGCATGTGTGAATAAATCTGAGCCACACAAATTGTTTTCTCCAAAGCAACTGTGGATGAATTGAGCCAGTGTGTACAACGGGGTTTTCTCAGGAGAGAAAACCACTGAAGCAGTTTTCTGTGTCATGCTGCAATGTCAGGTAAAACGAGGGTCCCGGTTCTGGGAGAAGCTGCAAGTAAAAGAGCAAGACAGCTGCATAAGTTCTCACTTATAATTGACTGGGGAAATAATGGCAATGGAAAGGATCATACTTCAGTGAATAATGAGACAGTAAGGAAGTAAGGGTCTTAGATCATCAAAGCATTCAGTTTTCCACTACAATATGCTATTCAAATTCACCACTCAATGGTTATTTCATAATTTCAGCATCTCAAAGCATATGGAGACAAGGCAAGTGGCTGCTCTAGGGCCAGGCAGCTTGCATTAATGTGCAGTGTTTCTGCTAATAATATCACAGGCACGTCAAAGCTCAAAACTCCCTCTGTCTCATTCTTTTCAGTAAGGAAATTGGCTAAAAGAATAAGAGTCTTTGTAGAAAGTCAAAGGGCAAGGTAGAAGAAAGTAATTGAGGGATCTAATTTTCATGGAACAATCTTAAAAACCATTATTGGATTTCTGACTAGTGAAAGAAAATGTATTGCATTCATTTAGTGAATTCTAATGTGAATCAACCCACTAATGTGAAAATGCAGAGTTATGACCTACTCACCCATGCTAATGACTATGTCATTTACATGTTTGCCGCCTTAATAGGGAATAAATGGTTGAAAATTTTATTAAGGATTCATTTGATTCTGGTAAGATGTCTAATGATAGAAAACATCTCAAGTAGAAAACCGTTAAAATTTTTCATTTTGTACCAGAGTTCTCATAAATTTCCTTCTTCCTCATATCTATTACCTAGATTAACATGAGCTGAGAAAAGTCAACTGTTTTATTATAGCAAGAATGTAATTTATTGGTGTCTTAGTAAGCTATCTAATACAAAATTTCTAATAAATTATCCCAAAATAAATTTTTCCATGAATCTAACCATATGTATGTGTATACAGGTACAAATATGTATGATTACTGATAAATATATATATAAATGTATACAAAGATGTATCTACCATTTTTTCTATGGATCTAATACACGTAAACATATACATGTATACAAAATTTTCCCATAGATATGTTTGAATACACACATCTATGTATCTTCATATACATATGCACACATATATATACATACATAAACATGTATACATACTTAAAAATAAGTAAATTTTTGCATGTCCTTATACTTAGTACAATGTATCTGAAGTGAGTTTTGATAACTATATAATATTTGCCATTCTTCTGTTATTTGTGCCTATAAATAACAAAAGACAACATTATTCTTTCAATCTAGAATATTTTAAGTCTCATTCTTCTACTTTATATGTTAAAATTTTAAAATGTTACAGAAAACATGCCAAATTTGTCAGAAAAACTAAGTCAAAGACAAGTTGAGTATATCACCAAGAATTTAACCTTGTGTTTGAATTTTCACCATTCCTATATCCCTATTTTAAATATTTATTTGAATATCAAATATTTAAAATATATTTTAATATTTAAATGATATCACATTGTAATGCCTATGAAAGTATTAATTAAACATATAATAGAAAATTTTAATTTGCACATAAGCAATGATGATTAACTTTATTTTTATTATATTTTCATATTTTATGTAGCATAAATAACATGAAAATAATACAAGCTATGGCAATACTGTCAAGTATATTGATGTGTACATTAAATATTTATTTGTAAGATAATGATACCCTTCTTCCCACTATAGACATAGATCTCCACATTTAATCTTCTGTAAACTATTGAAACAGGAAAAATCTACATTTGGCTGTAAGCACAAAAGCATAACCATGTCTAAAAAGAAAAACAAAAATTAAACTGAAAGGTTGACCAGCATCAGCTGGAAAAATTGCTGCTGTGATATAAATACAATTCTTAGAAATAATAATGCCAATACAGAATCCGAGTTTCATCATCTATTAGAAAGATTAAGCTAGGTTTTTATTTGGTTTATTAAGTGATAAATATTTTAATAATATCTAAGAGAATTCACAATATAGAATATATCTAATTGAAAGAAATAGTATCAAAGTTGAAGGTATAAATGATGTTACAAATACAAAGTATGTATACCAACTAACATGAGTATAACAAATGTAGTTTCTATCATACTTGAAGGTGAACTTTTCCTTAAAAATATAAACAATTCACACTGTATGTTTTAACTAAGTCCTTTGTGAAATGAAAGTTTTAACCCACAGAATCATTATGCTAGCATTTTTTATCCTAGTGACATAAGTACAAATGATTCACTTGCTCAGGAATAAGAGTAGACTTCATATTACATCCATAATAGTATTACTTTTATTTGTAATCCATATATTTTCTCTTCACTCGGATGCATTTGTAGTGTAAACCTAGGAAGAAGCTTGGGACTATGACTCCAGCAAAAGCAGTAGCCATGGGTGCACAGGGAAAATAAACACTGGGCAGCGCCAGATTAGAAATGGGCCAATCTTCAGGTGGGAAAGTCTGACAGCAGAGAAGCCTAGAATATTCATGTGTCTAAAGGTGGCATGGCACCAGAGCCAAATGAAGTTCTGACAGAAATATCCTGTTTGCTTTTAATTGACCAAGAAACAAAAAAATCATAGTAGATCTTCAGAAAGTGCATCTTATTACGCCACTCAAGAAATGTGAAATGAATTGTAATACTCTGGTTATCAGTGAAGCACCAAGCAGATATAATTAATCAAAAGGGGAGCCAAGTTTTTAATGCTATCATCAATCTAAAAATTGTTCATTCAATACTTAATATATTCCAAGAACTACTTTAGTAATCACAAATAAAATAGTAAAAGACATTTACAGATTTTTGGCATCATCTGGTGTATATTAAAGCAGAAGAAAATCTTATAAACTAAGAAACACTTAATAATAATTGGTGTGATTTTAGTACAGACTTCCTGTACAAGACAACTTTTAATAAAAACAATGTTGCCAATTTTGTGCTCTCTTTTTCTTTGCTTTTTATTTTTTGCTGAATCCAGGAACTTCCCACTTAGCTACATTCTTAGCCTTTCTTGTGTGGTTTGTTTGTGTTTTAGTTTGAGCAAGGTCGTGCTAAGCTGTGCGGCTGGTGCTCACACTCAAAATATTCTCACCTCAACTGCCCAGAGTGCTGATTACAGGCCTCCTGCATAATGCCTGGCTTGCTGCCCTTCTTAAACTAATTATAAACAAAATAATAGAAAATGTATGACATCAAAAATATGAAAATCTAGATGTAATTTAACACAGAATTAAATTACTTTCAAACCTCTTAGAATCTAATTTGTATTTTCCAACACTGAAATTAGGAGTAAACAGCCTGTGATGCATACTGAAATTTCTATCTGAATATTATTCTTAGGAAATCTTAAAATCTGCTTATATAGTTGACAGTTGGCATCAAGCAATCTAATAGTGCTATATGTGCAGTCTTACTACAACTCTGACTCTTCTGAGAGAGGAACATATTTGACCTTTGTAACATGAGCTTAGTTAGGTTCACACATCTTCATTCTCCATAATGAGACAGAGTGGCATCTGCTGAACTTGTGTATTTAAAAGAAAGCTTAATATAATTTATATCTTAATAAACTATATATTAAGAAAAAGACATTTTTTTCTGTATGTGAGAAAAAAATCCAAAGTAATTTAAACAGGAAATAATACTATTTTTCTGTATTTTAAGAGGAGATGGAAGAAACACATTCCTGGGCTGGATATGGGATTTGAGACTCAAGCTCCTATTTAGCTGACTCAACCTCAGCATAGAGGCCTGAGGCACCAGGCATCACATCTTCATTCCAACTGCCAAGAAGAAACCCTGAAGAGCCTGCACCAGATGGTGCCTAAATCATGTCCTTTTAGACACTGGCCAGCCTTGCCCAGTGGCCAATGTCTATAATCCTCGTACTCTGAGAGGCTGTGGCTAGGCTGCAATTTCAAAAGCTGGGCAACTTAGTGATTTAGTGGGGCCCTGTCTCAATATATAAGTGCATATACATAAAGTAAGAGATGAGAATACAGCTCAGTGAGAAGGCCCTGGCTTGAGTCTCTGCTATGGACAGAGGGGGGAGAGATATTGTCCAGAACAAAGCTATACAGCAACAACTAGCTACACAGAAGTCTGAGAAAAGTAAACTTTATTACAGATGTTAAAATGCAAATTAGATGTTGAAGTATTGAAAAATTGGAAAACCAGTAGTATAACAATGTCTATCATATTTCGGAGCAAAAATCAGAAACAAGTTTTAGTCCTGATGAGAAAAGCAAGGAACAGAGCAGTTCTGTTTTTCACTTCATAGCAACATATAAAAGCTAAGAAGGAACAGAGCTACGCTTCCCAAACTTAAAGCAGTGCTGCAGACAGTACAGCCTGTCAGCCAGGGTCTGCCCACCCGTGAGACACTACTGTGCTACTAGAAGGTGAGCATAGTAACTGGGCTTGTGTATTTTTGTAACAATGAGCCAAAAGCTTTTTTAAAAAAATTAACAAAGCACTGGTCTAGAACTAATCAAGGAGGGAGATAGCAAAGGTTCAGATGCATTCAACCAAGGACTATATTTAAGCCTGCAAGTTGGCTATGATGTTGAATTGCGGGAAACATTAAATTTTCTTCCCCGGCTTTGTTATCTCCCTTTATAGATTTTGAAGTGCCCTGTTTAGGAAGCGCAGAGCTTTCACGGGTCCTGTGCCCCTGAAGGATATCACATTTCCATGGGCACCTTTCCTCTCAACTCCATGATCAACTCTTAAATTCCCCACATTTTACTTATGGTAGCTTTTCTGACCCCATCACTGGAAAGACGACATCACATTGAACTGCTTTCCCCTATCAGTTTCAGGCCCTCTCTGTCTCTGAATCGCCTTTGAAATTCCCCATCACTACTGCTGGTTTTCCAGCTATGCAGAATTCATTTTCTTGGTGATTTCATCACTTTATTTTTAACACAAAACTTATGAGGGACCATCAAGAGTTTTCTGCTATAATAAAATCAACTTCCTTCAAAACACAAACACCTGAAATATGGGGTTTTTTTCGCTGTTGTTTGTTTGTTTGAAATACCACTCTATTCTAATGTTATTTTAGGATGTTATTTAAGAGGATCCACAGTATGAGTTCCAGCACAGTTTTCAAACTACATTTTACACCCTTGTAATTCCTTCTTTCATTCCTTTGTAGAACTTTAAAAAAATCAGTCTATCAGACATTACTGTTGCATTAACATTGTTTTGTTATTTCTGTTTCTTGCAAGAAATTCTTAACTCTAGAGGGGGGAGTGATTCCATATTCATCAATGTCATTGCAGCTTCTAACAAGGTGACCGTAAATGAAGCATTTAAGGTACCTGATGTTCCATTACTTAAAGACAAACCATTGTATTGACATCAGGATTTCTTTGCAAGCCTTCATATCAAAATTTTCCTGTTCATTTATGGGTATGAATTTCCCAGGAGTGTTCTCTAGAATCCACATAATTCCACCACACATTGTTCCCACTCTTTAGGTTATACTGCAATTGTATAATCAACCAGTCAGCATTGATTAATACAAATACAAATTAATTATCTCAAATTCTAGAAGACATTGATAGTTTTGTAAATGAACTTTCACTTTATCTTATTGAAAATGAAGTTTACAGACATAATGCATAGTTGACGGAAAAGTATAAATCTTTTGTAGTTACAGAAGAATTGAATGTAATTTAAAATTAAATTTAAAAATTTTAACTTTCCGTGTTATATAATGAATCAGTTGTGCATTTGTAAATGTAAACACAGTCACCAGGACCGGAAAGCCTACAAAGAACAGAATGATACAGCACACTGAGGTGATGTCTAAAAACTATGTCAGGCACATTGCTGCTTACTATTACAATTTTGAAAGGAAAAAAGCAGCTGTTAATAGACTTAACAAAATAATATATCATTTCCTTCCACTTTAGACAACAATCATAATTGTGGAAAATTCAGTGAGCATTCAAACTTTATAAAATATATGCCGAGTTTACACGTAATGTGGAATTAGTGGCTAGGGTTAGATAATAAAATAGTTTCTTTTGCTACCTGAGTGGACAATGGTAATAGTATCTGGAGGCAAAACAAGTCTTTATGTTACCTATCATCTAGAATCTCTACCAACTAAATGCTGTAAGTTTTAATGGTGATGACCAAAAAATTATCCACAAATTACCAGAATGCCATGGATGGCAGTCTCATGCCCACATACAACCACTAGAATAAACATGTACATCATATACATTTTAGCATAAACTTAGTAATGCTTGACCATACACATAAATTTATTAAAATAGCAAGCATAATGTTAATCACCACTTAATCACTTTTTAATAACAACTTAAAAATTCAGTTCAATGAACTTTTCTATCATTAAATTTAAATCATTTCCATTTCTTCAAATGACCCTATTATGTTCAACTATATGTGGTAGAAGAATACTTCTTGGATTATAACATACTAATGCTTTCATCAATGGATATATAATTTTGACTTTGACTATGGACTTTCAGGGGCGTTGAAAGTTTGTTATTTTCCCACAATGTAAGATGTCCCCATTTTTCATGGACTTTGATCTCGAGGCACAAGCACTTTGAGAACCCACCAACACCTTGCTTGCTATTCTTAGAATGGCCCCTTTACTGCAGGCTGCAAGCCAGCAGGCTGATGAGGTGTCTAGACCATCATACCTCATTTGTCACTAACATTTCTCTCTAATAATGAAAATGCTGGAGTTCAGAGACCTGGAGTCACATTTTTGATAGACTTCCTCAACAACTAATTGAACTATCTAAATCCAAGGTCCTAGTCATAGAGATTTTTATTACCTGTACCTTTGTTGGAAAAGCGATACAGCAGGACAAAGCCCATCCAATAAGATCCTGTAATAACTTACTGACAACATTCTAATACAGACAATAGAGAAACTACCTTTGAGGAATGTGCTTCCAGACTGCTTCTGCTGAGAAAAAAATGAGCTGATTGAAAATGTAATAGCTGAAGGCAGTTGCAAGAAAGAACCATCATGAAAAAAGGCAAATTAAATTCCCCTGCACAACCAGAGGAGAGAGTAGGACAATAAATGTGGCACTGACCTTCCCTAGTCCACAATGGTTTTATTTGATTTTTAATGTTGAATTAAGCAAAACTGTTATGCATTGGGATATGGAGGCTGAGAAGAGGAAACCAATCACAGATGCTAAGGTGAAAAAAGTTATTTTATGCATTGATAAGCAAAACAGGGTTACAAATCCTTACTTGCTAAAGCTAATATGGCCTCATGACTTTTGCACTCTTAAGGAAGGAACTAATCCTTTTTAATGTATAGGAAATCATCTTAGGAAGTAAAAACACAAGGGTTAATTAATGGAAAATATTAATCGATTGCCAATTCTACTTACAGTGAGTTAGAGGAGAAAACTGTTAGAACTCCTATCAAATGATATTCCACTATTCAAAAGTTCAAAGGGGAAGACACCAAAGTAGGTGTCAGAGGGCAATATGTCCCAGTGGACTTCTATTTCTGAGTGTAAGTTTCTTTAATGATGATTCGGTTGTTCACACATATGTTTCAAGCACATTCTATAACATCTAGCACCTTGACATTTTTCACTGAACAAAGGGGAAATTATTTTTAACAACATATAACAAAATCCCAAGTGACATATTTAATGTAACAACTCAAAGCAATCTATAGTATGTACACAAGTGATAAATTAAAACTCTACAACAATCTCTTCCTTAAATTAATCTCTCCACCAAATCATATGAACTTTTAAAAACTTCACTACTCTTTATGCAGTATCTGATAAGGACTAGACTCTCCGTTTTGAAACATACAGCAGTGAATATTCAGAGTGTGTCTTTTGTACTTGCTTCCATTTTTCACTAATAGAGAAACAGATCAGTGTAAACAGTGCTAGGTACTTAATTTGAGTGATTTGTTTGAGCCCACTGAGAAGAATGCAGGCAATTAATATATTCTATGGACATCGCTTTTAGTTATTCTTACCTAGTATCATGAGCTATCAACAAAAATTGCACAAAGTCATCTCTGCACATTACTTCACCTACTTTTTGCATGAACTTTATGATACAAGTAAGGCTTTTCTTGTTTCATAAAGAGTAAGGCTGAAAGACTTAGAAATGTGTGCAGGATCACACAGACAGAAAGTGTGAAGTCAGTGTTTTAAACAGGTCCACCTTAAGCAAAGCCCGTTTTCTTTCTGTGGTCCACAGGACATTAGAAGAGCCTTTTAACAGCATTCCCTTCATCTTACACAGACTTTTCTAAAACCCTAATCGTCCACATTCCTTTAGGTTTCTTTAAAGTCAGTGTTTTCTAAGCATAACTGTTTTATGTCCTTTCCCTTTGAACTCTTTCCAGTACCTTGTTTGCAATAGTCTTGCCAAGTATGGGCTTTGATTTCAGGGACACGTTTTAATTCTGCATGTCATTGTCCTAGGCCTTGTTATACACAAAAGAAATGTACACTGTTCTCATCTTTAGATTACATTTAATTATGACCCTTTTTTCCTGTTGTGTCATTTACCATTGAGCCTTGATATATTCATCGTTATTTCCACCTTGAATGCACCACAAGGCAGACATCCCTGCTAAACTCCTTTCTGCTCACTCACAGTAATACTTCCACACTGGTGAATGCACGGCAATGGCAATTAAAGCGGGACCACACAGTTAGGGACTACTTAAACAAGCTGAATGGTTGTAGGTCAGTTAAAAACCCATCCATCTGAGAGTGCTAAATAAATGGAAGATGAATTCTCATAGCAATTACTATTTTATAGACAAGCACTTGTGGGAGAGTAGTTGAATTTTAGATGACTCAAAAGGATCGCTCCTTAACAATTTTTAAAAGGTTCATAAAAGAGCACTTGGGAATTGCAAGCTAGTGACCTACCTAGAATACCAGAAAAAAGAGTGTACTGATTCATCTTATAAATTCATTTATAATATACCCCATATAGAATAACAATCATGAAATAACACAGGAAGAAACATAACATTGTCAGAAATAATATTCCACAAGCCCAATTTTTATTTTATAGGTTTATATTATTGAAATAAGAAAATACAGGGGTGGGGATTTAGCTCACTGGCACAGTGTCTTCCTGGCAAGTGTGAGGTCATGAGTTCGATTCCCAGCACCGGAAAAAAAAAAAAAAAGAAATAAGAAAATACAACAGTGTTATTAAGGAGGGTTACTTTGTTTGAGATTGGTATGCTATTTCTGATAAAGTGTTTCATTTTGTAAAAAAGAAATAACCCCCAAATGTAGATGGAATACTTCTAAACAAAATAAAAATTCTACACTATCATGAGGGCTAAAAGGCTAAATTTCTATAGTTTAGTTAGTTTTTTCTAATTATTTTCTAGTAAGACTATAGTTACTATTAAGGAATATAATGCCATTTATCTGCCCTTTGTCAAATTTGAAACTTTGTATCAATCTGAGCTTCCCTGTCACTTAGACTTACCACTTCTGCACACCATAGTACTGCCTAGGACTTGAGCGGTTAAGCTTGAAGACATGGGAGCAACACTCCTTGGATAGTTACTGAGAAGTCTTACAGTCCCTGGCACAATATTAAGCTCCGATGGACATCTGGATTTTATTATTTATTAGCTACAAAGCTCAAATGTTTACATGAATTATCTAATTTTTCCCATACAAGAACCCTATGAAATTACCTTCTTTTCACAGATGAGAAAATTTAAGACAGAGGAAGTTACAAACTGCCTCGAAATTAAATCTGGTAAGTGCCAAAGCATTTACAAAAAATGGGATTTCTTATCTTTTTTTTGTTCAACCTTTTGTTCTCTCCAGTATACATTTTACTTCTGCAAATGGCTAGATCTCAAGAAATACAAATCAGGCCTCAGCGACTTTCAAAAATTATTCCTTCAAGCCCTACTTCCTCTTAGGCTTTGTAAGTAGTCTTAGGTTTAAGCTTCCACAGCATACCTTCTGAGACTACATTTGATATACTAAGAGAGTAAGTCTATGTTGCATGACATCCTCTTTACTAAACTATTACTTCTTTTCTAAAAAAGGACCATTCTTATAAAAGTAGGTGCCTATTTACTGTAAATGGATTAGTAAGTGAATACAGAAAGGAAATTACTTGAAACAGTACTTGATCAACAGAAAAAAGTGAGAATTAGGTTCCAATATACATTCACTATGCATTGCTTCTTTAAGTGATCTGAAGACAGCTTTGCATCCACTGTACCCCGGACATCTTAGTGAAGTACTAGAAGGTTCTCCAGTACCAGAAATTTCAACATAGTTAAAGAGGAGAATCGTGAAAAGAAAGTGATGTCAATGATTTCCAACCCATGATTTACCTGAATAACAAAGAAACACTTAGGAAAAGTATTCATCTGATTACTTCCATGCTTATCATGGAGACAGCATAAAATGAGGGAGACATGACAGCAAAGATCTGTTCAGTGAGACAGAGAACTTCACGTGGATGTTTCTCGAAAGGCATACTAAACAAGTTCAGATTCGATCTGTGTATATATAAAAATTCTAATGTTCTCTCATATTTTCACGTTTCTCCACTGTATTCTTTTATAACAAAACATCACAAAAATCTTGAAGTGCTGAATTATTACTAATAGAGACTGTTGAAAAAAATTAAGTAAGTTTTCCTTGATTATTCTAAAGTATGCATTAAAGAAATTAAAAGTTCAATGGAAAAATTTGTATTGTGTGCTTATTTATGTTTACTTAAATATACTAATAAAATCCTGCATTTACTGATTAACCTAAGCATCCATGGATCATATCGATAAGGTATACCTTAATCAAAAAACAACAGAACCATATGAGTCTAAGGAGCTAAATGGGCAATATTATCCTGAGGATTGTCTACAGTTATTGAAAAAAGAGAACTACTAAGTTAAAAGTTTTTCAATTGGTTAAAAAAATGAGAAGAAACTTCTTAATAATTTCAATCTCCACAGAGAAAATAGATGTTTAAAATGATGACTGATTTTGTGATAATGCTATCCAGCTGTGCAACAATAATCAAAATTATTTTCTAAAATAAGAGGCATTTGTGAAGGAAAACATCAAACTACACTTGCTGATCCTTTCTTTGCTTCAAGTACTGTCCAAATTTATGTCATTGAATCCCACACAAACAGTTGAGACTTGTGGAGGTTAGCTAAGGCATTTCAAATGTCATGCAGATATTTTGAGTGCAGATGAAGGAACAACAGGTCTATCTGTCCCCCAAACTGAGCTTTTTAACCATCCTGAAATCACTAGGGAAATGTACCAGAATAGTTCAAATAAATGTTATTATAGCAAAGTTAATTTATTGTTCTGCCCACTGAGGAATGAATCCAAGTGGCCAGTCAGATCCAGCCAATAACCAAGCATTCTGAGCTAGACATCTTAGAGCCAAGTATATATAACAGTCTCAACAGATTGGCAACATTTATGCAGCTGATAGCTCCATTTTTAAAGAGAACATTGTACAGTGGTTACTAACCAGTTTATATATTTTTTCTTGGTTATAAAATTCTTTGAGGGGTTATTAAGACACTCATATGAAAGAATAGTGAATTTCACACAGTCAAATTCAGAAAATAGCTGATTGAGAGGGAAAAAATACAGTGGTCCAAATACACCAGAAGTATAGTTGCTTCCAGCAACTTTATTATAAAAACATTTTCATAATGTATGTACAGTGCTTGTTAATATAATTTTATACTGGGTTCCTATTCAATTTTATCTTTTAACATATACACATGATTTTGTAATTATAAGGAACACTTCTCATTTTATATTTCAGAAGTTTCTAAATTATTGCATGCTCCATCAGGGACATTTTATTAATGAATTAACTTTCTTAATTTTAATATATTTATGAATTTTTTCAAATAACTTTTATAACTTCTATTTTAAAATTCTCCTTTCTTATTGCTACTTCAGAAATAATGAAATAGGGGGCTGGTGATTTAGCTCAGTGGCACAATGCCTGCGTGGCCAGCACGAGGTCCTGAGTTTGATTCCCAGTACCGGAAAAACAAAAAAACAAAAAAACAAAAAAACAGCTGATACTGTGAGGCAGCCTTAAAAAAAAGAAATAATGAAATATGATAGCCTTTTTTCAAGAAGGATAAAAACTGGTTTGGATTAGAAGCACATAGAGAAAGAACATGTAATAGATATAGTGAAGTCTGTTATTTAGAAAGTTAAAAATTCACCCCCACTGCAATAGGATCCAGTGGGTAACTTCCAGCAACAAATTAGTGATTACAATGGGCAATGGATTATTCTCATTTTTGCAAGAGAAAACTAAAACAAAAAGTTGAATCTGCTTTTCAACAGATTGTCTTTCTAATGGGCTTAATGTCTTTGTCAGTTCTATACCTGTATAAATAATTCATGCTATGAGCAGAACCAAATCATTACTCAATTCACTCCACAGATTTTGTTTATGTTGGCCTCTAGTGTGAAATCTGTCACATATCTCCAGTGAGTGTATTAGGCAATATTTGGATGAAAAAGAAACACAGGAAACAAAGTCATTTTGTTGTATTTTTCTGATGTGCACAATACACATTTCGGGCAGTTAATGCTTCTGCTGTTCTCTTCACTACATAGTTGCTCTTTTAATAATGACTTCGTGGTATAGAATTCATCACAAATCAAAACTGTAGAGAAAAAACACGCCAAGTACAACTAGGTTAACTCTTTCTACTTCTTGTTTTTTATTCTATACTTCTCTCTTGTTATCTTATTCAGTACTTTTACCTCTTCCTGACATAAACTTCATCTAATATCTTGTTTCAAGGGCAGAAGCTTCATCTCATCCCCTAACCTGATGTGACACTGTATCAAAACTTCCATCCACTGCATGTGATCTTCTTCTTGCCTTACCAAATCCTATGCGTAATCTTATTGATTTTTCTGTCAAAATTTTTCCACATATCTATTTCACATGTCTGCTTCGTGGGGCTACAATTTATTCTCCCATGACTATAAAAGGCTCCTGTTTGGTGACTTGAGTCCTGATCCTTGTGTAAAGCCATTATTTTTTCATAATCCTCTTTGGTACTCAAAGGATAAAATTCAGATTCTATGGTTCTCTTTGAAAGACATTTTACCATGAGAAAATGAGAGAGCATTCCTTTCGTAATCCCATCGAATCATTCATATAAACTTTCAATTCGGATCAATGACGTCAGGTGTTCTGAGTGAATTCCTGGTGCTGTCACCTTGAAGTTTTGCATGCATAAAGATACCTTAAGGAGAGGGTTGTATGTCATCCCCACAATCCCATAAATGTCCCAACTCCAGCCCCACTAAAATCTTCCCTGATCACTAGGCAAGAAGACATTTGTCTTTATTGAAGACAGGGACAGATGATATGAGAAACCCAGGTAAAGTTGAGATCATTGGAAGAGAAAGCTGCAAATAAATCACCAAAGACAAGGTGTAAATTATAAAAACATTTGAATGTTAATCAAAGTCATGCTGCCGTATGACTCAAAACGAGGAACACATACATGAACGCTGACATTTATTCCACAAGGATCATGAGAGAAAGACATAAGGCATCTGAGAAAGGGAATATTACAAATATTACCAAATACTCTATCAAAATCCTTGTTCATATTTAGCAATGTAGAGAATGATAGAACTGTGTCACACATAATCCAGGAATTATTTTATATCGCTGCACCCTACTGTGGCTGCGCTTTGCAGAGGCAGAAAATCTCCTTGTCTGTCATGAAGAAAGTACAGTCTAGTTTTTTTCAGTAAGAGGTTTAAAATGTTGTTTAAATTTAGAAGCATTTTGTTATCTCTGAATCATACCCTTAGATACTTTTCTAATACACTGAAATGTCACTACAAATGGAAAAATTTATTTTAATGAGTTTTCCCAGAGGTGTTCATAGCAACAGTGTTTTTGGCTCAAAATTGGGTCAGTTTAGCATGAAGGACAGTACATTTAGGACAAAGAGGAAATGTCTCTTTAAAAGTACAACAATTCTATCTTTACCAAGTCAGTTATAAGTAATGATGGAACATTTCTGCTTGGTCACTTAAAATAAAAGGAAAAATAATACCTATTAAAATCAAAATGGACATATTTTGAAGCAAGATTTTTCTATTGGTGAAAGCTTCTGTACACAAGGCTAAGCATATCTAAGCAGTGATACATATTCATCTTTTACCCTTCAGAGAACAAAAATGTGAATGTCAGATTGATGCTATTTTAAAGAATTTGAACCGATCTGAAATACACAAATCTCTGTCCTCCTGTTTCCATATTGTGTCCCCTGGCTGGAATATCATAGGATCCTGGGGTGGCCCCAGTGCCCTTAGCTTGGAATGTGTGGCATTTAGATCAGCAGAAGTGAAGGAAAATGATATTTCTTTCATAGTTCTTTCCTTTTCTTAATAGGGAAACAAATACACTTGTGCAGCCACGGTTGAAGGTAAATTTTTTCCTAATTATACTATAAGGGAAACTAAGAAGACTCAATTAAAAGCAGCAAAAGTGACAGTGAGCTGTAAGAAGCATATTCAGAGAAATGAAACCTGCTCCATTGTGCCTAAATTTTCACCTGGCCAACACAGAGATTCTGCAGTGTAAATAACCAAATAATAAGTAAAATGCAATATAGAGAATACAGAATTATTTGCAAAGTAAGGTCTTTCAGAATTGCTGGGTATAATTTCGTCTATTTTGTTTTGTACATTTTTTTCATTTAATGTATTGATTTTGAATATAAAGTAACTAAAAACGAAGTTTTTACTTGATCTGAAGGGAAATTTCCCCACTTTGAAAATACTTTGATATCTGGGTAAACAGATGCAGATTTCATTGTTCTATAATATTATAAAATTGAAGATCAGTTTAGCACTCAACCTAACACAGCCACACTGTTTCGAAGAATGTCAATGATAACAGCCGAGTTACCAAAATATATCCACAAGAATATCAAATATTTGAAAGATATGTTCCTCTCTGCAGGGAATAAAATATTAATGCCAGAACAATTTCCATAATATAACATTTTAAGCAAAAGAAAAGTGACAACATATCTGGTCATTTGCAATACACAAGTGAAAAGACAGATTGTATACCAGCTAGTAATAGCTATGACATCCAAAACAAAATAAAAAAGTGTAATTTATTCAGACTTAGGATATTAATGGTCTTTGATAAAACAATTTATTTTTCTCTTTTTCACCTTATGACCCACTGAAATTCCTACAGTTAATCTTACTAAATCTAACTGTAGAGCTCTTCAAAATTATTTTGGGAGATCTGTAAGCATTGTACACATTAATCAGAAAAAATATTAATTGTCTCCATTTCCACTGCAGTTCAGAGTAAGTGATTCATATTCTTATGCTTCATGGCACCTGTCTGCTCTTTTTGGTTTATCTTGTTTTTATTTTATTTCAGAAAAAGAATCAGTGAAGCAGTAACAATGAAAAAGCTGGGTAAATGCACATGTTCTCTGAACCTAATGTTTAATTTTAAATTTCAAGAATATTTGATTAAAAAGACTAAGCTACAGAACATAAAATCATTTAGTCAGCTAAATTAAGCATTAGATTTGGTTATTTGCTAAAATGCAGATTAAACATTTGATGATTAACTGAATGTCTGACAGAGCTGATAGAATTTGCAGGATATACCAGCATTGTAAAAATAAAACTAAAGAACCACACTTCTGAATTAAGAAAACAGCCAATTAAAATAAGAAATACACATTTTCCCATATTTTTATAACCATTTGAATTTATGAACAACACTGTAGCAATTCTATTGCAAGATGCCTACTTCTGTTTTCATGTATGAGAAAAAGCACACGAATAATATATAAATGAAACAGAAAGCAGAAAGATATTAAAAATAATACTTAATGTACCATTCAGTGTTTTTAGAGGGGCACTCAATGGCTAATGGGAATATATGTCGTCATTTCCACAAAGGTGAAAATTACAGGGATGAGAGCTCTGATCTCTGAGCCATGCTACCGGGCTTTAGTCCCAGCTCTGGCATTGCCTAGCTATGTGAATGAAAGAGGAAAAGAACACAGCCACACCTGTGTCTTGGGGGTTGCTCCTTTACCCCAGGGGGCTGGTCAGGGAGTGGCCTCAGAGCAAAGCGCAGCTCCCTCTCCCACACTACTGAACTCCTGTGGCAGATTCTGTCACTTTCCTTTTCTAACAGTCTAGTTCATAAGCACAAAAATTGCAACAGGTGTTCCATTCCTCTCCCAACCCCATAAAAAAGGTAAAGCACCTTTGTTCTCTGGGGCCGAGCTCTGTCTGGGTTAGCATTTGGTATTTTACAAGTCTTGCAAAGAACCCACAATCAAGTCACCTTGCGTAGATATAAGCACTGTCCACGGGCTGCCACATGTAGGTAGAAAACCTGGGAAGTATATTAGCAATCTGAAAAATGTTTAGTGATCACTGTTAGCTGGCTCTCTCTACCTCTCTTTATTGAGATTTATCCCATTCCTCTGCAAACCCAAACCATTTTATTCTTACCAAAAGATGTGTATTTTATGTTTCTTTGAATTTAATACTTGAGTAATGTTTCTTTTCCAAAATTATCTTTTCCACTTGTTTTCTTAAGATATCAGCCATGTTAATTCTTAATCACCTCTGTCTTGTGTTCTTACGTTTTTCTAGTGTTACCCTTCATTTGCAGGTTGATGTGTGTGTGTGTGTGTGTGTGTGTGTGTGTGTGTGTGTTCTCACTGCCTATGTGTTTTCCTAACCCAAATCCTAAAACTCACCGAAAGGAAGTCCTTGATGGCTGCTTCACTGCCCTCACATCTCTAGTCCTCAACCCTGGTATTCTGTTAACCTCCACAGTCCTCTTTAAGACACTGTCTACAGCTTAGGATTGTCTTTGTGGCTGGTAACATTTTGTTTTCTTACCTCCTCTTACACTTGAATCTAACTTATGCAGCTATTTTACCCAACATAGTACTTTAACATAGTAATTGTGAAATAATTATTATTTAAATTGGAATAAGTTGGAAAAATATGCTGCATGTCATACTGTTTTATTAAATGTTAGTCTGTAAGAGTCCATCTAAATTTTCTCAGTTTAGAACTTTAGATACCTTCATGTCTGTGATTGTTAGGTTTTTCAAACATAAAGTGGGTATAGAATTCTCTGATCTCCTCACAGCACTGTGATACAAATTAAATGAAAGCCAGAGGGTACAATATTTGGCCAACTGTGAAGCAACTGCAAATAATCAGATAGGAAAATTTATATTAAAATATATTACTAAACAAAATAATTTCTCAACAAGATGAAAAATTAGAAACAGAAACATAAAAGTGAACAAATGAAGATATAGATGCACAAATACATGTAGATATAAATTAGATGGATATGGGGGGAGAGATGAGGGAGGATTACACTTCTATGACTTGGGGGGATGCATCTAGGAATGTTATAAATTGGTTGAAAAAATCAAGAATTACAGAAATGTAAATCAGGATAACTTGGATATAACTCAGTGAAATCTCAACATACACTGATAGAATAAATATTACTTTATTTCCATTTTGAAATCAAGTTAAACTGATCTGCAAAGGGGAAAATACTCAGTTCTAGAAAATGAAGGAACATTTCTCAATATATATTCTATGTTGCATAGACTTCTATCCATTCTACATTTTTACCTGTTCTATGATATGAAAATTTCATCTTTCTAAATGTTTCTCTTCATAACACTGTCTTCCACTACTACTGGGAGCATTATAATATTTGTTCATACCAACATTCTTTTAAAAATAAAGTAAAATTTTCAAAAATATAAATCAATGTTTTTCAATAAAAAGGTCAAAGGAGAATGGGGAAAGTTATATTCTTCTTAATAATACAAAATACTCTACTTAAGGGAATCTTTTAATGTAAAAATGATTCTGATAGGTAGATAAAAGATAGAGAAGACAGAGGATTCATTTTAAAAGACAGGGCATCTGCTTTCTCATATATCTCACTTGAAAGAACATTATGGTCAGTTTATGAAAAATAATTAAAATCATTTATGGTGTTTAGTCATCTGATAATAGAAAAAAATACTTATTCAACAAGTTGCTAAGTTCTATTATTATTACAGAAATATGTAAAAGTTCAGCAAAAGAGAATTTAAAATGGAAGTCTTTTTGACATGCAAATACTTCGACACTTTTTGTTTAATCTTCTGTAATTGAGATTATTGTTTTAATGTGATTGTTTTGAAAGATCAAATTGAAATCTTTCATTTTAATGCTCAAATTCTCTTTCAAAAATGACCTTGGTCTACTCATATTAGAGGTAGAATAGTGACCAATAATTGAAAGTAAAAAGGCATCTCACAATACAAAAAATGTCATGTTTTAAAATTGGGGTCGATTTTTGTCTCTATACTCTTTGCAAAAACACAGAACAATTGTTTTCAAGTATTCTAGTTGAAGTTACTGAAATATAATATCAGTATTTCCATGGAATTCTAGATAGTAAAGGCATTTGTTGAGACCACTCTGCCTCAAAACGTAATACCATAGTCATCTCTTATCTGTAGGGAGCAGTTCCAAGACCCCTAGCAATGCCTGATATTACAAATAATATAGAACATGTGCATATATACCTATAATCTGCATATACAATCTTATGATACTCTTTCACTTTTTTCACTAAAAGGAAGTGCTTCATTTCTCACTTTGGCAAAACCAAATTTTCAGTATCACTAGCCTTGTGCTTCAGGGCCACTATTAAGTAACATAAGGTTCACTTAAACATAAGCACTGGTGGACAACCACAGTGCATCTTATCACCAAGACAGCATTTAACTTTCCAGTGGGTGAGTAGTTTATAAAGTGGGCATAGATGGATGAAGGTGTTACTAACTACCCAGGACAAAGTGGAATGGCATAGATGTCATCATGCTTTTCAGAATTTCTTCCAACTTAACAACTATGAATTACTTTAGAATTAATATTTTCAGATATCAGTTGACACTGATTGACTGAAATAACAGAAAGAGTTATCACGGACAGGGGGTAGGGCTTCTGCATAAGTTACAGACATCCTACCTGTATATGAGGGTCTGGGGGCAATACTGGCTTCATTCCGCTGATGTGTATGACAGTGGGTCCAAAAATATCTTGCAGTAAGTTTGCCTTGATGAATGCAGTTATTCTCACATTATTTTGCTCTCAAAACACATGTATGCAGATTATTCAAATAAAGATTTTAGGCCCCAGGCCAGAGAGTTTGACACTTAAAGTTAAATATGAAAACCTCACTGTCTCCACTTTGATGAACATGGACACAAGGCTCAGGAGTTATGCAATACAGAGCAGAGCCCTTCAGCCCTGTCCTGTGACCAGCACAGAGCATCCCACACAGCGGTGACCTCTGCCGCACCATGCTTGCCCAAGCCCTGTCCAGTCACAGCACCCTACTCTCGACAGCCCAGGTTTCCTCCTCCCCCACCCTGGTAACCCATCCTTTCACTCATTGCTTGTGCATCTTGTCTGTCTCCTCCAGGATCATTAACTGACTTGAGGACTGCAAAGTTACAGATAAAAAAGAAGTATAAGAATATTCAGAGATATTAAAAATTATTTTAATATGAAAATTAAGATATAATATTTTTCAACTCCTGTAAGAACTGTTATAAGCATACATATACTTGGTTTTAATTAATCAAATCTTAGAAAACTAGAATGAAAAATTGTTGATGCTTCATTTTGCTATTAACCTTTCACTGTTCTGATGGAAGGAAAAGTTGGAAGGCACTTTCTTTATTTGAGGCTTGGGTAGCTTTTGTAATCCAATGATGTGAAAAGTACTTAAGATGCTTTTGGACCACCTTTTTCTTCTTGGTCACTTTTTAAACTAAACTGCATTCCAATTATGCTTCTGTTCTTTCAGAAAAGGTTAAAGCCCAATGCATTTTAAGTAAATTATGTATTAGCTCCATGCTGGGGAAGAATAAGACTAAATAAAGGAGACAGGTATTTAAAATTGGAAACGGTCTTAAGTGTTTTTGAGAATACTAAGAAATTTGAGGCAAATTTTCTTAGTCACTTTGCTGATATGTAACTTATTATATGTCCTTTTCAGAATATGGATCAACAATTTGTGCATGTATATTTGATTTTATATATTTATTTCTCTTATGAATCATAGCACTATGTCCACTGAGTTGAGGTGATTAAGAAGGTAACATGTATGCTGTAGATGACTAGAAGTGTACAGGCCACATCTTCATGGCCTATCAAGAATTTCTGCAAATCTGCGATTAGGTCAATTTTGTTTCAGCATTTCAAGGAAACAGTAACCACAAGGTAGAACATCTGCTCATGATCCTACAGCTGATTTATGACTTTATGGAACTTTATGAAAATTCAAACATATCTAGAAAAAAATCAGAAGTCTGACATAATAATGACCAAGGGGAGAAAGAATTTCCATCAAAGTTCCAAATAATTCAAAACTTGGGCTAATAGGCTCAAACTTTTTAAAATTGTTAAAATATAGCACTTTTTTTGCAGTGTACTACTACATTTCTCATTAATCTTTCACCTTAAAGTGGATTCTCACTTCTAAATATAAAATCATTTGAAAGAATGAGGATTCATACCATGAATTAGCATCCCTTATTACTTTTTTGGCATGAATATGTGATTCTGATGAAATAATTTCAAGGAATAAAAAGTAATACTGTCAAATGATTTGCAACTAAACTTGGTAAGAGTAGAAACATTTCTTAAAGTACAACAGAATAAGAGTTGTGATGAATGACCAAGTGTTTCACAGGCATAGAAATAGTGGTAGATTTGACTCCAGTAAACGCTCTGTAATTCTGAGAATCAAAACATTTAAGTCAACAAGCACCACAGCTCATGTTCTGTTGTCATAGCAACACAGCCCAGGAGACTGCCTGTAAAATTTTATTTCATAATCCTGATATTTGACAATATTCAAGGTATATAATAATGCCTCTGATACAAAGATCTTTAATTTTTGCATCCAAGAGGAAAAATCATTCCCATGTAGAAAAATAGGATTTTCATTTTAAAAACCATATTGTTTTATGTATTTATTTTGTCCCTGGAAATCAAGACATAGCCCTGTGTGTCTGATGCCATCGCTAAGTAATACTTGTGGTGGTGTCCTTTCTCTATGGGACTAATTTAATTTTAAGTAGTTTGAAGCTTACAAATACTTGAATTCAAGCAGGAATGAAATTCCCTCCAGCTAACAAAATGGGTTAGAATGTTAATTTCAATGTTCAGGCTTAATCTTTAGGCAATGAATAAAGTGACTTCATCAAGATGAAAGGGAAAACCTGATAGAGAGGCATTTAAGCTTATTATTTTTTCTACCGAATCTGGATGCATTTTTATACCTACTTATCACTAATTATTGCAGGGTATCATTGAAGCAGCACACAGCGCTTCAAAGTAGCACTGAACTGCAAGTCAGAAAACTGGATTCAAAGACAACGTTGGGATCTTGGTGTTAAATAGGACTCACTTCTCAGAAGAGGGGGGACTACCTGGGTGTTTTCAGAATGCAGTAGATGTGGCACACAGCACAGGGACTGTGGGGGTGAGGGTGGTGGACATACACAGGAACTATAAAGAATGGAGGGTCTAAGTTATACAAAGTCTAGACACTCACTCTCACCACACCTAGACATGGGAACCAGCCTGGACATTAAAACTATAGGATCACAGAATTGTACACATTCATGTCAAATATGTCTACAGCCTATTTAAAACACCAATACATTATAAGATATCTGCATATAAGTAAAACTAATCTATTCCTATAAAACATGGTGTCTGCTTAAAGTCTTGAGACACTTTAACAGCTCACAAGAGATTCAGATCTACCCATTTTTGTCTGTATCTTAAGTATATGTAAAAGGCCACTTACTGTTTTCAGGGATTTCACTTCTGCCCTGCCAGACTTTGTCTCCCTCGCTTGGTACAACAAGCTCCTCAAGGAACAATTTGTTTTTGTACATCTTACAAATGATTTCTCAACCCTTTCTTCTCCAACCACTATCCAGCTAAATATGTGCTACAATCTGTACACTTGAAAGGTCAGTTCTCACAATTATTCATTAATCCATGCAATAGCTGCCTCAAGCAGACTTTCATAAAAGAAATTCACCAACTCAAAACTGAAGTAAAAAAATCCTTACATGGGTTAACTGTATTATTGGCATTTCGGCAATTGGATACATAACAGTGTTTTTACTGCTTGAGAATATTAGTGATTATAAACCAGAAGATATTCACATGAGATACTATCGTTCTAAATAAATACTGCAGGGCTGAATTTAAAATAGCAGAGAATATAAATGCAATATATTTCTTCCCATGAGCATTAATGTTATAAGTACAAGTGACTTAGGATGTTTCATGTATCTAAAACCTTCTCTCAATGTAGATACTATGTTGTCACTATTCTCTGGCTCTGTTTTCTGTCACCCACTTTAGAATTGAAATAACTGCTTTAGAAACACCTTCAAGGACGTGTACAGTGATGTCATGTCAGGTTCTCAGAGTTTAGCAGTTAGTTCCTAGCTCATAATTTTAACTAACTTCTACTCATGACAATTTTGCTCTAAATGCATCTAATTGGAACTGCCATCTGTCTGTTATATTGCAATTAGATCAACGTAATTCAAACATACAGACCCATTACTTTCAAGACAATCCTAATACAACCTCCTTGCCATGAAAAGCAAAATAAAAGCAGAGGTTGGAGCTGGAAGAAGATAAAATGTGATATTCTTATTTACTTAAATTTATGTTAAAATTGCACTGTGAAGTATGATTTCCATTATACTGAAATTGTGTTCAGTATCTTAACAGACATGACCAAACGCCAAATGTGATTTTTACCTCTATTATTCCCACCTACTTATATAACAAACGATCATAACTCTGAGCCTGAACTGGAATCCATCTTTGAAATGACAAGAAAAATTTTAACTCACATAAAATATTAGACTTTATATATGTAATATAATAGGCATAATTGTTTTTCATGTTTTGAGTATTTACCTACAAAGATGTTACTTCATTGACCTACTTGGGCAACAAACTTTTAATATTTACATTAAAAAATTATTATATCAGTACTACTACCTCATACTTTACAAACTTTTTACTGAAGTTAACTCATTTTTAACTAAGTTTTCCATAGCTAATGCCTCTTTGCTTGATGACTTTTAAAGAGGTACATGAAGAATTTTGAATGACAGTCTTTATCATTTCCCCTTCAATTTTATCAGCATATATTTGATTATTTAACTCCTATTTCCATATGTATGCCTATTAATAGTTACTTTATCTTTTAGGTAGATTGTTCCTTTTATTACCTAACAGATTATCAAATGACTTTTTTGTCTTCTAAGAAAATAACTAAATCTGCTTTCTACATGTTGCATATTTTGTATCATCCAGGCATATATTTTCCCTTTTTATTTTTGTTTTTCCCTTTGGTTTCATTTTAGAATGAATATTTTACATTTTAACATAAGATATCTTTCAAATACAGTAATTTTAGAAAATTACATAATGAAATTCATATATTTATCATCATGATTGAAATAATAAACACTTAAATGCATTTGCTGTTTCCTGCTCACTTTCTCTCTTTCTTCCTGCCTTAATATTTAAAGCACATCCAGTCTTTTGGGTCATACCTCTCATGGAATCAGGTGCTTCTCACTGGCCAAACACAATACCACATCTGTGGATAGTATCACCCCTGATAAGTACGTTTACATCCAGTTTTGCACTGTGTATCAATGCCTATGAAACAGTGCCGCAGATATTCTACATTTGTTGATCAAAAACTATTGATTATAGCATAGAGCACTCTACAATATTTGCATAAAAAGAATATTGTTGTGGAGAGGGAACAGGAACCAAGATGGTATTTTTCATAGCAGTTACAATTATGCCAGCCACAGACTGTGACTGCAAAACAAAAATGCCACAATTGATAGCAGCTGAAACACAGGGGTCATTTTTAACTTATTGATTTGTAAGTTATAAGGTTATTACTAGCTCTAATTTAGTTAATTTAATAATCTAAGGGTCTCATTTGCTTGCATATCAAATTTTCTAAATTTTCAATATTATTATTATTATCTAAATTTTCAATATTTGCTTTAAAGGAATCTCTTATAGTCACTGATTACATTGCACTCTACAAATCTCTTTCCTGGAGCTAATTAATTTTTTATTCATTCTCTTTAGCCAAGAAGGTACGTGAGTGCCTTCCATGTTCTCAGCTGAGCACTCAGAGTACTGGCTTGAATATTTCTATCCTAGAAGTGAGTTTTCTGGTGCAGGTCTGACATTCACATGCAAACAATCCGAAGGCAGAAAGGGTTGTTTTTCTCTTTCTTGATCAGAAAGAAAACCCTGAGCCAAAGCATCAGCAGCTTCCTCCTGTGTTGGTAGTAGGGCTGAAGCATGTGCTCATATATAAAGTAATCAGTGTGACACAGAAGAAAAGTAATCTGATAGGTTAGTGCAGTGTTTCTCAAAGTTAAATGGGAACTGAAATCACATGGGGTGCTGGTTCAAACACAGAGCAAAGTTTTAATTTGTTAGTAATATCTATAATATAGCACCAAATTTGCATTTTAACAAATTCCCAGGCACTCCTGGTATCGCTGGGCTAGGGATCACTGACAACAACCAGGTAGACCAATCAGCACTCGTGCTGTGGACTCTAAGATTGTGAAATACAAGAAGCTGTTATAGTTTCTATTACACATCTCCAAGAGCCACCTATGTTCACAGACAAGGCTCTTGAAAGCTGACGGTATGACAGAGGTAGGCGAGCTGGCTTTCTGCTAGGAAGCGGGACCTGGGGACATGACCTGGAAGCATCTGTCTCTCTCCCAGCCCCTTGTTGTCTCTTGGCCTTCTGGCCACCATGGCACACACATCTTTTCTCCTTGATGCCCCTCTGCCATGTTGTCTGTCCTGCCTTGGAACCACAGGAAGATGGACTGAAAACTGGAACCAAAATAAACTTCTATTTAAATTGTGGATCTCAAGTATTTTGTCCCGGAAATAAGAAAATAATTAAGATGGGAGCATAAAACATTGAATATTCAGTTGCCACTCATAAGAAACCTGAACTGGGCTTGTCAAACAAGGTTTTGCCACATTTCCATCCTAAATTCCAATGAACAACATTGGAATTGCACTCCTGTTGAAGTGGTACCACCTTACAGTGATTCTGTAAACACTGTCTATTCCTTTTCTCCCACGAAGTACAAATGCAACTACTGTACTGCTCATTCCAATACCTCCTATGGCCTCACAGGTTTTTCTTTATTATTTACTCTCCTTTGAATATTCATGCTTTTTGAAGTTTATTTCAAATTCCTTATCTCCAAATTTTTCTCTTCAAATAAAAACCTTTCTTTAAAAGCCCAAATAGCCCCTGATGTTACTTTATCTTTCTTCTTGACCATGATACTTCTCAAAAAAAGTACTGTAGTCTGCTTCTGCTTCCATTTCCTTGCTACCTACTCTTCACCCTCCACACTTTGCATCTACATTTTTAATTGACAAATGATTTGTTTCACTTTCTACCCTCTATGTAGATGTTTTAAAACTTACAAGTCACACTGGTAAACAGTCATGGGTTTCAGCAATGCCTAAATTCACATACAACAGCCCCACTTCTGACTAAAAGAGTTTTATCAGTTGAAGAAATGATCTCCTGCTGCTCCTTTGTCTTAAATTGGTAGACTCCACCCTCAGTCCCAGGCAAACTCTGATCTGTTCTCTTCTCCAGTCATGCTTGTTTCTATGCCATCCTCTCCTTTGGGTTCTCAGGATTATACAATGGAACATTCCTGAAAATATTAAACGTGTAGTTGTTCAAATTAAATTGTCAGATTCTACAACAAGGTATCTCTATATGTTCATTTTATATGACTCATGCTAGAATCAATAATAAAATATACCTTTATGTTTTATGTATGTATTTAAGATTAACAATGACCGGGATCCACCTTATGCTTATTGGTCAAATTATGCCAGCCACAGATATTAGTGCCTATGTCAAATAATTCTCCTAAAATGTTCTATGTTTATTTATAACCTGATAGATTCTCACAGCTGCATACTGACACTTTTCTAGAACTTTCTAAGTATTTACTAAATAATCTTTGCCTCTCATCTTTGGGACCCCAATGTCAGGTCAACTTGGTCGTTTTTCCCAAAGCCAGGAAAAGTGAACGAAATAAGTCACAAAGTAATAAATACCAAATATAGTTATCTCTATCGCTGGGGATTTAGCTCAGCGGCAAAAGTGCCTGCCTGGCAAGCGCAAGGTTGTGAGTTCGGTTCCCGGTACTGGAGAAAAACCAAAAAAAATAATAAAAAAATATAGTTATCTCTATCATTCAAAGTAATATAAATCAGCTTTAAATAATATGAACCCTTTGGACATTAGGTAACAGTTCATTTTTTTAAAGTCAGATGAACATCTGGAAAGTTTCTCATATTTGCAATTAAATATCAGAAGAAAGAAATCGTTTATATTTTGAGCCTTTGCTATCCCATTTTACTTAACATCCATTAGTAACATTAATGAAAACACTGATATATGTAAATTCCTTATGAGGTTATTAGGGCCAGGGATATAGCTCAGTGGTGCAGCACTTGCCTGGCAAGCATAAGGTCATGAGTTTAATTCCTGGCACCAAAAATACCAAAAATCATTATGAGGTTAGTTTTCCTAAGTTGACTGATGGTAATTTCCACATAATAGTCAGAAGCAACAAATGATCTAAATAAACTGAGTGTAGAATAAAAGCAGCTGGCAGCTTATCAAAATGAAGTCAATCAGTAGGAAAAATGCGTATCATTGAAAATGGCTGTCTTTTTTAATGATATTTTTAAAGAAAAAAATCACATCAAAAATTAAATAATTGCATTATTACAAAGTGTGAAATTATAGTCATAATATAGTGAGATGCCAGAAAAGAAATATATACCGGAAAATATAGTACAACCAGAGAAGTTAGTTTTGATAGAGCTGAAAAGGGGAGAAGAGCTCTGAATTCTGGAAGAAGAAGAAGAGGAAAATGCTGTTCTGCTAAATTAGGACCATGAAGGAAGACACATGTAATGCACAAAAGGAAATGTCTGGTGCCCCTCATATGCGACAGTGAAGTTCCCCATGCAAATATCAAAACTGAAAAAAAAAAGGAGCCTACATGGAAAGCGGTGATTGAACCAATACACTGATTTAAAATTTCAAAGCCTGAAGAAAGACTTATGAAAGGAAGCCTTTCTTAGCGGAAGGAAGGAAATAGATCTCACCACGACTGACAAAAAGGTTTCTGGAAAGAAATATCCAGGAATTGAGGATGGCTTATAAATTGATCCAATTTGTTGTTGCTAATAGGCACTCCATTAGTTTTCAGGAGATACATAAGCTCCTTGAAAGGAATTATAGGAGACCAAAAAGAAGCCTGAGTTCAGGGTTCCTACCATCATGATATGCACACACCCACATTCATTTGTTCTATGAGTTTTGGTAAGTTACTTTTACCTTATGGTTCCCAGTTTTCACATTTGAAAAGGTATTTATGGAAATAACCTATTCTGCAGTGCTCTTGTTAGAAATGAATGAAATAATGTGTAAAAAGTACTATGTCCAAAATATCAAGGACCATATCTGATACACAGCAAAGGATTAATTGAGCAAAAATGCAAAATCCAAAACATTCAGTAATCTAGATTTATTGAATGTCCTTGGCTCTCAGAAAATTTGAAAGTAAAATGCGAAACACTTCCAGTACCACATGCTTCATATTAGTGATTCTGAAAATATAAATATTTGCACTGTCTCAGGATTAATTCATTTTTAATGCTATTATCAAAACATACATTACTCATATTGGTACTTGAATATAAATTGTTTTTAAAAGGTACCATCTGTTTACTATTTAAAATACTAGTATCAATGGCATGATGCTGACCTCGTAGAGCTAATTCCAAGTGGAATAGATTGTGCTACACCACTCCTAATAATCTTTTTATCTACAGCTAAATAGAATATACTAGTGACTGAATTATTGAAACATTTCATATTTTGGAAGAGAAGCCCTGCTTCTACAGTAGTTACTTATCCACAAGGTCTGTACTTGGTCATAAAACAAAGATATTTTACTATCTATCTATTGATCTATCTATCTACCTACCTACCTATCTATTCACCTACATATTCATTCATATAAGAATTTAGGCACTTACTATATATTGAGTGTCTAGCATTGTTCTAGACACTCAAAGAGACAAAAATTCTTCCCCTTATACAATATATCATTCACTGGGAGGTTAAATAAAGTAAACAAATACTATAGTACTTGAGATATTGGTACGCGTTACTGAGAAAAGTAGCACAACATGCTGATAGGCGTGCAGAGGGAGAAATCTGGAATAAACTCAGTGGCTAGGGAAGATCTCACTAAGAATGTCGGATTTTATTAAAAATCTGAGCATAATAAGCAAATTAGCTCTAGGCTTATGTCTAAAGGAAAGCAGTCTTAGAAAGGGAAACAGCGAGGGCACAGCCCCCGAGGTGACAGTGAAGTTGGCTCATACAAGGGTCAGATGCGATCAGTGTGGCATGGTTTGTTGAAGGGAAGAACAGGATAAAAGCAGAATATACTCTGGCCTTTTTTATGAAAAAGAAAGAGAACAACTGGATTTTGAGTGCTGAAATGACATGATCTAAGATTTTAATGTAATTTCTCTGTATTGGAAATAGCCTTTCACAACAAAAGAAATCAGTGAAATTCATAGGAAAGATGTTGAAAAACATCCAAGCTAATGCAAGGAAAGGGTAAAAGTGGTCAAATTTGGATAAATTCTGAAGGAAGATCTTATGGATTTTCTTGTGTATTTTACATTATTGATTAGAGAAAGTAGCAAGGCAAAGATGCCTCTAAGATTCTGGCATGAGCATCTGGAATGACTGAGTTATCACCAAGACATAAAATACTGCAGTAATAGAAGAATTTAGTGGATTAGTGGAGGAGATTAAGAACTCTGTTTTGGGGCATGACTTAGAGAAACCTTTCAACATACAGGCAGAAACATGAAAGAGACAAGTAGATCTATCCAGAACTAGAATTACTGTGTATGTACTGTATACATATACAGGGTCATTTTCCTATTACTTAAGAATTCATCAACTTTGACTCACTTGAATTTTCAGTAGCAGAATCACTTTTATCACTCTTGACAATTTGTCAAAAGATACTCATCAGACTTACTTCCTACTATTTTTAAACTCCCCAACTCTGTAATTGTCAAAGATTTAACATTTCTCTTTTTTATTACAGATTATATAACATAATGTTTGACCACCTATCCATTTTTCAGCATACAGCTTAGTAGAATTAAGTGTTCACACTGTTGCATAAACATCACCACTGTCCATCTGTCTTTCCCATCTGAAAGTGCACCCGTTAAACACTACTTCTCATCCCACACTCTTCTTAACCTTCGAAGGCTATCCAATTACTTACTTACTTATCTATGTATCTTTTTGAAGCAGGGTCTCACTATGCAGTTCAGGCTAGCCTTGAACTCACTGTGAGCCCAGGGTAGCCTCAAACTTGAAACTATCCTCCTCCCTCAGCCTCCTGTGTGCTGGCATTGCAGGTGTGCATCACCACACCTGGATCACCCTTCTATTTTTGTCTCCTTAAATTTGACTAGTGTAGGTACTACATGTAAGGAGAATCATAGAGTATTTTTCTCTTAGTGTTGGCTTATTTCACATAACATACTTTCAAAGTTAATTCATGCTACAGTATGTAATACAATGTCTTTCCTTTTTGGGCTGTATATTGGTCCACCACTTGTGTTTACCACATTTTTATCCATGATCTGACAACATGCACTATATTTCTCTCTTCTAATTCTATTCTATACATCTTTTTTATCCATGTATTTATAATGAAAATTCTGTCAAAGCTATGCAGAAGATGAAAATCTTACACTAAAGAAGACATGATAATATATTAGAGATTAAATTGGCTCTATTCTTAATTTGAATCAATAATGAACTCTCAAGCACAAAGAAATAAGGTAAACAAACCATAAAATTTATAGGTTAAGAGAGATTTAAGAAACATAAAAATGCATCACACTTTATGGACTGATTTGGATCTTGTTTCAAACAAAAAAGGAAACTCTTTTTAAGAATTGCTAATTATATGCATGCTAGAAAACCTAACTATAAGATTAAGTTTTCTACTGTGACTAACACAAATGGACAATATATAAAAAATAATTGATAAGACATCAAAAAGCAGAGCGTGGATGTGATTTCTCTTGCTAGGGGAAGCACATTCGGTAACCTTAGCTTGACCTTCTGGTCATGGATACTTCCAAAGCACCTCCTCCCAAGCTGTAATACAGAGAGCAATGATTCTCAGTGGGCAAAGGAAACACATTAGAATTTGCTTCCCCGAGTCAGCTGAATTTCAAGTGGCAGAATATTACAGAGGAGGAAAAAAGATTTCTAAATATCTGGGCAAAGAGTTCCTCAAATCATTGGTGGACTGCAGCTAGAATCCAGTTACTAGACAGGGAAGAAGCAGCTACCAGAGACAATGGGCTGAAAACTTTCTGAGTCCAAAGTGGGTTTCAGAAAAACCTGAGTCGGGAGCCCATGCTAAGTACCTCAGGCACTCAAAGAGGACCCTCGAAGTGCCACACTCAGGGCGGAGTTCTCTGGCTGCATAGCACACTCGCCTCTAATAAACTGCTCCAAAGTACTGAAAAGAAAGTGTGAATACTCAGGTTCTGGGGCCAGCTAATCAAAGGCCTATTGGAATACCACACACACACACACACACACACACACACACACAACGTGTGGTACAAAATTTAGAACAAAATTACTAGACGTACTAACTAGAAAAGATGAGACCATTAAAATGGAGAAAATAGACAACAGATACAGAAAACAAGAAATACTGAAAGTAGTTAAATTACTAAAACAGACATATCACACACACAGTGTATGTATATGTATATGTATGAGAATTACAGCAAATAATGTACACAGTGGGTGAACAGATAGGAAATCCTATCAGATAAAAGATAAATCTATAAAAAAAAAAGTAGACTTTTTCCTTGGTTTTCAGATCAAACCCTGCACTTCATATATGTGAGCAACACACTTCTGTGTAATATCACAGCAAACAGAACACCTAGAAATTAGCATAAAAACATCAATAATTTAAAAGTTATTGATGGCTATAAAATCAACTTGAGAACAATAGAAAAAGATGGGTGATTGTAAAGACTGGTCAGTAAAACTTGTCAAAATAAAGCATACAGAGGGAACAAAATGAAGTAAAATGAACTAACATGGGAATATAAAACAGATATAAGTAAACATATAGTAGTCCACGAAGATTAAGAGAAAATAAGATTCAAATATATTTCAAGATTTATGATGTTTTATGATAGATTTCATAAAAAACTCAATCTAAGACCTAAACTATTCACCATTTAAGAGAAGATAAAGCCAGTGAAAACAACTGAACATATATAATAATATTGCTGCAAAGTAAACATGAAGAAAAAGCTCTTAAATGTAGCAAGAGATGAAAACCTCTTACATACAGAGGAATAATAATGTCATAGGAATTATCAAACATGATTCCAGCCAGAGTTCAACAGACCAGAAGTATGAGTTGCCAAAATGAAAGAACAAAACCAAGCACATCTTCTCTTGAACTTTACATACACGGAAAACATCTTTCAGCCATAAATGTGCATAAAGATAGTTCCACATCAAGTACACCTGAGATAGTTCATCACATTGCCTGATGAAGTATTAGGAAAAGTTTATCAGGCTGAAGAGAAGCTAACCAAGCAGAATTACAGAACTGTAGAATGAGTCAAAGTGTGGAGAAAAACTTTATTAAATGGGAGTATTTTGCTTCTTCATTTAACTACATGGCAAATGGGTAACTAAAATAAACATAATAACATACTAATTTTTAACATACAGAAATGAATGAGGGTACTTTTTCAACACAGTAGTGCAATGCAGTTAAGTGCAGTAGGTGTAAGTAAATTACATTACTGAGCTATTGTACATTACAAGATGAGTATTGTTCACTCAGAATAGACAGCAACAGCTGAAAGATGAACTCTGCAACCTCAGGAGAAACCACCAAACATAAAATACCACAGGAGTACCCAAAAACTAAAAGAAATTACACTAATGCAAAATAAAGGAGAAAAAATTAGAAATGATGAAAAACTGGAAAATACATGGTTGTATGTTAGACAAAACAATCCAGCTCTAATAACAATATTCAATGTCAATACACCAAGCAGACAGTGCCATTGTCAGAAATTGTCAAGCTGCATACAAAGCAAGACCAATTATTTTCTGTCTACTGAAGTTCATCTTAATAAATGCACAAATAAGCTGAAAGTAAAGGGTTTACTATGTCATGCTGTGAAAATATTCTTTTTTTCCCAGTACTGGGAATTGAACTCATGACATTGCACTTGCCAGGCAGGCGCTGTGCTGCTGAGCTAAATCCCAAGCCTTCTGTGAAAATATTAATCATAAGATTTACTTCCCTGACACCAAAACTGAATGAATACAGAGCACAAAAAGAAAGCTATATACCAATGTCATTGATGAACACATCCAAAAATCACTAATGAAATACTTTCAGAAAGAATTCAAGAATACTCTGAAAAGATCATACATCATAATAAAGTTGTTTTCATCCCAGGGATGCAAAGGATATTTTAATATAGTTAAATCAATAAACATAACATACAATAAAAATTGAATCTGAGATAAAGATCAAATGATCATCTCATTTGATACAGACACAGCTCTCAGTAAAATTCAACGTCTCTTTGTGACAAAAAACCCTCAACAAATGAGGTATTGAAGGAGCATTCCTAATATAACGAAGGCCACAGGAGACAAATCCACAGCAGCAACATTCTAAAAGGGGAAAAATAGATACTTTTTCTTCTAAAATTAGAATATCTGTTTCTTTGCTTTAATAGTATATAATAAAATATTCAAATGCTGATAAAAGGAAATGCAGTCAGGCATGGTGATGAAAGTCTGTAATTCCAGAACTTGGGGAGGCTGAGGCAGGAGAATTGCAAATTAGAGCTCAGTTCAAGCAAATTAGTGACTCTGTGAAACCCTGTCTCAAAAAGAAATAAAAAGAAGGTCTCCAGATACAGGTCCATGTTAATGCCTTCACTTTAATCATCAGTACCAAAAAGAAAAGAAAAAGAGAAACAAAGACAGAAGCAGAAACAAAACGTGAAAGAAAGAAAATGGGGCAGGCAGGCAATGATAAAATAGAAGCTATTTTCTAAGAGTTGCTTTGGAAATTTCACATTTTACTACATCTAATCATATATTGTGTTATAATGCTTAAGAAAATGTCCTCATGTATTACTTGCATAATTGAAGACATTTTCCACCAACATAAAATTAAAGACAGGGTACCAATGGTAAAATAATAATAATAAAAAAACCAGAAACAAGCGAGACTGTTCACACTCACCATTTCTACTCAGTGCAGTTCATCAAATCTGAACTAGACAGTTAGGCAAGAAAAAGAAACAAAAAAGGCTACCAACATGGCAAGAAGGAGTCAATTCATGCTTACTTACAAATGATATGATAATTAAGATTTTACCAAAAAGCTTACAAAAGTGATAAAGGATTTCATCAAAGCAGCAGGATGTAAAGTCAACATTAAAAATCAATTGTTTTTCTATACAACAGTAATAGACGAGCTGAGAAAGAAATCAGGAAAACAATTACATGCACAATTGCTTAAATATACCCTGGGGATCAATCTAACCAAGAAGATGAATGATCTTTACAGTGAAAATTTCTGAAGACTGAAGGAAGGAATTGTAGAAGACACTAGCAGCAGGAAAGCCCTTCCATGCTCATGACTTAGCAGAACTAACATCATTAAAATGGCCATACTACCAAAAGGTATCTATAACTTCAGTCCAATCCCCACCAAAATACCAGTGATATTCTTTGTAGAACTAAAGAAAACAATCCTAAAATTCATGAGGACACACACAACAGACCCAGAATAGTCAAGGCTATCCTAAACCAAAAGAGTATGGCTGAAGGCATCATAGTACACAATTTCAAATTATACCACAAAACCACAGTAACAAAGCCAGCATGACAATGGAACTAAAGTAGACACACATGCCAATGGAACAGAGGAGAAAATGCAGAAACAAATCATGTAAATGCACCACCTGGGTAAAGGAGCCAAAAACTGATGCTGGCAGTGGAAAAACAGGATATGCACTTGTAGAAGATGGAAGCTATGTATTTACCTCTGCTTCGGTACAAACATCCAATCAAAATGGACCTAAGGACTCAATGTCAGATCTGAAACATTGAAAGCACTAAAAAAGAAAAACTAGAGAAAACACTTGAAGCCATAGGAATTAAGACTTCCTGATTAAGAGTCCAGTAACACAAGAAATAATAGCTACAATAAACAAATGGGATTGCATCAGATTGAAAAGTTTCTGCACAGCAAGAAAAATAACCAGTGCAGTGATGATCCAGTCTACAGAACAGGAGAAAATTTTTGCCAGCTATTGTTGTGAGAAACTAACATCTGGAATATATAAAGTTTTAAAAAACTAAACACTAAAAAATCAAATAGCAAAATGAATTGAACACTTTCCAAAAGAAGAAACACAATGGACAAGTATATGAGAAAATGTTTAATATTTACTCATAAGAGAAAAATAAATCAAAACTACATAGAGGATCCACCTCATTCCAGTCAGAATGGGAATATTATAAAACAATAAAGACCGGCAAGGATGCAAGGAAAAAGCAACCGTCTACACTTCCAGTGGGTGTGTACACTGGTACAGGCACTATGGAACTAAGCATGAAGGTGCCTCAAAAGATCTAAAAACTGAGCTGCCATTTTACCCAGCTATGTTACTTTTTGGTATAAACCTGAAGCAATTAAAGTCATCAAACTACAGGGACATGTGCATACCCATTTTTATTGCAGCACAATTCAAATATTCAAGATGAATCAGTATAGTTGCCCATCAACACATGAATGAATGGAGAGAATGTGTTATACATCCACAGTAGAATCGTGTTCAGCCATGGAAAAATTAAATCGTCACTTGCAGGAAAATGAACGGAACTGGACATCATCACGTTGGATGAAATAAGCTTAACTCAGAAATGCAAATATCTCATCTTCTCCCTAATTTGTAGAACCTTAAAAAGGATGACAGGAAAGTACAAGACTAACATCTACTATTAGACAAAAGTCAAGAGGTAAACAGGAGGAGAGGGGGGTACAGTGCTAAATAATGGGGCAGTGGGTGTAATCCAAATGCATTGTGTGTATTGAAACCCAAAAGATGTGAAACTAGAGGGGAAGGTTGGACAGAGGGTTGGTGATGGGGTGAAAATGATCAATGTATGTTTTTTGCATGTATGAATCAGCCAAAGTGAAACCCATTTAGCTGTGTTACCAATATGCTCAAATAAAAATTCCTAATATGCCAAAACCAGTTGAATTGTAAGTAGTAAAGGATGAAATGTATGGTATGTAAACTATATCTCAATAAGCCTACTTTTTAAAAAACTACTGAACTGCTGATGAAATGTAAACAATGTTTATTTGATAGTATTAAAGACTGACTGTTAATTGAGATGTGTTGACGGTTTTAAGCTTGTGCTTTTTTAAGAGTCCCAGCGTTTTAGAAAAACATACTAAAATATTTACTGATTGCAAAACTCTGGAATTTAATCTGAAATTATATCACGCAGGAGGCAGGAATGTGTAAGAAATGGATGGGTGTCGAGGTAAAACAGGACATAACCTGCAAAACCAGTGGCTGAAGTTGTGTAATGCATACATGGAAGTGATTACATTATTCTTCCTTGCTTTTGTATGCTTAAAGTTCCCTGACATAAGTTAAAAACAAAAGCAAGAGAACAAGAGGACAAAACTGAATTCAGTTTTACATGGCAGATATTCATACTATAGAAATGTTGAAAAGAATGGACAATAAAAATTTCGCTACACCATTGGTTCTAAAGAGTAGTGTTTACACACTCGGTTTCAAGCAAACAGTATGGTGAAGGTATATCCAAAACATGATCTGTTCAGACCTCATATATCCCAGAAAAAGGAAGCCTTGGGAGGAATAGGACAGATACTACCAAAAGTGGTTTCTCAGGCATCTCATATAATGTGACTCATGAAAGGAGATCTACACGGAAAATATGGACAGTAAGTGTGAGAACAAACCATGGCTCTATTTCCACACTTTCTTTCCCAAACCCCACCTTCTTCATACTCCTTAGGCTACAATGCACACTCCTCTCATTTTTCTTGCTTGCTTCCCTCGTGCACTTTCATTCAAAACTTCCCCAACTTTAATTTGCATTTCTCAAATGACTAATGATGTTCAAAATTTTTTTTCATGTATTTATTTGCCATTTGTATTTCTTCACCTGGGCTGGGGATTTAGCTCAGCGGCAAAGCGCCTGCCTGGCAAGCGCAAGGTCGTGAGTTCGGTTCCCGGTACCGGAGAAAAACCAAAAAAAAA